>NC_086445.1:846282633-846628467 GCF_028390025.1 Pseudophryne corroboree
TTCCAGTGATTTGGACATATAATTCCAGTGATTTGGATGTATAATTTCAGTGATTTTGCCATTTAATTCCAGTGATTTGGACATATAATTCCAGTGGGAATTGTTTGTGTCGCTTGGATTAGTCATACAGCTACCTCATTGCACCTCTTCGACATCTTTGCTCTTTGCATGAGGTGCTGTTCGGGGCCTAGTTTTTGAAAAGTGCCATCCTGTCTGACACTGCCATATGAGTCCGGGGTACTGCTTTATTAGTCCTGGGGTACTGCCGTATAAGTCCACCAATTGCAGATTTTTTTAAAAATGACAGGGGCGTGCTGGAGATACTGTCAGTGGACCGAACAATTGCGGCCCACTCTCGACAGTCAGCCACTGCATGACACTACTAGATGGGCCAGGTGGTTGTGTCGCTTAGCTTAGTCATACAGCAACCTCGGTGCATCTTTTTTCCTCTTTGCATCATGTGCTGTTTGGGGCCTTTTTTTTATATCTGCCCTCCTGTCTGCCACTGCAGTGCCACTCCTAGATGGTCCAATTGTTTTGTGTTGCTTGGCTTGGTCATACAGCTACTTCATTGCACCTCTTCTACATCTTTGCATGAGGTGCTGTTTGGGGCCTAATTTTTGAAAAGTGCCATCTTGTCTGCAACTGCAGTGCCACTCCTAGATGGGCCAGGTGTTTGTGCCGCACACTTGTGTCGCTTAGCTTAGTCATACAGTCACCTCGGTGCAACTTTTAGTCCTAAAAACAATATTGTGAGGTGTTCAGAATAGACTGGAAATTAGTGGAAATGAATGTTATTGATGTTCATAATACTGTAGGAGCAAAAATACGCCCAAATTCTGTGATTTTAGCTGTTTTTATGTTTTTTTTCAAAAATCATCCAGATCCAAAACCAAAACACGAAAGGGTGGTTTTGGCAAAACCAAGCCAAAACCAAAACACGAAAGTGGAATTAAAACCAAAACACAAAAAGTGCCAGCCGCACATCTCTACTTCAAACTATCCCCTGGAGAACTGCAATTGCACTAATGTGGGACAAACCCTGCTACTTAATTGTTTGTCAGGAATTCTCAACCTAAACAAGGCAATCTCTATGCTTGAATAATAGAATCACAGATTGGCTCCTCTACATGGTGATATTGAGATTTGTTGGAAGCTTTGGATGAACAGTTTACAGTAAATATCTATGCAGACTATGTAACTGTATGGGCAGTACGGATGATGTAATGGTTAGCATTACTGTCTCACAGCACTAAGGTCATGGGTTCGATTCTCACCTTGGCCCTAACTGTGTGGAGTTTGTATATTCTCCCCGTACTTGCGTGGGTTTCCTGCGGGTGCTCTGGTTTCCTCCCACAATCCAAAAATATACTTGTAGGTTAATTGACTCCCAACAAAATTAACCATAGAGTGAATGTGTTTGTGTGTACAAGTGGTAGGGAATATAGATTGTAAGCTTTACTGGGACTGATATGAATGGGCAAATATTCTCTGTAAAGCGCTGCGAAATATGTGTGCGCTACATAAGTAACTGGTAATAATAATATAGTCTGCAGAGATATTTACTTATGGTGATGTTTGTAACTTTGTTACTGTTGCAATAATCATTTATGGGTTTTGCCGGCCGGCTACTGTTTAAAATAAGATTTTACTTACCGGTAAATCTATTTCTCGTAGTCCGTAGTGGATGCTGGGGAATAGACAGGCTCCGCAGGAGACAGGGCACTTTAAGAAAGAATTAGGACTACTGGTGTGCACTGGCTCCTCCTTCTATGCCCCTCCTCCAGACCTCAGTTAAGGAAACTGTGCCCGGAAGAGCTGACAGTACAAGGAAAGGATTTTGGAATCCAGGGTAAGACTCATACCAGTCACACCAATCACACCGTATAACTCGTGATAAACTTACCCAGTTAACGGTATGAACAACAACAGAGCATCAGACAAACCTGATGCAACCATAACATAATCCTTATTTAAGCAATAACTATATACAAGTATTGCAGAGAAAGTCCGCACTTGGGACGGGCGCCCAGCATCCACTACGGACTACGAGAAATAGATTTACCGGTAAGTAAAATCTTATTTTCTCTAACGTCCTAGTGGATGCTGGGGACTCCGTAAGGACCATGGGGATTATACCAAAGCACCCAAATGGGCGGGAGAGTGCGGATGACTCTGCAGCACCGAATGAGCAAACTCAAGGTCCTCCTCAGCCAGGGTATCAAACTTGTAGAACTTTGAAAAAGTGTTTGAACCCGACCAAGTAGCTGCTCGGCAAAGCTGTAATGCCGAGACCCCTCGGGGAGCCGCCCAAGAAGAGCCCACCTCCCTTGTAGAATGGGCTTTTACTGATTTTGGTAGCGGCAACCCAGCCGCAGAATGAGCCTGCTGAATCGTGTTACAGATTCAGCGAGCAATAGTTTGCTTTGAAGCAGGAGCACCCAGCTTGTTGGATGCATACAGGATAAACAGCGAGTCAGTTTTCCTGACTCCAGCCGTTCTGGCTACATAAATCTTCAAAGCCCTGACTACATCTAGTAACTTGGAATCCTCCAAGTCACGAGTAGCCGCAGGCACCACAATAGGTTGGTTCAAATAAAAGGATGACACCACCTTCGGCAGAAATTGCGGACGAGTCCGTAATTCTGCCCTGTCCATATGGAAAACCAGATAGGGGCTTTTACATGACAAAGCCGCCAATTCTGACACACGCCTAGCCGAAGCTAAGGCCAATAGCATGACCACTTTCCACGTGAGATATTTTAACTCCACGGTCTTAAGCGGCTCAAACCAGTGAGATTTCAGGAACCTCAACACCACGTTAAGATCCCAAGGTGCCACTGGTGGCACAAAAGGGGGCTGAATATGCAGCACTCCCTTTGCAAACGTCTGAACTTCAGGAAGAGAAGCCAGTTCCTTTTGAAAGAAAATGGATAAGGCCGAAATCTGGACCTTAATGGACCCTAATTTTAAGCCCATAGTCACTCCCGCCTGTAGGAAGTGAAGGAAACGACCCAACTGGAATTCCTCTGTAGGGGCCTTCCTGGCCTCACACCAAGCAATATATTTTCGCCATATACGGTGATAATGTTTTGCTGTCACGTCCTTCCTAGCCTTTATCAGCGTAGGAATAACCTCATCCGGAATGCCTTTCTCCGTTAGGATCCGGCGTTCAACCGCCATGCCGTCAAACGCAGCCGCGGTAAGTCTTGGAACAGACAGGGCCCCTGTTGCAACAGATCCTGTCTGAGAGGCAGAGGCCATGGGTCCTCTGTGAGCTTTTCTTGCAGCTCTGGATACCAAGTCCTTCTTGGCCAATCCGGAACAATGAGTATTGTTCTCACTCCTCTTTTTCTTATGATTCTCAGCACCTTGGGTATGAGAGGAAGAGGAGGAAACACATAAACCGACTGGAACATCCACGGTGTCACCAGTGCGTCTACAGCTATCACCTGAGGGTCTCTTGACCTGGCGCAATACCTCTGTAGCTTTTTGTTGAGTCGGGATGCCATCATATCTACCTGTGGCAGTTCCCACCGACCTACAATCTGCGCAAAGACTTCTTGATGAAGTCCCCACTCTCCCGGGTGGAGGTCGTGCCTGCTGAGGAAGTCTGCTTCCCAGTTGTCCACTCCCGGAATGAACACTGTTGACAGTGCTCGTACGTGATTCTCCGCCCATCGAAGAATTCTGGTGGCTTCCGCCATCGCCACCCTGCTCCTTGTGCTGCCTTGGCGGTTTACATGAGCCACTGTGGTGATGTTGTCTGATTGAATCAGCACCGTTTGGTTGCGAAGCAGGGTCTCCGCTTGACTTAGGGCATTGTATATGGCCCTTAGTTCCAGGATATTGATGTGAAGGCAAGTCTCCTGACTTGACCACAGCCCTTGGAAACTTCTTCCCTGAGTGACTGCCCCCCACCCTCAGAGGCTTGCATCCGTGGTCACCAGGACCCAGTCCTGAATGCGGAACCTGCGGCCCTCGAGAAGGTGAGTACTCTGCAGCCACCACAGAAGAGACACCCTGGCCTTGGGGGATAGGGTGATCAGCCGATGCATCTGTAGATGCGATCCGGACCACTTGTCCAACAGATCCCATTGAAAAGGTCCTCGCATGGAACCTGCCGAAGGGAATGGCCTCATATGACGCCACCATCTTTCCCAGGACTCTCGTGCAGTGATGCACCGACACCTGTTTCGGTTTTACGAGGTCACTAACCAGTGTCATGAGTTCCTGAGCCTTCTCCGTCGGGAGAAAAACCTTCTTCTGGTCTGCATCCAGAATCATGCCCAGGAAGGGCAGACGCGTCGTAGGAATCAGCTGCGACTTTGGAATATTCAGAATCCAGCCGTGCTGTTGTAACACTTCCCGAGAGCGTGCTACACTAATCAGCAACTGCTCTCTGGACCTCGCCTTTATGAGGAGATCGTCCAAGTATGGGATAATTGTGACTCCTTGCTTTCGCAGGAGTACCATCATTACTGCCATTACCTTGGTAAATACTCTCGGTGCCGTGGACAGACCAAACGGCAACGTCTGGAATTGGTAATGACAATCCTGTACCACAAATCTGAGGTACACCTGATGAGGTGGATAAACGGGTACATGAAGGTAAGCATCCTTTATGTCCAGAGACACCATAAAATCCCCCTCCCTTGCGATGACCGCTCTGAGCGATTCCATCTTGAACTTGAACTTTTCAAGTATATGTTCAGGGATTTTAAATTCAATATTGGTCTGACCGAACCATCTGGTTTCGGGACTACAACATGGTCAAATAATAACCCCCTCCTTGTTGAAGGAGGGGAACCTTGACCACCACCCGTTGAAGATACAATTTGTGAATTGCAGTTAACCCTGTTTCCCTCTCGGGGGGGGGAAGCCGGCAGGGCTGTCAGTGAGGAGGCATCTTCTCAAAGTCCAGCTTGTATCCCTGAGACACAATATCTATTGCCCAGGGATCTAACAGGGAGTGAAGCCACTTGTGGCTGAACTTACGAAAGTGTGCCCCCACCGGACCTAGCTCCGCCTGTGGAGCCCCAGCGACATGCGGTGGATTTTCGTAGAGGCCGGGGAGGACTTCTGTTCCTAGGAACTAGCTGTGTTGTGCAGCTGGTTTTCTCCGCCCCCGCCTCTGGCAAGAAAGGACGCACCTCGGACTTTCTAGTTTCTTTGTTCGAAAGGCTGCATTTGATAATGACATGCTTTCCTAGGCTGTGCAGAAATACAAGGCAAAATATCAGAATTACCAGCTATAGCTGTGGAGACCAGGTCCGAGAACCTTTCTCCACACAAACCTCAGCCTTCCATATGCCACTTAAGTTGGCATCATCTGTCCATTGCATATTCTACAGGATACATCAAGCAGAAATCGACATAGTTTTGCCTCTGGGACCCAGTATACTCATGTCTCTTTGGGCATGTTTTATGATATATATCTCTTAAGACAGCATCTTTAATATATATATATATATATATATATCTACACATACACATATACATATATATATATACATACTAGGGTCTCAATTTCTGCTGATAAGGTACCTGTCCACGCCGCCACAGCGCTATAAACCCATGCCGACACAATCGCCGGTCTGAGTAGTGTACCAAAATGTGCACGCTATCTGCAGGATCCCTGAGAATAGCTAGGGCTACCTTTTGGGCGAACGTGACACCCTAGGGGAAGATTCCCATCACACCCTGGCCCTAGTGGAGAAAGGATACTGCCTGAGAATTCTTTGTGTAAGCTGCAGTCTCTTGTCTGGAGATTCCCGCTCTTTTTCCTCATGAGAGGATGGAAATTTACCTCAGCTTTCTTCCCCTTAAACATGTGTACCCTTGTGTCATGGACAGATGAGTCATCAGTGATATGCAAATCATCTTTATTACAATAATCATATATTGAATACTTTTCTGCCATTTTGGCTGTAACTTTGCATTATCGTAGTCGACACTGGAGTCAAACTCCGTGTCGATATCAGTGTCTATTATTTTGGATAGTGAGCATTGTGAGACTCTGAAGGTCTCTGCGCCATAGGGACAGACATGGGTAGATTTCCTGTCTGTTCTCTAATCTTTTGTGCAATAAATTCACCTTAGCACTTACACATATCCAAACAGGTGTCGGCATTGTCGACGGAGACACCCTCTCACACACATATTAGCTCCATCTCCTACTTAGGGGAGCCTTTTACCTCAGACATGTCGCCACACACGTACCGAGACACCACACACACAGGGGATGCTCTATTTAAAGACAGTTCCCCCACAAGGCCCTTTGGAGAGACAGAGAGAGAGAATGCCAGCACACACCCCAGCGCTATATGTCCCAGGAATCACACAGTAACGTAGTGTTAACCCAGTAGCTGCTGTATATATTGTTTTTACGCCAAATTTATGTGCCCCCCCACCCTCTCTTTTCACCCTCTTCTATCGTGCTTCTGCAGGGGAGAGCCTGGGGAGCTTTCTCTCAGCGGAGCTGTGGAGAGAAGATGGTGCTGGTGAGTGCTGAGGAAGAAGCCCCGCCCCCTCAGCGGTGGGCTTCTGTCCCGCGATTTTGTGTGAAATAATGGCGGGGGCTCATGCATATATACAGTGCCCAACTGTATATATGCCCGCTTTGCCAAGAGGTCTCTAATTGCTGCCCAGGGCGCCACACCCCCTTGCGCCCTGCACCCTACAGTGACCGGAGTGTGTGGGTGTAATGTGGGAGCAATGGCGCACAGCTACAGTGCTGTGCGCTACCTCATATAAAGACTGGAGTCTTCTGCCGCCGCTTTTGACGTCTTCTTGCTTCACACGCCGGCTTCTGGCTTCTGGCTCTGTGAGGGGGACGGCGGCGCGGCTCCGGGATCCGACGACCAAGGGTGCGTTCCTGTGTTCGATCCCTCTGGAGCTAATGGTGTCCAGTAGCCTAAGAAGCATGACCTATCAGCAGTTAGTAGGTCTGCTTCTCTCCCCTCAGTCCCACGTAGCAGAGAGCCTGTTGCCAGCAGATCTCTCTGAAAAAAAAAATTCCTAACAAAATACTTTCTTATTAGCAAGCTCAGGAGAGCTCACTAAAGTGCACCCAGCTCGGCCGGGCACAGATTCTAACTGAGGTCTGGAGGAGGGGCATAGAGGGAGGAGCCAGTGCACACCAATAGTCCTAATTCTTTCTTAAAGTGCCCTGTCTCCTGCGGAGCCCGTCTATTCCCCATGGTCCTTACGGAGTCCCCAGCATCCACTAGGACGTTAGAGAAATATAAATTGTAAAACCTTTAGATCTTTTTTAACTGATATGAATAGTTGTTTTTCAATAAAATAATGGGGGTAATTCTGAGTTGATCGCAGCAGGATTTTTGTTAGCAGTTGGGCAAAACCATGTGCACTGCAGGGGAGGCAGATATAACATGTGCAGAGAGAGTTAGATTTGGGTGTGGTGTGTTCAATCTGCAATCTTAATTGCAGTGTAAAAATAAAGCAGCCAGTATTTACCCTGCACAGAAACAAAATAACCCACCCAAATCTAACTCTCTCTGCACATGTTATATCTGCCTCCCCTGCAGTGCACATGGTTTTGCCCAACTGCTAACAAAAATCCTACTGCGATCAACTTGGAATTACCCCCAATATTTCTTGTCACATACCAGCTCTTTTCTGTTTTCTCTTGTTATTTTGTTTTTCCCTACACGGGCTGAGTATACCCGGTGAAAAGCAGCAAGTATCTGGCTACTAATAGATGCCAGATCATTCTTTGTCTTCGTTTGATATCTCCTACTTACCTTTCAGCCCTGTTCTGACCCTCTGCATACACTAGTATTTGAACCTCAGAACTGGATTAGGGCTTGGGGGGGGTGGGGGGTGGGGGGGCAAGGCTCTAAAGATTAACATTTAGGATACAGTGATGGGTCCTCATTAAGATGGGTGGAGTTGCTATCACTGCTGCTTACCTAGAAGCAGCAGTGATCAAACTAATATGGTAATGCAGCAGGAGACGTGGAGCCTCCTGCATGTATTACTGATCTGAACTGAACGCAGTATCAGCTCTTCCCCAGTATCATTGGCTGGTTGCGTGATCCATGGGGTCGCACAAGCAGGCTGCTGCAATACCTAACCAGAGACCAGGAAATCTCAGTCCTCTGGCATCTTGGCATTGTCCCTCTCCTGCAACTACGGCGACACACCTCTGTTTAGAGAAACAGAGGCCGTTGCTGCCCACAAATGGCATCAGACTGTCAATCACTGACAATCTGTTGCCGACCTGCGTCCACCAAACACAGACCCATACTAGACATTGGTACTTTGCTGCATGAGCCGCTACACCATACACATCTGAATGAGGGCCAAAGTGCACAAACCTTAAGCGTGCATATGAACACTTCTTTCACTTCATGCTGGTGGCATGCACATCACTTCCCCGTGTGCTGTGCTGCCCAGAGCCTTACACACAGCAGGTGGAAGCATTCCCTCCTTACCTTTTCTCCTGCTCACTGGTGGAACCCACTGGATTAGTATAATTAAACTGCTTCAGAACATCATGAAACTTGTTCAGAACATTAAAATTTGTACTCTCCCAGGCTTGCTTCAGGCACGGTTGCTATTTCCTTTAGATGTCCATGTGGATAGTAAAACTGCTAGCCCAGGGGTCCCATATTATTAACTTAAACCCACATGTATATATACTGTTACACACACAGATACTGTCACACACTTATACACATACATACATACATACATACCGTCACACACTTCCATAGTCACACACATACACTATGCACAAACATATGTACAGCCACTCACACACACACACATGCATACATCCAGAAACATACAGTTACAGACCTATACAAATATATGCATTTGTCACACACAGTCATAAACATATACACATATCACAATCACACAATAAATATCAGGACCGACTCCATGCACGTTCTTTAGGAGCGGCTGTGTGGGGCATCGAGCTACTAAGGGCACCCAGCCATTTCTAATGTAGTGCCGGCAGTCAGCCAATCAGATCTCATGGGCCGTCAGCAGCAGTTTCTGATTAGCTGGTGGACTGCGAGCTTTGATTGGCTCACAAGCTGGAGCCATATTTCAGGCCAGCAGCAGTGGTGGAAGAAGCCTAACAGCAGTGAGCACTGCTATGGCATTACGTGTAACTGGCACTACTGGGGGCATTATGTTTATCTGGCAGTACTGGGCGTATTATGTGTATCTGGCACTGCTGGGGGCATTATGTGTATCTTTCACTGTACTAGGTGCATTACATGTATCTGGCACTACTGGGGCATTACATATATCTGACACTATTGAGGTCATTACTTGTAACTGGCACTACACTTGGGCTTTATGTGGAACTGCCACTATTCTGGGGTAATCACATGTTTCTGGCACTATACTTGGGGCATTTTATGTATCTGGCACTATACTTGTGACATTATGTGTAACTGGCACTATACTGAGGGCATTATGTGTATCTGGCACTATACTGGGGGCATTACATATAACTGGCAGTATACTGGGGACATTACGTGTATCTCTCACTATACTGGGGTCATTACATGTATCTGGCACTATACTTGAGGCATTACGTGTATCTGGCACTATAAGTGTGGCATTATGTGTAACTGACACTATACTGGGAGCATTACATGTATCTGGCACTATACTGGGGCATTACATGTAACTGGCACCATACTTTGGGCATTATGTGTATCTGGACCTATACTGGGCATTACACATATCTGACACTATACTGGGCATTATGTGCAACTGCCACTATACTGGGCCATTATTTGTAACTGCCACTATACTTGGGGCATTACGTGTAAGGAGCATTACTGTAGGCATTATGTGTAAGACTTCCAACTGTGTGTGTGTGTGTGTGTGTGTGTGTGTGTGTGTGTGTGTGTGTGTGTGTGTGTGTGTGTGTGTGTGTGTGTTGGGGGGTGGTAATACAGTATATATATATTTATAATTTGATAACATAATATATAGTTGGAATGCCATACCCACTTTCTCAGGAGTGTACTCGTAGAAGGGGGGAGGGGCTTAATAAAATCTTGCTCAGTGTGCTAATAGGCCTGTAGTGGGCCCTGATACATATTATCACACTCATACACTTATCATACATATAGTGTCCCCCTCTCCTCCCTGTTACCTTACACCATCACTGACTGACTCTTTGGGCTGTGGGCACACTGTCTACAGCTGCTCCTCCTGCTTCCCCCACTCCCTATTCTCACATATAATTTTGCTAGCACTGAAAGCACAGTGCCATATAGCCCTGCCCACCCTGGCTCAGACTCCACCCCCTCTCCTCTCCTTTGTAGTTTATACAGATGGGAGGAGGGACAGGGTAATGCACCCCTGTGCCCCCCTTTCCCCCGCTTAATCCGGCTCTGGGGAAACTAAATTCATTAAACCGTGAATATACAATATTTTCAGAGCTTGATTTCAGGAACACTTGCCATCTTCAGATGCCATTTGTTCCTGCAGCCCAGCTCCTTCCCTATTAAAAGGAGTTCCAGTTGCGAAAAGATTTGCTGGGACAGCTGATTTTCAGATCAGCTGTCTCCATGCTGGAGCTCTGGCCCCCCACCGCAAATGAAAAACTCCATTATCAGGGGGCTGGGCGATTAGCTTAATGAATAGGCCCCTATGGGGTAAATTTACTAAGATGGGAGTTCTATTTAAGATGGGATGTTGCCCATAGAAACCAATCAGATTCTACTTCTCATTTATCGAGCTCTTTCTAGAAGATAATACCTGGAATCTGATTGGTTGCTTTGGGTAACATCCCATCTTAAATAAAACTCCCATCTTAATAAATTTACCCCTTTGTGTTTTACACAGCACTTCAAAATTAGAAATCTGGGGAAAAGGAGGTTAATATATTTTGGCTTAATCCATTCTGACAAATCTACATTTCCCAAAAGAGCAATATACTGTACTGTATACAGTATTTCAATAAAATAGAGTTTTTTATGGGATTGTGTCATTGTATCCAGTATACAAAAGGTACAGCCCCCATGCGCTTTCTGTCTGCTGCTATAAAGTGCATGGTGACCTACTACTGGTATAATTCATATCCGTATAAATACATTTCCTCCATTCACACTGCTACACATGGTAAAATCTACTACTAAGGGAATTCTAAAAGCTATCAAAGTGAAAAAATATAACCCAAGTTACTTTCACAATGTAAGTACTGGTTTTCTACAGATTTTATCACTATGACCAGATTCACATCCAGGAATGAAATACTGTACACAGTATAAACAAGTTTATTATAATATATGGCTAGACAGCTGTAAATGATTATATTTATTAACAGTGAGTTTATAGTGGGTGAGATCTGATTACATCACTTCATTGCTTACAATGAGAATTTGTGAATTATAAGGGCCCTCATTCCGAGTTGTTCGCTCGGTAAAAATCTTCGCATCGCAGCGATTTTCCGCTTAATGCGCATGCGCAATGTCCGCACTGCGACTGCGCCAAGTAAATTTGCTATGCACTTAGTAATTTTACTCACGGCTTTTTCATCGTTCTGGCGATCGTAATGTGATTGACAGGAAATGGGTGTTACTGGGCGGAAACAGGCCGTTTTATGGGCGTGTGGGAAAAAACGCTACCGTTTCCGGAAAAAACGCAGGAGTGGCCGGAGAAACGGAGGAGTGTCTGGGCGAACGCTGGGTGTGTTTGTGACGTCAAACCAGGAACGACAAGCACTGAACTGATCGCAGATGCCGAGTAAGTCTGAAGCTACTCAGAAGCTGCTACGAGGTGTGTAATCGCAATATTGCGATTACTTCGTTCGCAATTTTAAGATGCTAAGATTCACTCCCAGTAGGCTGCGTCTTAGCGTGAGCAACTCTGCTAAAATCGCCTTGCGAGCGAACAACTCGGAATGACCTCCAAGATGTACTACACCCCCTGATTTCAATTATTACTAATATCGGAAGACATTTGGGGGTATAATTTCTAAAGTGTAGATTACTAAAGTGCAGGTTTATAGAAGTGGAGATTTTGCCCACAGCAACCAATCAGATTCTTCTTATTATTTATCTATCACCTTCTAGAAGATAATAGCTAGATTTGATTGGTTGCTATGGGTAATATCTCCACTATATTTAGTAAATATGCCCCTAGTCGTATTTCTCCTATTGATGATGTAAAAGGAATAAATCATGTGACTTCTAATATCCAGATTATTTCCTGATGTACTGTAGGCAGTGCATTCTCTCACATGCAGTATACTGTATATTGATTTGCCACTACTACACATGGATTGGATATTTGGCCATTGTATTGCATTTTGTTGCTTGCATTTGAATGAGCCACTATGTGCAATACACTACATCAGGCCTACAAGAAAATGAGAAAAATAAAGGAACTACAGTTTATCATTCATTGCCTTGTCTGCTGGATAGTTCAGCATGTATGGTTGATAGACTCAGGCTATGGAAAGATGAAACTAGTGATGAAACTAGTAGTTTATGCTAAAAATAGAACATAGGACAGTTGCTGAAATGTGCTCAGGCTCAGCAGGTAACATAACGCAATGTGTGAGCAATCAGAGCTGAATGGGGTATTAAGAAATCAGGCATTCTTATGGAAATGTGAGACTGTCAGGGAACAATGCCTTTCCTGATCGATACGGAATGAGAGCACACAAGTCACTTCAGTACAGAACAGTATCTTTAGTGAGACAATGATTTATTTATTTTTTTAAGTGCTCAGAATAGCAGGAACTTGGTTAAAATGACACATACCCCAGTGAGTCCTCTCTACTGCTATTTAACATTTGCAAATGCAATTGTGGAACACAATTTAGCAATATCTTCTTTACAGGCATCTTTTTTACAGACATTCCTGTTATAATACAATTGCATCTTTTTTCAGCATGCTCTACCTTTTGACAAAGACCAGGAATAATACTCTCCAAGCCAAGGAGAATTTGGAAACCCCATAATGGATGGGCTGACTTACAGTAGTTCTCTAAGTGGAAGGCTTGCAGCAGGAATCCAGGGTGGTCAAAGTATGCCCGCACTGATCCATATGACACTTTAACGTTTATTTTACTTTTTTTGTTTCATTACTTTTGCCTAAGTTTGATTGAACAAAAGTGTATTGTTATTTCATAATGAAGCCATAACTTACAGCACTTAGGCCTCTCACTCACTGGCGTCAAAAACTCATACTTTTATTTACATATGATTCTTTAGGTTTTTTTTTTAAGAAATTAGCAAAAATTTCAAGAAAACGTTTTTCACATTGTCATTATGGGGTATTATGTGTAGAATTTTCAGGGGAAAAATGAATGAATGTAGTCCATTTTGGAATAAGGCTGTAACATAACAAAATGTGGAAAAAGTGAAGTGCTGTGAATACTTTCCGGATGCAGTGTGTGTGTGTGTGTGTGTGTGTGTGTGTGTGTGTGTGTGTGTGTGTGTGTGTATATATATATATACATACAGTATATCTTGTTTTTATATTGTATTATTTTTATTTGTATTTGCCTGTTAAATAAAAGACATCAACAGAAAACCTTGACAGACAGGTACTACTGCAGTTATTACAAGAAAGATAATGGGCCTGATTCAGTTCTGATCGCTGGGCTGTGTTTTTTGCTGTCCTGTGACCAAATAGTCGCTGCCTACAGGGGGATTGTAAATTTGCCGTGCAAGTGTGCGATCGCGCGCATAGCTGAACTGCAAAAAATCCACTTTGTGCACTCTGTGCGCAACCAAGGACTTACTCCTCCAGTGCGATGAGAACGGACTGATCACGGCCGGAGCTAACGTCAGACACCTTCCCTGAAAACACTTGGGAATGCCAGCGTTTTTCCAGACACTCCCAGTAAATGCTCAGCCTCCACCCACAAACGGCTTCTCCCTGTCAATCACCTTGCAGACGCCCATGTTATCGGATTTTTTTGCACCATCCCGTCACTGAAAGGCAATGCCTGTTGTTGTTGTCCAATGCACGTGCACATTGTGGTGCATACGCATGCGCAGTTAGGATCTGATCGCCCTCTGTGCACAGCATCGATCAGTTCTGAATTACCCCCAATGCTTCTCTTTGTTGCTAAACCATAAACAAAATAATATCAGGGATCTTCCAGTAAAAAAACGTATTAATATCCTAGTCCCTTCCAGTGTAAATATAGGCCTAATTCAGACCTGATTGCAACAGCAAATATTTTCTCTAATGGGCAAAACCATGTGCACTGCAGGGGGAGCAGATATAACATGTGCAGAGAGAGTTAGATTTGGGTGGGGTGTGTTCAAACTGAAATCTAAATAGCAGTGTAAAAATAAAGCAGCCAGTATGTACCCTGCACAGAAACAATATAACCCACCCAAATCTAACTCTCTCTGCACATGTTATATCTCCCCCCCCCCTGCAGTGCACATGGTTTTGCCCATTAGAAAAAAAAATAGCTTTTGCAATCAGGTCTAAATTGTGCCATTTGTACATTATGGAATCAGCCATGGCTTTCATCTAGTAGAGTATCTATAAATGGCACCAGGGCAGTTGCTGGTACCATATTTCTGGGGTGGGAGAGATGTATGCAAACTCTAGCACACAGGTCCCCCATTTCTTAAAAATCCCTAGCTACAAACACTTCTAAACAATGTGTAACAAGTTAGGTCACATCTGACATCTAACCAAACAATGCACAATATGCCCAAAACACACCCAATCTGCCCATGCTGCTAGTATATCCTGTGTGACCACTCCCAGAGACAGAGAAAACTGAAAGTATACCAGAGATACATTAGCATCCCTAGTGAGCACTTCCAGGGAGGAGATCCATAGTGACTCCAGCCATAGTACACAAGGAGAAGGCCACATCCCTGCCAAATAGCAATTAGTGAAAGCCATTTAGTTAAACAGACTGCCCAGCATAAGCTTCTATTACGTTTTGAGAAATCAGATATGTAATCGTAAGTTGAAAAAAAAAAATTGTTATTTAACTTGTCCCTAGAGATGAGAAAGCTCCCATGCATACATCATTGCAGAAAAGCTAAAATGCATTGATGCTTCCAGAGAGAAATTGTCTCTGACTTCTTTATGACATAAGATACATTCCAATGAATTAAGGACCTAATTCTGAGTTGATCGCAGCATCAAATTTGTTAGCAGTTGGCCAAAACCATGTGCACTGCAGGAGGGACAGATGTAACATGTGCAGAGAGAGTTAGATTTGGGTGTGGCGTATTCAAACTGAAATCTAAATTGCAGTGTAAAACTAAAGCAGCCAGTATTTACCCTGCACAGAAACAATATAACCCACCCATATCTAACTCTCTCTGCAAACGTTATATCTGCCCCCCCCCTGCAGTGCACATGGTTTTGCCCAATTGCTAACAAACTTGCTGCTGCGATCAACTCAGAATTACCCCCTAAGTGCTTCCGAATGATGGAAGACAGGAGACCTATGGCATAGAGGAACGGACCCTACATAGAATATTCTTACATTTCAATTTTCCCATTTACCAATAATACATCATAAAAAATGTTTGATCACGATGACAAGGCAACAGATTACAACGTGCTTTATAACCCTGTAGCACACATTTAACATAGCTAACATGAAATGGATAAATAAAGAATAGACTGACAAGTTGTATTTGTGAAATCAAGTCATGTATTGCAGTCATTGACCCTTCTGCGCAGATCAAGTGCTGGAGACGACTGCATGGAGCTGTCTAAGTGCTGAAATCTAGAACCAGGAAACACTAAATCTTCCTCTCATTACAACAATGGCCCTCATTCCGAGTCGTTCGCTCGGTATATTTCATCGCATCGCAGTAAAATTCCGCTTAGTACGCATGCGCAATATTCGCACTGCGACTGCGCCAAGTAATTTAACAATGAAGATAGTATTTTTACTCACGGCTTTTTCTTCGCTCCGGCGATCGTAATGTGATTGACAGGAAATGGGTGTTACTGGGCGGAAACACGGCGTTTCAGGGGCGTGTGGTTAAAAACGCTACCGTTTCCGGAAAAAACGCAGGAGTGGCCGGAGAAACGGAGGAGTGTCTGGGCGAACGCTGGGTGTGTTTATGACGTCAAACCAGGAACGACAAGCACTGAACTGATCGCAGATGCCGAGTAAGTCTGAAGCTACTCTGAAACTGCTAAGTAGTTTGTAATCGCAATATTGCGAATACATCGGTCGCAATTTTAAGAAGCTAAGATTCACTCCCAGTAGGCGGCGGCTTAGCGTGTGTAACTCTGCTAAAATCGCCTTGCGAGCGATCAACTCGGAATGAGGGCCAATGTAACCATATGTGCAACCACAAAAGGTCAAAAAAACACAGTGAGGAAAAAAATAAAATGCTGGGAAGGACAGTGTAAAATCTGCTGATATTGGAAATGAATTTACATGTGAATGTGTAATAACATTTGTTACCTACTGCCACTGGAAAAAAACACGTTTATTTTGTAGAAATATTTTTTTTTTATTATTGTAATAATAGCTTTCATCACCTTACTGATATGTCCATTTAGTGCACCATGTAAGGTATGTAAAATGGAGACAGCAGATTGAATTTAACTTGTTTGAACTTAATGTGCAATTCAATTGCAAGCAAAATAGCTGATCCATAGTATTTTGTTTGTATTATATGATACAGAGCCAAATCAAAATATTTATGTAGGGCTTACATATAACTGGGTTTTACCTTCATTGACACTTACTAGGTGACATTTCTCCTCTGCATACAAATGGCATGACAAGTGTAATGGTGGCACATACATGACGCCTGCCCCCGTTCGTTCCTTCCTTGGGCACCACACTGATGGTGGGTCAATGGAATTTTGGCTGCATCCCACAAATAATAGCCCTATATGAGCTGGATTTGCTGGATTCAAGGCAGATCTATAGGTCCACACAAATATACCCTTCCTAAGCTGTGACATATTTTTCTAGACAACTGGCCCCCAGATAATTTATTTTTCTAGTTACACACTGAATATTTAATAAGGGGCCAGGTGTAAGGGGCGTCCGAGTTCAGCGGTCATGCAGGATTCTGGCCGAGCTCGGACATTTTTTTAAAGGGGCGACCATTTACAAGACATGGTTTTGCCTTGTAAGTGATTGCCCCTTTAAAAAAAAGTCTGAGTTCGGCCAGCATCCCGCACAGGCCACTGAACTCAAGCGCCCTTACATCTGGCCCATAGTTTACATAAACTGCTGGACAGGTATTTATAGCAATGCCTTTAGGCAGGGGTGCCAAGGGGGGTACTAATAACCTGGGCCCAGGTCTGATGGAGGGGCCCAGTGGGGGCCCAGGTTCCACCCCCATTACCTGGCAGCAGCAGCAGCTGCAGCTTTTCGCCTCAGCCCAGCACACGCTGCTATGTGGTGTGGACAGGAATGCTCTTAAAAATACAATATTTTCGATATTTTTCTCAAAGGGTGCTTGGCCACACCTCCTGTGATTAGGCCACGCCCTAGGAAAATACCTGGGCCCAGCCAGGCTCTCTACTGCCCTGCTTTTAGGAAGAAAAATTCTCCTAATCACTGTCTATTAGCTCATTAAAAATGTCTCTTATTTATTGTCTTACTGTACATCTCACAAAGTGGACCTTTTATTCTACAATTCATATAGCAAACAATATAATTATTATATACCTCATACTTGTTATCATTAAACCATGTAAAGTTGGGTAGTCCCATCCCATTAGGGCCTGATGTACTAAGCCTTAACAAGTGATAAAGTGGAGAGTTATAAAGTACCAGCCATCAGAAAGGAGCTGGCTGGTGGGTATTTTATCACTCTCCATTATATTACTTTTCAAGGCTTAGTACGTCTGGCCCTAAGTGTATACATATAACATGAATGGGGATGCAAGGTATCACATGCAAGGTATCATGCAAGGTATCACATGCAATTAATCATTCACAATTTCTCAAGTAATTTTCAAAAATATATAACAATTACAAATTTTAAGGCCCATCGGAAATTTCAGTGTATTATAGAGTAGTGTAATCTCACCAAGGTGGAGATGTATCAAACCTTCTGTCACTCTATAGACGGTGATAGAACATTTGATAAATCTGCCCCCAAGGGTGGAATTTATCAAACATGATCAAGAGCAGGTGCAGCCCAGAGCAACCAATCACATTCTAGTTGTCATTTTCTAGAATGTACAAGATAAATGATAGCCAGAATCTGATAGGTTGCTATGGGCATCAACTTCACTTTTTCATTTCAAAAGGTTTGATATATCTCCCCCAAAGAACAGGGTAATTTCAGTGAGTTCAACTCTCTATTCTTCATTTGAGCTCTTCATGGCCTCTTTGGTGACAGCAGCTGCCACCACAACTTCTGCTAACCTGGGGAACAGGTGTCCTGGCTCTGTGTCCAGCAATAAGCATGATGCTTTGAGTTGATAGAAAACCACAATAGCACCAATACAATACAAAAGCAAAAAGCCTTCTCCAGGACCAGAAGGCAGCTGTGTTATTATTTCTACAAAACTAGTACATCTTTCACATTTCCACCTCCTATTGCCTCTCCCCATTCCAGCCATTCCCCACCACCGGTAGCTGCACAGAAATGCTGCCTTATTATTGGTGCCCGGTGATGATTCTGCCGTACAGTAGCCACACACACGTTCCCAACCAACCTTACTGTATGTAGCAAGTGTCTCCTATGTCTCTACGATTGTAAGCTTAGCAGAGGCATCTATACCTTTTTTTTCACGGCACTGTATGTCAGTTGTTTGTATTATGATCATTTTAGTGTGCAGCAGTGTAATATCTCCGTGCTTAAAAAGAAAAGATAAAACTAATACAACAATATTACTAGTAGTTAAAGTTTTCTGCATATCCTCAGCCTTCTATTCAGTTCTACATTCAAAATGCTTCCCCATCATCCAATGAAAAACTGTATGGAAAGAGCAGTTTACCCATCTCTAAATGTACAGAAAAAACACTCACTACCAAGTATTAATTCATCCCTTTGGCATTTCTGTGATTAGTCCAATTTCCATTGTACAGATACTGCAAGTAGTGACCATCTCTCTCCCATTTCAGGCTCTAAGCTCTTACCTCTTTGACTTTTATTAACCAGTCTTGTTTTATTACTGCTTTGTTCCCAATTGTAAAAAGTGCCACGGAATATACTGGCCCCATATAAGCAAATGTTAATAAATAGATAATTCCTATGAATGATTCTTTCACAGATACTTTGCATTCACACATATACAGGATTGCCATCCAGTGCTTCCCGAGGAACAGGAAAATTGGACCTTCCCTCTTTGTTGTGAGGAATGCAGTCAGCATTCTGCTCCCACCCCCATCAGTCCCATAGTCCATAGTTGCTGCTGTACTAAAAGCTTCTGTTGATTCTCCCACACGCCCCCTCCTCCTCTTCTCCTACATCAGCCTCAGTGTCAGCAGCAGCAGCTCAGGGAGAGCTCAGACAGAGCTGGGCATAGGAGAACATCACCTTCCTATACTTAACATTCGCTCTCAGCTGCTGGAGCCAGTTAGTTTCAGTCTTACTAAAGAGGTTCCTATTACGCTGCCTAAAAGTTGGGGTGGGGGCTCTCCCCTCCCTGATCCCACTCATTATTTCCTCTTATGGATGCTACTGTCAATATCGGACTCTTGCTATCAGAGCTGGCGATGTAATTGCAACATACACATAGCAGCAGCCTTTGCAGCCAGGGAAAGAAGCCAATGCAGGAATCTCCCTTATCACTATGTTCATAAGGTGACATTTATCTATACGGAGAACCAGGAGAGGAGGGAGCATATATCCATCTTGTGTACTGTCACTGTTCCCAAATAATGAGCCTGGGCTTAACCTGACCATGTTTCCAGACAGGAGCTTGTTGTGTGCTTTCCCCTTATTCTGTAACAATGCTCATCTCTCCCATTTTCATCTCCAACGAAAACAAATTCTCCTCTGTTTGGTGTTCTAGACAATAGAAGCTCTCTTCCCTTCTCCCACCAAAGGCTTTTCTTTCCTGGGGTCATTTCTGGACTATTTTTTTACCTTAAAATAAAGCAGGAGGAATGAACCGACGGTTGGTTAACATTTTGACAGCCTTCCTCGCATTATTCTTTGAGACCCATAACTTCAGGTAGGCATAATAAATACTGATTTTCCTAATATTTACCATCACTGTGCTGATTTGGATAAACATGTGACACATATATGTTCATTGTTCATTTATTCTTATTTCCAGAAACTCATAGTATCTTTAATTCTATTTATTTTAATGCAGTGACTTACAATAGAATGCTGGTTTATGTTCTATAGAATACATCAAATCAAGTGCATGGTTCATATCAAAACCTTTCCTTCTTTATATCTGTGAAAAAATAATCTCCTCTGGACGAAGTTCCATTTGTGTATCCATAGAAATGATCTATTGCATTCTAGTGCTCTACATTTAATATAAACACTAATGGAGTCATAAGTTCCAAGCAGACTATATCATTGATATTCACAGCTGAATTAAATACATACAAGTTTTAAGGTTAAGGAGCTATCTAATAGGCATAATGAGATGTAGTATTGATTTTATTAATGGTTAAATGGGCACCATATATTGTGATATCCACCTTGTGTATTGAGATGCCCCTGTGGCTATATTAGATTAATAATAATGATTTTCTGATTGGCCTTTAATGCATTTTACATTTTTCATACATATGCAAAGTCTGCAAAGGTCATCAGATGACTGTGTTCTAAAGGCCGTGGGGCTAGTCTTACTGAAAATCACTTTAATGCAACATAGAGAGATAGTAAAGACAGTGGACTGATTCTCTGTATTAGTGATGCAAGCTCTGTTTTAGTTCATTGGCATCTATATGCCAGAGTGTCTCACATGGAAGTGGCATCATCAGCACAGGCAGGTAGAGGGCCAGGAATATCCTTAGTTAAATATATTCATCCATTCATACCTTTAAAGCTGCCAGCAGTCTTTCATGGCATGTCTGTAAATTTGACTGATGAGCTGACCTTTTAAATAGCTTGTGATTGGAAATAAAGTATTAGCTCATTTGGCTGGAAGTGTCAGACGATAACAGATCTGCCACTATACAAACTGTATGTCATCACTGTTTACAGTTTTAGCATTTTAGAACATCTGTGATTTTTCCTTATATTTTAACTGGCTTTTATATTGTAAAGGCCTTGAGTTAAAAGACACATTTTTTTGACAGATGTCTAGATGTATTTTTTTTTCAGAAACATTATAGAGTTTGTGATGGTATATAGGTCATCTGCATTACAGATCTTTGCATAAGCAGAATCCCCTGGATATATTGTAAAATACCATGTAAATACATCTATGCACTGTCTTAGCTGAACAAGAGTATTATTACTAAAGATGATTCGGTTTGTTTTAAATTGAATCAGCTCTAAAGTTATAAAATGTGCTATAAAATCTGGAACTTTAGGCAGACCAAAAAATTGGAGCTTTATTAGAGCAAGGTGAATATCTTCAAACATGTTCAGGCATTTATAACAAACTTATACATTTATTTCTTACAATTTATTTATATAGTGTTCACATACAGTACTCTGCCGGTCTTTATTCTTCTAATATATTTTTAATGGTTCTCCATGATAACAATCAGCTTCGAACTAGAACTATGAACTTGGATACAGTAATGTTCGTAGTCCAAATAAAGTTAAAAATACTATAATATATAGACATTAAGGATGGAACAGCTAATTTGTTGTTATTATTATTATTATTTTAATGTACTTTGTTTTAACTGCTACTGTAGCTGCAAACTTGAACCTTGAACTTGAATTGCAGCACAGCAATTGATACCAATGCAAAAACACAGTCGCTAAATGAACAAGTATGAAGCCCTAGGACTGGCAAAATTTGATTGAATTTCATACTGTTTCAAGTTATTTAAGTCTCTCTAGTGATACTATAATGAAGTTACCAAACATTCATTGTGTGTTTAACCAGAAAATCACTCTGCACAGAGAAAAATGACCATCAATATTTACATTTACAGCATCAACGTGTTGTCTTTCTTTTGGTGATATTATTTAGATATTTTATTGTTAAACCCTCAATTGCATAATATTTTCAATATAACATAATTATATAATTATGTCTATTTTTATAATGTGTCCCTTTTTGTGAAAGTCTGTTCGGGTGTGTGAAGTATGATGAAGCTGATGTAAGCAAAGGTGCTTTTCTTTATGCTAATTTTACTTACTATGCTTTAGCTGTTTGATAAGATGAAAAATAAGGATAAAGTTAAAAGTTACTATTAAGTATGGTAGCTAATGCTGGGCACTGGTGGTTTGTTTAGGACGGCTTACTGTAAAGAACATGACTCCAGGTCTGGAAAACCCCCTTCTCAGAGCATGTCTCCTTCTGATTTTTTGGACAAGTTAATGGGAAGGACGTCTGGATATGATGCACGAATTAGACCAAACTTTAAAGGTAAGCTAAATGTAGATGCTGAAAAAAACATTTTAAAGTGTCACCTACACACATGGTGCTATATTATTGGTTAAACCACTGTTCAATAGAAAGCAGCCTATTAATTCACTAGGATCTATTGACATTACTGAGGCACGAGGGAAAACATATCTGTCTTTTTGTAGATGCAGATATATATATTTTTTGATAACCTTTATGCATGCCTTTTTTTGCACTTTACTCAGCGTTATATTCCCATTAGTGCATAATTAAGTAACTTGTATTTATATATCATAATATAGTCAAAAGATCCACTTTATCATAATACTAAATATACAAACAAGTAATTGATGCCCCCAGCTTAAAACACTATTATTATACCATTATGAAGGTGACAAATAGTGGTATTAATACATTTTAGAATACATTTGCATTTTACAAAGCAATTTTCTTAGGATAATATTCTTTAATATTTTTGTAAATGAATGTTATAAAGATACTGTACATATTATATATGAAGAGTATGTATTGTTAATCCAAACTGTTTTTTAAAATAGAGTTTTCTTAGATGAGGGATTTGAAGACTTTTTAAAGTATTCAAAATCTAATTGCCGACCCTTTAAAACTGTTTTATTAAGAATTCGTAGAGCACTTGCTAACAACAAATTAAAAGCTAAATAGATAACAAAAAATGAATAATCAGTATCAGCAATATAGAGGACAGGGCGTCCCTGAACCTGGAGAAAAGGATTCCACAAATACGAGAGTGGCCCAAAACATTTGTATAGTTAAATCTGTTTTAGTAGACCCAGTAAAATATATCAATTGTACTTTTAGTGAGTCAAAAAAAAAGTCTTATTTCTTATTGACTGTCATTATACTTACTGATGGTTGGAATTTGAAATAGCTGCAGTATTTAAGACCATGGTGCTTCTAGCGTGAATATACTGTAACTCATAACAACCAATCAGATAATGACTTTTCATCAGTGTAGTTAGTGTAATGAAAGCTAGTTGGTTGGTATACTTTAAAGCATCAGTGCACTAAATTTACCAAAACTATTTAAATCCCTCATCTAAGAAAATTAAATATCTGTGCTATTCGCACAATGTTTTATCTGTATTTAGTAAAATATTTAGCAAATGGAATTAATGATCTGGCACAGTTTACAGTATTGGATATAGCAAATTGTTCAATTGTTTTTTGTCCTGAGTTTATCAAGCATTTATTTTAAAGTTCCCTCCCAGACCATTGTATCACCTTAACTCATGCCTGCTTAAAGATGCATTACTTCATTGAAATGTTCATCTTCTCGTGTATGTCTTCCAGCTTTCAATTCATCATGTGATAGACATTATCCCAATACATTCCATCCATCCATTACTTCAACTGGAATAACATTGATCATGAATAATGGATATCTGGTACAAACATTATTTTTTTTTAAGAAGAATTCCTCAGTGTCCCTTAGCAATTACCTGCAATTGTTAACATACAGTACAGTATGACTCTTGTAAGAGGACATCTGGCTCATTGTAAAATAACGTAATACCGGCCGCCAAGAGTGGAAGCAAGAGCTGCAGCAGTATTGACTGATTTGAAAGACTGTTACTTGGAAACAGATCCAGATTGTGTTTGGTACTTGACATAAGCATATTTGTTTCTAGATTATTACACATAAAAGATTCACAAGAGATCAAAAGATCTAAGAGCGATTTTCAAATGACTTAACTTTCAAAGGCTGATTCCGGAACTTGATATCGCTTTTTAGCAGCCTCTGCTTTCCATGAGGATTTTGAATCAGTTTTATTTGTATGCCTTTATAATGCTCATTTCAGTGATTAGAATAAAACATGTATCTGCACTGTATTACAATGCGTTGAGTATGTTTGTGTTTTACATTATAACAGCAGTTCCCAACTCTAGTCCACAGGCCTTCATAATAATCCAGGTTATGAATGTATGCATGCGGGAGCACATACTGTATGGTTGAATCAGAATGACTGAGGCACCAATTAATTCATCTGTACTCAAACATGAATATCCTTAGATTGAGAACTATTAGGTGCTTGAATATTTTCAAGAATTAATTTTGTCCTGATGGAATGTAGGAACTTGAAGAATAATTGTAGTAGGCGGCAAGAGCGAATGTACGAGGCACAGAAAAGGTTAAATCTGTAGGCCAAAGCCCCATTTTCTGCAATTCATTCCTTTTATGAAAGGGCATTACCAGATGGCTGTGCATTTTCCTGACAGGTAAAAATATGTTGATTTGCATATTCAACTAATCCCTTCCTGTTTTGTACTTCCTGTCAGCTGAGGCAGCCATTTGTACAGCAGGAGTGTAAGAGGGTGAATGTTGCACCTTTTCTTGAAGGAATTGGGAGAAAATGTCCAGATCTGTAGTTAGGGAATTCAGCACAGATGCACATTTTCTATTATTGTTAGATTCATTTAAATTAAGTATTTTTTAACAATGCAAAACCTAATCTACACCAGCATTTAAAGATGTTGAGAGACATTTATGAAAAGTAGTGTAGTGGGAGCAGCTGTGCTATGATGCCCATAGCTATCAATCAGATGTCTGCTCTCCTTTCTTAAACAGAACTATAAAAAGCCAGCTAGAATATTATTGGTTGCTATAAGAAACACCAGGGTTTTCCTGTGTACTGCTTTTAAAGCTGGATCTTAATGCTAACTTCTAGGATAATTCAGCAACCTTTCAAAATCAATGACTTATATCATGATAAAAATTTCTATTACACGGATGCATACAGAAGGCAGTACAGATGGTGCAATGGTTAGCATAACTGCCTCACAGCACTGAGGTCATTGGTTTGATACCCACCATGGCCCTGTATGGAGTTTGTATATTCTCCCCGTACTTGTGTGGGTTTCCACCAGGTGTTCCGGTTTCCACCCACAATCTGAAAATATACTGGTAGGTTAATTGGCTCCCAACAAAATTAACCCTAGCATGAGTGTGTGTGTGTGTGTGTGTGTGTGTGTGTGTGTGTGTGTGTGTGTACATGTGGATGGGAATATAGATTGTAAGCTCCACTGGGGCATGGACTGATGTGAATGGCCATATATTCTCTGTAAAGCACTGTGGAATATGTGTGCGCTATATAAATAACTGGTAATAATAATCATAATAATAATAATAATAATAATAATTCACTTGGTTCTTTTATACAACTCCTTTGAGGGGGGAAGGTCCAAGAGGCAGGTCAATGTGATGTGCGTCATTATGCATCCCCCTAATATGGCAAGGGGAAGTAAGTGGCAAGGCCTCATTAAGGGTTCCAGATGCCCTAGGCTAATACACATGTAGCACCCCTGTAATACTGCTAAACACAGAGCACCGTGCATATGCATGCTCAAGAAATTGTCATCCATACAGCATATGTACAGGTAACAAAGGGTATTTAACTGACATCTTTGATCCTGACATCTAATCATCTAAAGATGTTTGTGGAGTGTTAAGGAGACTTTTACTTCTGGGGAATGTGAGGAAGACTAAAGACAATCACATGAAGCTTTTCAGGCTGCCCAGATGGTGCTGTACCACAGTACACGTACATGAATTAATGGTATCAGCAGTAAGCTGCATGGTCACATCACCACAGCCATCTGGTAGTTATAACTTTCCCCTCCACACCATCATGGGATGACCAGATAATTTGCAAGCTTCTCTTGGTAATTAAGCTTTGCATCTACTGCCAGCATGGAATCACTTAGGACTTCATTTTATTCCCCGGATGCCACCTGCATGTTGTCCCCCCAACAAAGTCTGCAATCTAATCCGCTTTATGGTTACTCATGCAGTGGTGAGAGAGATATCAGTGAGTGCCGAGATCACCTGTTAGGAAGTCGTTAGTCTCCAGGACATTCCGGGAAAGAAGGTAGTATGCCGAAATCAGCATTAGACTTTACATTTAAATGTCAATTACAATATGCTCTCATAAATGAAAGTACAGTATATATACAGAGAGAGAGAGAGAAAGCTAAGTGTGTGGGAGTACCATCATATATTCTTGAATATACAGTATTGTTATTTGGATTATAAATTCCATGTATTGAATCAATGTAAAGAGTATTTGTTATTCATGCTGTATATAGTTACAGTGCATTATATGTAAAGAAGCTCATCTGTCGATAGGCTTTCCTTTAAAGCCATACTTTGTATTGATTATTTGTCACTGCTCCCACTTTTCCTCTTATCTCTTGGCACAAATTGTTGTATTTTGTAAGAATCATTGCTCTGCTCTGCCCAGTCACTATAAAAAGAGTTGTTCATCTTCCAGTATAATCAATAAGTAGATTGTACTACACCATAGATTTGTCTAGTTATTATAAATTATTATGTAACTCAATCTTAATACCTTTAAATGTGTTTATTTTTAGGTGGCCTTCTTCATTAGTTAAGTTGAAACATGATCCAGGGACAGCACTATGAAATACGGCATGGCTGTGTCTAGCAGTAAAAGATTTCTGAGCAATAGAAAAGACATTAGGACAGCCTGAGTTGCAAGAGAACAACAGCGCTGTATTTAAGACGGATGGCAATTGGGTATAGAGCAGGTCTGACCACAGATAATCTATAACATTTCAAAATAATTAACATAAGATGCCAAACCACTTATATTAACTGGAGACATAATAAGGCATATTTATAGAAGCTCATGCACATATAACTGTGCAAATGTACCATAACCCATAGCAATCAATCAGATACTGTTAGTGTATTTTCCTTTTATAACAGTTTAAAGTGTTAAACTAAACGTTTAGTTGGTATGAGTAATAGTAATATATGCGCTATCAACATTTCATCAGTATTTGTAATTGTAATTGTGTTGCAGTGTACAATTCCTTTGATTGGGCCTCTAGACAAAATCTATCTTTAAACCTAAAAACCTTTCCCCAAAGTAACAGATTAATGTCTTGTCCTGTCTGTTTCAATCTGACAACCTTGCTCTGTGTTGTTTGCATTCAGAATAGTCCAGGTAGTCCTGCCTGGAGAGATATTTATTGCATGTGATAGTTAATGTGATGATGACTACTGTAATGCTACAAGTTTGCCCAGGGCCAGATTAACAATGTTTTTTTTTTGGAGCAACAGCTCTAGGCCTTCACATAAAAATTGGTCCATCACCATGGCAGCATGATACTGACCAGCTGCCTGGCTGGGTTTATAGTTATGCAAAAATCCTTAATTTAAATTGGATTTTTTTTCTATCAAAATATTCTGCAATATTTCTATTTTTATATATTTAGGGAGACACTGGGGCTGAACGAGTACGGGGTGTACACGTGGCTCTGGCCACACTCACACAGCACTGATCACAGCTTATTTCCCTTTTTAGTTTAGGCCCCTGAGCATTTCCTGACCCATGCAAATGTGGCCCTTAATCTGTATATATATATATATATATATATATACATACACACTGTATGTATATATATATATATATATATATATCAGATATAGATAGAGGACAGCGCTGATTTGTTCTCTTAGGAGCAAAGGTGTATACAACAAATGAAGAAATACGCCACATAAACAAGTTATTAAAAGTTCAAATAACACTTAAATAAGTGTAAAGAATGTCACTAGGTGTTATGCACACCAGTGCCAGCAGGAATGTACTGGTGTCTGAACGGAGAGGGATGCAAAACAAATGAACTCACAGACAGACTGGGGAATATGACATTACATACACAGAAGGTGATAGGGTAACAAAATAAACACAAAGTGAACAGAGAAGCCCAAAGGCTAAGAAACTGGGTGTCTCCCTAGTATTAGGAATGCTCAGATGGAAAGAAGCGAGATGTTGTGATTTAATACGTAGAGAACCCGAAATGCTGTTGCTAAGGGCAACAGCAAAACCCTAAAGGGTTACCAACGGGTGTGGCAGTAAACTCCTTGGTCAGAGATGGAATAATAGACACAAGGAGAGTCTCCACAATCCTAGTCCTCACTTGCAGTGCACTGGTTCAGTTTACTGCCACTAAACTGACACCTGAACACCTTGCACAGTGAGAAAGGATTTTGACAGGCAAGTCTGAGAATACAGCCGCAAACTTGCTAGGTTCACAGAGTAGCAAAAGAACCCCAGCAGGTTAAACGACTGACTCCAGTCTTACTGCTAGGTCTGGATTGGCAGAGTGTAATACCAAATCCCAAGGCCTATTTGCAGTAAGCAACAAACAAATACAAAGTTTACACAGTACTAGCTAGCTTTCAGGAACTGACTAACCAACAAAGATTCAGCAGCATCTGCCTAACCTGAGAAGAGGGTTTATATAGCAGGTGCTGTCCACGCCCCACTCAGACCTCACAGACTGTGAGCACAAAAACCAGCACCGGATCCCCTGCCGTGCACAGAGCCTGTAACCACTGCACAACAAAAGACCCGAACCGGAGTATCAGCTACGCTCAGGTTACTCCGCTAGCACTTGTCTCCGGGTTGCCATGACGACGTGGCAGCACAGAGCAGGAGACCCTAACACTAGGTCCTTCTTTGCTTTTATAGAACCGCTGCTCCCCTTTTTTTTATCAGTCCGAATTCCAACAGATGTAGTAAATCTATTGAAAAAGCATATAAAGGGGGCGCTCCATAGTGCATAAATGTATTTAATAAAATGACATTCCTTAAAAAACATAAACGGTAAAATTGAACTCGTACCGACTGGCAACCAGTGTGGGCTGGTTACCACATGATTTCACACACAAATCCCCGGCACTACTGGAACCAAAGGCCGCCCGGCTGCAGTGGAGTCCTCACCCCGCCGTGTATCACTGCCGTTAGAGAGCCGCAGGTAGGATCACACCTGCCGTCGGCTTCAGGATTACCAGCTCCGGGGTGTACAAGCGTCAGTAAACGCCTTAACGCGTTTCGTCATCGACTTCGTCAGAAGGCTGGAGTAACTGACGCTACGATTCTCCTTTATAGGTTAAACAAATGAAGCTGTACACAATTTCACTAATGACTATGTTTTTAATATTTCTAGTATGTTCAAGGATGCGTATTTTAAGCATCCTTTTAGTTTTCCCTATATATTTAAATCCACAAGGGCAAATTAGCATATAGACTATGAACGTGGAGTTGCAATTAATGAAGCTTTTAACAGGGAAAGATTTTAAATTACTACTGTCTTGGAATGTAATTTTATTTTTATCTACCAGTTTACATACTTTACAGCCCCCGCAAGCATGACAACCCTTTAGGTCATCCAGGAAGTGTTTTTCCCTGGATTCTTTTACTGGTTCCAACCTGCTGCGAGAGACAAAGGACTTCATATTTTTGGCTTTCCTAAACACTACCCCAGGATATTTTGGAAGATGATTACCCAACACTGGGTCTAATTGCAAAATGTTCCAGTTCTTCTTTAGAACATTCTTAATGGCCCCCGCTTCCATATTATAATCTGTAACAAATGGACAATTTATTTCTTGCAACTCCTGACCTTCCCCAATTTTTCTATTTTCAAGTTTCTTATCCTTATATACAAGTAATTCCTGTCTTGATCTTTCTCTGGCCCGTTGTTTAGATTGCTCAATAAGATTTACTGGATACCCTCGTTCTAAGAACCTTTTAGTGTATATAGACGCCTGCTCATCATACTTCTCAGTACTGGCACAATTTCTTCTTAGCCTGGTATATTGCGAGAATGGAATATTTCTTTTCCAATTAGGCAGATGGCAGCTTCCAAATTCAAGGTAGCTGTTACAGTCCACCTTTTTAAAATGAGTATAGGTATTAATTTTTCCTAGCTCCAAGAATTCTGAACTATCAAGTACTAGGTCAAGGAATTCAATTTTATTTTTATTCTGTGTATAGGTGAATTTGAGATTATAATCATAAATATTGATGGTATGTATGAAGGTATCTAATAACTTTTCATCACCCTTCCAGACTATCAGGATATCATCAATAAATCTTTTGAACAGTATGATATTCTCAGTAAAGCCATCCAGGGATATATTTTCCCATTCACCCATGTAAAGATTTGCTAGACTCGGGGCACAAATCGTCCCCATCGCTGTCCCGCATGACTGGATGTACCAGTCATCCAAGAACAGGAAATAATTCCGTTTTAATACGAACTGTAGTGTAAACAGTCACATATAAAATCAACTAGGGGGGTATTAAGTTCAGGATCTTGTAAAAGAGTTTTTTTAAAACTATTAATTCCCTTTTGGTGCGGGATAGCTGTGTATAACGACTGTACATCAATAGTACACCATATATAGTCAGGTTTCCATTCCAGACTCTCCGTGATCTGTAAAACATGGGTGGAGTCTCGTATATAAGAATTCAGATGAGAAACATATTTTTTTATATAAATATCTACAAATTCTGAAACTCGGGAAGTCAGGGATCCAATGCCGGCTATAATAGGCCGGCCAGGCGGTCTTACCATATCCTTATGAAGTTTGGGTATATGATAAAATGTAGCAGTCTTTGGGAATTTATTTAGTAGATAATTATATTCCTCTTTAACTATACATTTATTAATTAACCCTTTATCAAGTATTTCTATAAGTTCTCCCACAAACTCAGTTGTGGGGTCACAAGTTAATTTAGTGTATGAGGCATGATCTCCCAATAACCGATGAGCTTCTTCTACATAATAAGACCGGTCTAAAATCACAATACCCCCTCCTTTGTCTGCACTCTTTATTACTATTTCGGCATTACTAGATAAGTCTTTTAGAGCTTTATACTCCACTTTAGTGAGATTGGATGCTGAGGGTGTATTATTTTTCTGTAGTTTTTCAATTTCTGTTTTTACTGTTTGTGCAAACATTTCTACATATGGGCCCTTAGATTCTAAGGGAAAAAAAGTTGACCTAGGTTTAAGCCCCGTGGAGTTTGTATTTGCTTCCCCATCTGACCAATTCCTCATAGGTGCATAATTTTTACGTAAATAGTGCCTTTTTAGTGTCAAATTTCTTATATATAAATTTAAGTCAATATACAATTGCGTTTTATTTATATGACAAGATGGAGCAAAGGAAAGTCCTTTTTTCAGGACCTCTTTTTCTGTATCATTTAGCTCAATTTTGGACAGATTATATAATCCACTCTCTAGATCTTTACCTGGACATTTCGTTTTTTGGGGTCTTTTGACTCCATATCCTGCTCCTCTCCTTCCCCTAGACGTCTTTTTTGAGGTATTGGGGTTTGATGCCCAGTGCCCTGATACCTGTCTGGTGTGTTCTTCCACCTCGGTGGTCGCTGGTATGTTTGAAAATCCAGACGATCATGTGTGTTACCTCCCCTCTGTGATTGTAATCGTTCATACCTATTCTTGTGGACAAATCCATTATGATGCTGATTGTCCCACTGATTATCTCGGGCACGTGTAAACTTTCCCCTATTAGAATAGCGCCGCTGTTTTGGTCTCACCTGCTGCCAACATCTTTCCTTCTGTGTACTGTGGGCTGATCTTTCATTAGCCATATTTCTAGACCAACTTTCAGAAATATTTCTCTTATCAAACCATTTATTTCTCGGTTTCTCACTTGTTCTATTCATAATACCATTTTTGGTGTTAGTCTGGTTTCTAACTATATGCCAGTTTCTAACCTGATCTTTCAAATAGTCATTCTTATCCCTGGAGAATTTTTTACTTTTAGTCTCCATGATTTTATCTTCTATATTATTGATTTTCTGATCAATATCAGCCTTATAGGTACTAATTTTCCCTACCAGTTCAGCATCTGTTTCTAACAGAATAAGTTCTTTTTCAATATCTTTGAGAACTTTATTTTTCTCCACAACCAATAATCTCATTAATTCAAATGAACAATCCTCCAAAATCCTATACCACGCTTTTAGAAATTTCTCATTATCATAGCCAGTGGTAGGATTTTTCATTAGACGAAGTCCCCGTGGTACACGTCCACATTTTATATATCCCTCAAGGCTCGTAACATCCCACCAGGTTTTTGTTTCCTTGATGAGCAGTTTCTCTAGCAGATGTATCTTGTCCTCAACCTCATTTGAGAATACATCATTATTGCAATTAGATGAATTGGTGTCAGCTTCACTATCATTAAAAATTCTCGAACAGCCCTGAGATCTTTTTGCTGTGTGTTCACTATTTCTAAACATGGTAATGCCTCTAAAACTATGTTAATAAAACACTTATTTTGTATATCAAACTCCAATAAATCGCAGCTAGAACTCTATTTGGAATTCATACAACAACATATAGCAGATATAGATAGAGGACAGCGCTGATTTGTTCTCTTAGGAGCAAAGGTGTATACAACAAATGAAGAAATACAACACATAAACAAGTTATTAAAAGTTCAAATAACACTTAAATAAGTGTAAAGAATGTCACTAGGTCCTTCTTTGCTTTTATAGAATCGCTGCTCCCCTTTTTTTTATCAGTCCGAATTCCAACGGATGTAGTAAATCTATAGAAAAAGCATATAAAGGGGGCGCTCCACAGTGCATAAATGTATTTAATAAAATGACATTCCTTAAAAAACATAAACGTTAAAATTGAACTCGTACCGACTGGCAACCAGTGTGGGCTGGTTACCACATGATTTCACACACAAATCCCCGGCACTACTGGAACCAAAGGCCGCCCGGCTGCAGTGGAGTCCTCACCCCACCGTGTATCACTGCCGTTAGAGAGCCGCAGGTAGGATCACACCTGCCGTCGGCTTCAGGATTACCAGCTCCGGGGTGTACAAGCGTCAGTAAACTCCGCCTTAACGCGTTTCGTCATCGACTTTGTCAGAAGGCTGGAGTACCTGATGCTACGATTCTCCTTTATAGGTTAAACAAATAAAGCTGTACACAATTTCACTAATGACTATGTTATTCTGAGTAGCGGTATCGGAAGCCATGGTCCGTACCAGTCATCATTGACTGGCATAAATTTCAACATTTAGCAGCAGTAATGCCCCAGGAAATTTTTGCTATGCATCCCAAGAAAGAACGGGACTTTTGTATATAGCACACCCATAGAATTATCATGATACCTGCTTCAAAGCCACCAATCAGTGTAACATACACCAACATACATGAATGCATGAAATACATCATATAAATACATGAGCCATAAAACATGCATAATCTATCAATGAATTCTTATATCAACATGTAATCAAAAGCGATCCTTTTGTTTCCAGAAATGGCCGTATTGCTAGAACCAATTACTCATGGGGTTTTAATATATAATGCTATAGCTAATTGAGGAATGGTGTTATTTCAAATCCCTCATTTAACCCTTTCGGTTTGAGAGTATTAAGCGTTAATATCCAGAATGTTTCTCGTCTCTCAAGCTCTTTTTCTCTGTTTCCCCCCATTTTATTGATCCCCACATGCTCTATCCCCTTGAATATTAATTTTGTTGGATCACTACAATGAAATTCCTGAAAATGCCGTGGGACACTATGATTACTCACTTTATTTTTAATATTTCTAGTATGTTCAAGGATGCGTATTTTAAGCATCCTTTTAGTTTTCCCTATATATTTAAATCCACAAGGGCAAGTTAGCATATAGACTATGAACGTGGAGTTGCAATTAATGAAGCTTTTAACAGGGAAAGATTTTAAATTACTACTGTCTTGGAATGTAATTTTATTTTTATCTACCAGTTTACATACTTTACAGCCCCCGCAAGCATGACAACCCTTTAGGTCATCCAGGAAGTGTTTTTCCCTGTATTCTTTTACTGGTTCCAACCTGCTGCAAGAGACAAAGGACTTCATATTTTTGCCTTTCCTAAACACTACCCCAGGATATTTTGGAAGATGATTACCCAACACTGGGTCTAATTGCAAAATTAATTCCCTGTTAAAAGCTTCATTAATTGCAACTCCACGTTCATAGTCTATATGCTAACTTGCCCTTGTGGATTTAAATATATAGGGAAAACTAAAAGGATGCTTAAAAAACGCATCCTTGAACATACTAGAAATATTAAAAATAAAGTGAGTAATCATAGTGTCCCACGGCATTTTCAGGAATTTCATTGTAGTGATCCAACAAAATTAATATTCAAGGGGATAGAGCATGTGGGGATCAATAAAATGGGGGGAAACAGAGAAAAAGAGCTTGAGAGACGAGAAACATTCTGGATATTAATGCTTAATACTCTCAAACCGAAAGGGTTAAATGAGGGATTTGAAATAACACCATTCCTCAATTAGCTATAGCATTATATATTCAAACCCCATGAGTAATTGGTTCTAGTAATACAGCCATTTCTGGAAACAAAAGGATCGCTTTTGATTACATGTTGATATAAGAATTCATTGATAGATTATGCATTCATGTATGTTGGTGTATGTTACACTGATTGGCGGCTTTGAAGCAGGTATCATGATAATTCTATGGGTGTGTTATATACAAAAGTCCCGTTCTTTCTTGGGATACATAGCAAAAATTTCCTGGGGCATTACAGCTGCAAAATGTTGAAATTTATGCCAGTCAATGATGACTGGTACGGACCATGGCTTCCGATACCGCTACTCAGAATAACATAGTCATTAGTGAAATTGTGTACAGCTTTATTTGTTTAACCTATAAAGGAGAATCGTAGCGTCAGGTACTCCAGCCTTCTGACGAAGTCAATGACGAAACGCGTTAAGGCGGAGTTTACTGATGCTTGTACACCCCGGAGCTGGTAATCCTGAAGCCGACGGCAGGTGTGATCATACCTACGGCTCTCTAACGGCAGTGATACAAGGCGGGATGAGGACTCCACTGCAGCCGGGCGGCCTTTGGTTCCAGTAGTGCCGGGGATTTGTGTGTGAAATCATGTGGTAACCAGCCCACACTGGTTGCCAGTCGGTACGAGTTCAATTTTACCGTTTATGTTTTTTAAGAAATGTCATTTTATTAAATACATTTATGCACTATGGAGCGCCCCCTTTATATGCTTTTTTTATAGATTTACTACATCCGTTGGAATTCGGACTGATAAAAAAAGGGGAGCGGCGGTTCTATAAAAGCAAAGAAGGACCTAGTGACATTGTTTACACTTATTTAAGTATTATTTGAACTTTTAATAACTTGTTTATGTGGTGTATTTCTTCATTTGTTGTATACACCTTTGCTCCTAAGAGAACAAATCAGCGCTGTCCTCTATCTTTATCTGCTATATGTTGTTGTATGAATTCCAAATAGAGTTCTAGCTGCGATTTATTGGAGTTTGATATACAAAATAAGTGTTTTATTAACATAGTTTTAGAGGCATTACCATGTTTAGAAATAGTGAACACACAGCAAAAAGATCTCAGGGCTGTGCGAGAATTTTTAATTATAGTGAAGCTGACACCAATTCATCTAATTGCAATAATGATGTATTCTCAAATGAGGTTGAGGACAAGATACATCTGCTAGAGAAACTGCTCATCAAGGAAACAAAAACCTGGTGGGATGTTACGAGCCTTGAGGGATATATAAAATGTGGACGTGTACCACGGGGACTTCGTCTAATGAAAAATCCTACCACTGGCTATGATAATGAGAAATTTCTAAAAGCGTGGTATAGGATTTTGGAGGATTGTTCATTTGAATTAATGAGATTATTGGATGTGGAGAAAAATAAAGTTCTCAAAGATATTGAAAAAGAACTTATTCTGTTAGAAACAGATGCTGAACTGGTAGGGAAAATTAGTACCTATAAGGCTGATATTGATCAGAAAATCAATAATATAGAAGATAAAATCATGGAGACTAAAAGTAAAAAATTCTCCAGGGATAAGAATGACTATTTGAAAGATCAGGTTAGAAACTGGCATATAGTTAGAAACCAGACTAACACCAAAAATGGTATTATGAATAGAACAAGTGAGAAACTGAGAAATAAATGGTTTGATAAGAGAAATATTTCTGAAAGTCGGTCTAGAAATATGGCTAATGAAAGATCAGCCCACAGTACACAGAAGGAAAGAGGTTGGCAGCAGGTGAGACCAAAACAGCGGCGCTATTCTAATAGGGGATAGTTTACACGCGCCCGAGATAATCAGTGGGACAATCAGCATCATAATGGATTTGTCCACAAGAATAGGTATGAACGATTACAATCACAGAGGGGAGGTAACACACATGATTGTCTGGATTTTCAAACATACCAGCGACCACCGAGGTGGAAGAACACACCAGACAGGTATCAGGGCACTGGGCATCAAACCCCAACACGTCAAAAAAGACGTCTAGGGGAAGGAGAGGAGCAGGATATGGAGTCAAGAGACCCAAAAAAACGAAATTTCCAGGTAAAGATCTAGAGAGTGGATTATATAATCTGTCCAAAATTGAGCTAAATGATACAGAAAAAGAGGTCCTGAAAAAAGGACTTTCATTTGCTCCATCTTGTCATATAAATAAAACGCAATTGTATATTGACTTAAATTTATATATAAGAAATTTGACACTAAAAAGGCACTATTTAAGTAAAAATGATGCACCTATGAGGAATTGGTCAGATGGGGAAGCAAATACAAACTCCACGGGGCTTAAACCTAGGTCAACTTTTTTTCCCTTAGAATCTAAGGGCCCATATGTAGAAATGTTTGAACAAACAGTAAAAACAGAAATTTAAAAACTACAGAAAAATAATACACCCTCAGCATCCAATCTCACTAAAGTGGAGTATAAAGCTCTAAAAGACTTATCTAGTAATGCCAAAATAGTAATAAAGAGTGCAGACAAGGGAGGGGGTATTGTGATTTTAGACCGGTCTTATTATGTAGAAGAAGCTCATCGGTTATTGGGAGATCATACCTCATACACTAAATTAACTTGTGACCCCACAACTGAGTTTGTGGGAGAATTATAGAAATACTTGATAAAGGGTTAATTAATAAATGTATAGTTAAAGAGGAATATAATTATCTACTAAATAAATTCCCAAAGACTGCTACATTTTATCATATACCCAAACTTCATAAGGATATGGTAAGACCGCCTGGCCGGCCTATTATAGCCGGCATTGGATCCCTGACTTCCCGAGTTTCAGAATTTGTAGATATTTATATAAAAAAATATGTTTCTCATCTGAATTCTTATATACGAGACTCCACCCATGTTTTACAGATCACGGAGAGTCTGGAATGGAAACCTGACTATATATGGTGTACTATTGATGTACAGTCGTTATACACAGCTATCCCGCACCAAAAGGGAATTAATAGTTTTAAAAAAAACTCTTTTACAAGATCCTGAACTTAATACCCCCCTAGTTGATTTTATATGTGACTGTTTACACTACAGTTCGTATTAAAACGGAATTATTTCCTGTTCTTGGATGACTGGTACATCCAGTCATGCGGGACAGCAATGGGGACGATTTGTGCCCCGAGTCTAGCAAATCTTTACATGGGTGAATGGGAAAATATATCCCTGGATGGCTTTACTGAGAATATCATACTGTTCAAAAGATTTATTGATGATATCCTGATAGTCTGGAAGGGTGATGAAAAGTTATTAGAGACCTTCATACATACCATCAATATTAATGATTATAATCTCAAATTCACCTATACACAGAATAAAAAAAAATTGAATTCCTTGACCTAGTACTTGATAGTTCAGAATTCTTGGAGCTAGGAAAAATTAATACCTATACTCATTTTAAAAAGGTGGACTGTAACAGCTACCTTGAATTTGGAAGCTGCCATCTGCCTAATTGGAAAAGAAATATTCCATTCTCGCAATATACCAGGCTAAGAAGAAATTGTGCCAGTACTGAGAAGTAAGATGAGCAGACGTCTATATACACTAAAAGGTTCTTAGAACGAGGGTATCCAGTAAATCTTATTGAGCAATCTAAACAACGGGCCAGAGAAAGATCAAGACAGGAATTACTTGTATATAAGGATAAGAAACTTGAAAATAGAAAAATTGGGGAAGGTCAGGAGTTGCAAGAAATAAATTGTCCTTTTGTTACAGATTATAATATGGAAGCGGGGGCCATTAAGAATGTTCTAAAGAAGAACTGGAACATTTTGCAATTAGACCCAGTGTTGGGTAATCATCTTCCAAAATATCCTGGGGTAGTGTTTAGGAAAGCCAAAAATATGAAGTCCTTTGTCTCTCGCAGCAGGTTGGAACCAGTAGAAGAATCCAGGGAAAAACACTTCCTGGATGACCTAAAGGGTTGTCATGCTTGCGGGGGCTGTAAAGTATGTAAACTGGTAGATAAAAATAAAATTACATTCCATGACAGTAGTAATTTAAAATCTTTCCCTGTTAAAAGCTTCATTAATTGCAACTCCACGTTCATAGTCTATATGCTAACTTGCCCTTGTGGATTTAAATATATAGAGAAAACTAAAAGGATGCTTAAAATACGCATCCTTGAACATACTAGAAATATTAAAAATAAAGTGAGTAATCATAGTGTCCCACGGCATTTTCAGGAATTTCATTGTAGTGATCCAACAAAATTAATATTCAAGGGGATAGAGCATGTGGGGATCAATAAAATGGGGGGAAACAGAGAAAAAGAGCTTGAGAGACGAGAAACATTCTGGATATTAACGCTTAATACTCTCAAACCGAAAGGGTTAAATGAGGGATTTGAAATAACACCATTCCTCAATTAGCTATAGCATTATATATTCAAACCCCATGAGTAATTGGTTCTAGTAATACAGCCATTTCTGGAAACAAAAGGATCGCTTTTGATTACATGTTGATATAAGAATTAATTGATAGATTATGCATGTTTTATGGCTCATGTATTTATATGATGTATTTCATGCATTCATGTATGTTGGTGTATGTTACACTGATTGGCGGCTTTGAAGCAGGTATCATGATAATTCTATGGGTGTGTTATATACAAAAGTCCCGTTCTTTCTTGGGATGCATAGCAAAAATTTCCTGGGGCATTACAGCTGCTAAATGTTGAAATTTATGCCAGTCAATGATGACTGGTACGGACCATGGCTTCCGATACCGCTACTCAGAATAACATAGTCATTAGTGAAATTGTGTACAGCTTCATTTGTTTAACCTATAAAGGAGAATCGTAGCTTCAGGTACTCCAGCCTTCTGACGAAGTCGATGACGAAACGCGTTAAGGCGGAGTTTACTGACGCTTGTACACCCCGGAGCTGGTAATCCTGAAGCCGACGGCAGGTGTGATCCTACCTGCGGCTCTCTAACGGCAGTGATACACGGCGGGGTGAGGACTCCACTGCAGCCGGGCGGCCTTTGGTTCCAGTAGTGCCGGGGATTTGTGTGTGAAATCATGTGGTAACCAGCCCACACTGGTTGCCAGTCGGTACGAGTTCAATTTTACCGTTTATGTTTTTTAAGAAATGTCATTTTATTAAATACATTTATGCACTATGGAGCGCCCCCTTTATATGCTTTATATATATATATATATATATATATATATACAACTTTGAAAAAATAAGAGGCGGCACTCAGAGGCTTTGAAATCAGTGAAACAAACTTATATTCGTGAGGTCAACGATTCTGAAGACGGTGAGGTGGTCCCCGAAACGTTGACCTCACGAATATAAGTTTGTTTCACTGATTTCAAAGCCTCTGAGTGCCGCCTCTTATTTTTTCAAAGTTGCACATGTCAGGGACTGGTTCCCTGGGGAAGGCACCTGAGCAAGGTACACCCTGAGGGGGAGGACTGGAGTGCCGGAGTTTATCTACTGTATATATATATATATATGTATATAGAAATGTCTGAGAGTGCGCTATTGTACATTAAAGATGGTCATAAGTGAAAAAAAATTCTACCAAGTGACCCTTTATGGTTACAATCGTATGTAAGATAGGGGGTAATTCAGAGTTGATAGTAGCAGCAAATTTGTTAGCAGTTGGGCAAAACCATGTGCACTGCAGGTGGGGCAGATATAACATTTGCAGAGAGAGTTAGATTTGGGTGGGTTATTTTGTTTCTGTGCCGGGTAAATACGGGCTGCTTTATTTTTACATTGCAATTAAGATTTCAGTTTGAACACACCCCACCCAAATCTGCACATGTTATATCCCCCCCCCTGCAGTGCACATGGTTTTTCCCAACTGCTAACAAATTTGCTACTGTGATAAGCTCTGAATTAGGCCCATAGTCCTTTTACTGACATAATATATAACCCCCTTATGAAAACAAAATGGTATTTATTTTATAAAACACTTAAACTTAGCTTAATAAGTACAATTGAATGATACCTAAAAGAATCCCACATCTGACCATGTGCAGTTCACCCTTTTGTTGGATTCAGTATCCACAATCCCATATTCACAGAGTGGGTTCAGTGAACGGTTACCTTATGCGTTTCATCTCCAAGAGACTTCTTCAGGGGTAAATCTCAATTTGGTTACATAATGTATTATGGACAATTGTTGTTAATCAAAGTGCAACTTGTGCAGTAATATACAGGAATGGGAAAGTCGGTGAATTCCTTGCTTCCCTCAAAAATCTGTAATGGTTTAGGAAGAACAGTTGGGTATTTTAGTGGTTAATATAAAGTAGAAACTTTTATATATATATATATATATATATATATATAGTAGAAGTCTGGTTTGCCCGGCACTCCTGGTTTTTTACAGAGTTACATACCCGGGTGCCTTCTGCAGGAAGTTGTAGACATAGGCATGGAATAAAGCAGTGGCACTCCAGGATTTAAATGGTGCAAAACTTGTATTGAAAAATCTCACATAGATAGGGTTTCCTATGTGAGATTTTTCAATACAAGTTTTTTGCACCATTTAAACCCTGGAGTGCTGCTGCTTTATTCCATGCCTATATATATGTATATATACAGTATATATATATATATATATATATATATAGAGAGAGAGAGAGAGACAGAGAGAGAGAGACAGAGAGAGAGAGAGAAAGAGTTTTTGTAAACACTTGCACTCTCCAATATTTGTAGTTAAGCAGTGCTCCCTTAAGTCCATTACGGTCCAGGGCTATATAGATAAGGGCACTCAATCATCATAGAAAAACCATATACATTTATTTTCACTCAGGATGGGCACTCAAAAAAATGGTGGCTCAACATAAAAAATTCAAACATCATGTGCAACCATCATAGCACTCATAGTGTCTTAATCATCAATCCAATGTAAATGCTTTAAGAAGGTTAGATAGTAACTTATCAGTCCATCGACCTCGGTCAGTAAATGACCATTCAAGACCGCTGCATAATGTCACTGCCACCTTCCATGGTGTAGAGACATATGAGAGCAGAACACCAGGGGCACACACTATATACTTACACATAATTATCAATTACTTACAACTGAGCTGACCCCCTATCTGTCTTCCCCCAGCATGCATTCCACCACATTGCGCATGTGCCACTTTCCCACAATGCTTCATATACCATATAGTGGCTCCTTCTCACCTGGAGCTAGCATGCATTCCACGGTGCTCCGGACTTCCGGATTATGCATTCCACACACTGCTACATCACTTACGGTGATGGGCTTAGTGCGTAGCTGGATAAAATAAACTATAGAAGCCATTGCCATGGATACCGGCGCTGTGAGTGACAGACTACCGCCCACATATCACAGCCCAGTAATTGACATAGCGCTCTGTCATTGACATGGTGCACCAGCTGTATTACGCTTGTGTACCAGAAAATTACATAAGTATATACACCAATAAAACATCATAACAACACAGCACAGTTTTGGAGCTTGCACCACTAAGGTTGCGCAGATGGTGATGGTCAGTGATAATAATACCAACAGAGGACCCTGTGTACTTCAAGCACATAGGGGGTCATTCCGAGTTGTTCGCTAGCTGCATTCGTTCGCTGTGCAGCAATGAGGCAAAAAAATGGCACTTCTGAGCATGCGTATACTGTGCAATGCGCACACGCGACGTACTATTACAACGACCGATGTAGTTTCACACAGGGTCTTTGTGAAGCTTTTCAGTCGCACTGCTGGCCGCAGAATGATTGACATGAAGTGGGTGTTTCTGGGTGTCAACTGACCGTTTTCAGGGAGTGTTCGAAAAAAATGCAGGCATGCCAGGAAAAATGCAGGCGTGGCTGGGCGAATGCAGGGCGTGTTTGTGACGTCAAAACAGGAACTGAACAGTCTGAAGTGATCGCAAGCGCTGAGTAGGTTTTTGAGCTACACTAAAACTGCACACAAAAACTATGTCACCGCTCTGCGATCCTTTCGTTTGCACTTCTGCTAAGCTAAAATACACTCCCAGTGGGAGGCGGCATAGCGTTTGCACGGCTGCTAAAAACTGCTAGCGAGCGAACAACTCGGAATGACCACCATAGTCCATATTCATAATCTATTTATAAATAATCAATGTGTGCATAACCCTGATTCTAACCACGCCCAGATGAAACCCCAGCCGCAGATTCATATTACAGTACCACTTGCAACACTGACAGTTGTTAAAAATACATTAACACACAGATATAACCACCTAGTCCTACTCTATATCACATAGGACCCTACATAATCACATAAACATCACAATACTGTATACACACAAAAAACACTATAATAAACACATACATAATGATAACAACCAAAACTGACAACATAATGGCCCTCATTCCGAGTTGTTCGCTCGTTCTTTTTCATCGCATCGCAGTGAAAATCCGCTTAGTACGCATGCGCAAAGTTCGCACTGCGACTGCGCCAAGTAACTTTACTATGAAGAAAGTATTTTTACTCACGGCTTTTTCTTCGCTCCGGCGATCGTAATGTGATTGACAGGAAATGGGTGTTACTGGGCGGAAACACGGCGTTTCAGGGGCGTGTGGCTGAAAACGCTACCGTTTCCGGAAAAAACGCAGGAGTGGCCGGAGAAACGGTGGGAGTGCCTGGGCGAACGCTGGGTGTGTTTGTGACGTCAACCAGGAACGACAAGCACTGAACTGATCGCACAGGCAGAGTAAGTCTGGAGCTACTCTGAAACTGCTAAGTAGTTAGTAATCGCAATATTGCGAATACATCGGTCGCAATTTTAAGAAGCTAAGATTCACTCCCAGTAGGCGGCGGCTTAGCGTGTGTAACTCTGCTAAATTCGCCTTGCGACCGATCAACTCGGAATGAGGGCCCATGTACATAATAATAATTAATAATCAATGTTTGGACATTGCATCACTGGCTTCTATAATGTCTCTTATATGTTTTCTAGTGTCAGCTTTGGTGATTATTATTATATATAACTCACATGCTGAACCTTGAGAGGAACACATCAGTCATTTGTTGCTTACCACTTTCAGATGACCAAATTGTTTGTTGAAGTTTGTGAGCCACGTAGCGGAACTATTAAGAGTTCAGCATTATACTTCATTATTACCTTTTTGGTCCAACCACCTACTGTTGGCCATTTCTTTTTATAAGAATAGCCCTTTTAAGGACTACTTACCATTTGATGAATATCTATGAGTCAACTCTAAGTGATGTTTTACTTCAATAAATGTTGAATTGATATTGTACCCCTGAGGAAGTCCTTTGAGACGAAATGCATTGGGTTTATTGTTCTATTGATTTCTGTACCATGCTGTGACTAAATATCGACAAATAAAAATCTGCTTTATCGAATACAGAGGTGTTGAATATACAGTGCCATATTGTAAAACTGTACAGATACCATCTATATGTTATTCTGTATTTTATTGTGAATAAATCCTTAATGTATGGGAAAAAAAATATATTTTTAAGTACTCCATAACACAAATTGTAATTAGTTCAATTGCCTTGAACTTCATTCCTAGCTTACTCAGATCAGTGTAGTATATATATATATATATATTATATACAGGTGTGTCCTCATACATTCAGCCTCAATGCATCACGCTGGGCGAGATGCCTGTCGTGAGTGAGGCATCTTTGTCAAAATGCAGTGTAACTAGGACGCACAAGGAGAATAACAGAACTTGTATTGGAAAAAAGCTGTGGCTGCTAAGTATATGTATACGTTGTATGTATACACACAAATATACGTACAAGAGTCATATATCAAACTAATCAACACACTGTTCTCATGTGTGATAAATAAACAAAAAAGACGCCAGACACTAGAAGATTTTCACGCAACCTGGCTTGCCAAGAGGGGCTGTTCGGCGTGACTGCAGCAAAGATGTATGATGATCTTTTTATATATTGGCTCCTAAAAAACTTTACCCTGTGCCTATCTAGGAAAACAATATAGGAACAAGGGTGCAGGTGCACCATACACCATTAAAATTATAATTATAACAACCATCATATCTGAGGTTCTTGGTATACAGTATATTGGCAATATATGAGCCGGCCCACCTGCTTCACGGTGACCTTGTCAGACAGGTCCCTAAGATTATAGGGGTTTGCCTCTGGGGCACAGAGCACCCCCAAACCACCCAAGCCCTACAGATGGGTCCATGTTTATCTTGACCTTTAATAGGATTAATTGAGACTGGGCAGTCGGACTTAATCCCCTGCTGTAATGACTTAATCCCCTGCTGTATTGTTCTCTGTATTGTATTGCAGCTGAGAACAATAGATGAAGGGTTTATGTTAATAAACCATGTTGTGCCCAGGCGCAGCAAACTAGCCAAGATAACCGTGGACCCATATGTATCTAGGAAAAGCAGATTTTGAAGCTGCACCTCTTAAGGGGACTGCTGTTAGCGAGGCCAAAGGTTAAGATGGGGCAAATATCTAAAAGAGGGCACTATTCTAAATAAAAGATAGTCAAAAGTGAAAAAAAATCTATCAAGTGAACCTTGGGTAGATTTAAAGGCTATGATGTAATGAAGTCCAAATTTGGCAGCCGTGCGTGATGCCGGCCGAACTCAAAAAAAATTTTAAGAGGCGATCATGTACAAGACATGGTATAGCCTTGTACATGATTGACCCTTTAAAAAAACGTCTGAGTTCATCCGGCATCCTGCACGGCCGCTGAACTTGGATTTTATAACATCCCAGCCATTAAATCTACCCCACCTACAGTGCAGCGTGGTTTTACCAAGGTGCAAAATTCTAGTACTTGCTCTTTTTACTCAGAATCAAAACCAGCCCTTATAGCTTCACTGGTGACATCATTTTATAGTAAAAAGCTGATCAGGAAAATAATAATATGTTAGCTGTTTATGGCAATTAAAAGTATAAATCAACTGTATACAAAATACAAACATTAGGTTTACGTCAGTTATTAATATATAATCAGTACTTGTACTGTGCTGCAAGGAAGGATTTGGTAAAGGTACACTTTTTCAGGATCATTTATAATTTTATTCCAGAGATAGTATCTACTGGATAAAGTTTTTCTAATATTAAATATTGGTCCCCAAGGAAGCATGTTTCAGAGCAGAACAGAAGCATCCTTCAATGTAACCTATGTTTGGATCTAAAGCATGGGTTATCTAAAGTATACATTGTAAATTACCCATACTTGTCCAGGGGACTTCCAAATTTCACGGAGCTCTCCCTGACTCCCGGTAGAGCTGGGAATGCTCCCAGATCTCACCCACTTCCCTAGTGCAGTGGGTGGGGCAGGGTCTTTATGACATAATGCAAAGCAAATTGCACCATCAAGTCCTCGCCCCCACAGCGTGCTACCATGAATCATAGAATTACTCTGCAGGTGATGGGGCCAAGATTGCACAAATCATATACTGTAACCATATCCTCTCTACATGCTCAGAATTTTGCAAGTATGAATTATGCTGCTGATCATAAGTCCTCTCGGGAAGTTCTATTCTGAGAACTGGTATAAACATGACATGATATTTATTTCAGCTGTTGCACAGGTAAACTATGAAAAAGGTATTGTAATAAAATGGAATTACTGTAGCTGTTCATTTTGTAAACTCCATTAAGACTGGAGTGTGAATTTCACAAGAACCTCATATCCCTACTATTTAGGAAACCTGCTCTCTCCCCTAGTCAACTCTCATGGTGGGATATACCAACTTCAAAAATGCAGTCAAACCTCCAAAAATTGAAAATTTGCTATGTAAATTTCTACGAAGGTTTGCTGCATTCTCTATATGCATTAAAGTGGTCCCCATAAAATTCTATGAGGCTGCAAAGTGCTGGTATGTATGCATCAAACTTCAGAAAACTAAACTTTCCAGAGCTTGATAGGCAATGCTATGTATAAATGTCATTGCCTATAGATGCCTCTGTGCTCCTTACCACAGAATTCCCCTGACCCCCTCCTTCCCCTGGGGTTTGCACATAAGCAGGCAGGCGTTTATATTTAGCAAGGACTCCAAGGTAACAAACCTGCAATTCCTCAGAACGCAAATGGCGGCTCTTATCAGAACAGCTGTCATTTGCATTTTTTATATGACTTTACAGACTCTGCTACTATGCATACAGTAAGTGAAGGGATGTATCGCATTCAAAATTAATGCTTGGTGCATCCAACCTTCAGTCTATCAGTACCTACCCCTTCACTATCTAAATGATGTACTGATGTGACCATTCTAGTGATCTTATCGCTACAGTTTGTCCTGGCCCTACCCAACTCAATCCTATGGACACACAGTGAATACTAATTACAAACAGGTGTAGTGGCCAATTCAAATGTAATTTAGTAATGATGAACCTTGTGATTGAATATAACAGGGGAAGGCAACCCATGGCACTACAGCCCTGCATGCCCTGTCACAGTTTTTGCAACATAACAGCAAAAATGTGGAAGGGAATGCTGGGATGTGTAGTTCCATAGCATCTGGAGTTCCATAGGTTGCTGACACCTGGATAACTATATTTTTTGTGCAATTGTTCTGTATATACAGCAGTTGTCAGTTTACTCTACAGTGAGTCCTGTTATCTCTTAATAAATCTGATAAATCTTTTTTTTTCTTTAACTGTAAGGCAGCTTCCAATTCTGTCTGTGATTTGTCAAAATTATATAAGGACTGAAGACTTCATACATCCATGTCAGTGAAAATACATTTAGTTTGCATTTGAATTTGAAATAATATATCAATAGTTCAGAATTTTGCAGAAATCTTATCATGATCTTCTTCCGTAGATGGGAGTTGTAGTAATAAAGTACAGTATTACTACCATCTATGAATATTATAGAGCCGTACTTCTTCACATTTTATACGTCTGTTGTAAATAAACTCAGACATTCTCAGTATTAGGCATGAGGTATTTCACATTTCTTAATGGTACTCATCCAGATGTGCTTTATATCTGTTAATGGAAAAAACTGGGACATGATAAGATTCTTCCTTCACCAAGACTTTGTTTTAATGCATACAGCTTCTATACCACTTTAACGATAGATTATTCCAGAAGACGTTTATGTAATACATTGAGTATACTGTAGTCTTAAAATGTTCTTTAATCTTTTCAGCAGATACAGTTTACACTGAATGAGAAATCTAGAACATTTACAAAGCTAGGATTTTCATATTCACTGGTAATTAGCAAAAATCAAAGATTACAATTAAATATTACAGCTGGAGTATTACAAACCAGGAAGCATAAATCAATGAAAAAAGAAAACCTGTTAGGGAGAACTCATCACGCCAAGTGTCAGCTAAAGGAAAATGTATTTATTAACAGTTATTTATATAGAACACACATATTCCACAGTGCTTTTACTTAGAAAATGTAGCCATTCACATCAGTCCCTTTCCCACTGGAGCTTGCAGGTTATGAGTTGAATGTATCAGTGGAACAGTAGAGAAGTTGCAACCAATAAGCTTCAAAGCATCATTTTATAGAATGTACTTTATAAATGCTATTTCCAAGCTGATTGGTTGCTATGGGCAACTATTCTATAGGTCCGTTTCTCCACTCTCTTGATACATCAACACCTGTACTCCCTATAACATGGACATACACAGATGTACACTAGGGTGATTTTTTTGTCAGAATCCAATTAACCTATCATTGCAGGAGGAAACCAGAGTATACTGAGGAGGTGCATGCAAACACAGAAAGAACAAACTCTCTCTCTCTCTCTCTCTCTCTCTCTCTATATATATATATATATATATATATATTGTGGTGAGAGGGCTTGTGTCTCACAGCAATTGCCCACATTCTGGTGGGATCAGCTCCCTCCAAGAGAAAATAAAACAAGACCTGTGCATTCTGCACCTGCAGTGGAGATTTATAACCCCGGGCTTTCTGGATTGCACAGCTGCAACTGGAAAAACAGAAATCTGGGTTTTCCAGTTCACCCAGACATAACTGGAAGTCAGAAGCAGGAAAGGAGTATAAAAGTATATTCACCCAATGCACATGGCACTGATGCCAGTTAGGGGCCAGCAAGTAGCATGCAGTTTTATAGTGCCAGGGACTGATAATGTTGGCTGTGCCAAGAGAGCATGGCAGACTGATTGCTGAGCACAAAGAGTGCTAGGACTTTTTATGTTTGTGTACTTATTTTTTGTGTATACCTATGTTTCCAGGCATAAAGCTGAGTATGCTTTGCAGAGTGTCTGATGCCAGTAGATACTGTTTTTTAACCGGAAGACCTGCCTCATGAGTCCTTGTTACAAGTACCCATTTTACATCTATATATATAAATGCGAAAGCCCTCACTCACTCATCACTAATTCTCTTACTACCCGTTATGTTAGGAAGTTGAAATTTAACATAGGTATTCTTCAGGTGGGAAATAGGAAAACTATGTAATTAGAATTTTAATAAACCTTCCATAAGGGGATGAAAAGGGGTTTGAAATAATGACATCATTACCGATGCGTTGCTTGTGTTGCATGAACGATAGCACCGCCAGAGTGTAAAATTTCATTAACTACAAAAATGGTCCTGTCACTTATTACTGTATCTCTCACTCACTGACTGACTGACTGACTCATCACTAATTCTCTTACCTCCCGATATACTGTATTAGGAAGTTTAACATAGATATTTTTCAGGTGGGAAATAGAAAAACTTTATATTTAATAAACCTCCCTTTAGGGGATAAAAATGGGGTTGACTTAATGATATAATTACCTTTATGTGGCTTGCGCTGAATGAACGATAAAACTCAAACGGACAATCGGATCAAAATTTGGATTGCACCTCCAGTGGGTAGAATTTAATAAACTACAGTACAAAAATGGTCCTTTCACTTTTTACTGTATATGCTATGGGTGCTCCTCGGGTCCACCAAGAACCATGGATTAATATTCACTTACATTAAGACGTCTCAAATTTTTAACACTCATTTATATTTATAACAGTGAAAATAAGAAACTCTCATGCAAAGAACGGGTAGAACAGCCAGATATATATATATATATATATATATATATATATATATATATACCTGACCAAAGGGTCTAAGTAAAGGGTAATACCTGGGTGTACTTTCTGGAGCCCACACAGAGATACACAATTTAGCAAAGCATGCCACAGACTTAAAAAAGGAAGCATGCCACAGACTTAAAAAAATCAATAAATGCCAGGTAGACATAAGGATGAATCCAGCATTCTGATGTTTACTCCATCCTGATGAAAGATTTTATATATATATATATATATATATATATATAGTGTTGGACTGGGGCATGTAGGGCCCACCGGGGAATGCAGTGGTAGGGGCCCATGTTAGGGGTATGGCCAATCTGCAGAGGGGGTGTTGTCTGCCACCTCATTGGTGTGACTAACCATTAGAGAGTGCAACGTCTGGGCCCCTTCATAGATATATACAGTACAGTAAATTCAGTTGCTGCATGCATGATAATATACCAGATTAATAACAGCAATGCAATGTAGAAAATACACCATAGTCTAGTATAAGGTAACATATGTTTAATGTATAATTCAAGTGCACAGTCTGAAACCTGATCCTTAGAGCAGAAGGTGGGCCCCCAGTCAATAGGGCCCACCGGTGGTTTCCTCTGTACCCCTGTGGGCCAGTCCAAACCTGTATATATATATATATATATATATATACACACACACACACACACGCACACACACACACACACACACACACACACACACATCAGTACAGTGAATAACCTGAAATTGTAGAGGTTAAAAAAAAAAATTAGGTTTAAAAGATGAAAAATAAGTTTTATAATTAGAAAAAAAATACCTTTTTCAGGAATCAAGTACAGTAAGTCTACTAGTTTGAGAACTGATAGCTGTTCTGCAGCAATAAGATAGAGGCTTGCCTGGACTGCTGCATCACACAGAGTTTTTGAACAATGTTGAGTAGGTAAAAGGTTGGTTCATCAGTATGTGGAGTTTATTTACTAAGCAGCTCCCTGTTTAAGCCCAAAGTTAAGAAGAGCAATGCTTTTAATAGCAAAACACCCCATGTATTAATATTAAAATGTTGGCTTAAACATGCAGGGAAGCGGAGGCTTTTAAAAGGCGATGCTTAGTAAATAAACCCCTATGACACCAACAGTCAAACATGGTGGAGGAATCATGTTGATCTTGGGCTATTTGCTGCATCCATATTGGTGACTTGTACAGTGATTTGCACCCCAAACAAATAGGGCTACCAAAGCATTTTGCCATTTTGCAGTGCATGCTATACCCTCTGATCTACACCTGGTTGGTCAAGAAGGGTTCATCTTACAGCAAGATATTGAAACATACAGTAGTGTGCATCCAGGCTATGTCAGAATAAGATGATATGCTTCAAATCATGGAATGGAAAGCACAGTCCCCAGACTTAAAGCCATACAGTTGGGTTGGGATGAACGGACAGATGGGTGAAAGCAAATCAACCTACTGTACAAGTGCAGCATATTTGTGGGATCTTCTACAACAGTGTTGTGAAGAACTTTGTGAACAATGGTGCAGTTGTATTAAACCTGGAGACGTGATAAAGCAGTGATAAAGAAGTGGAAGGTGATAACACACCAGCCAATCAACTCCTGTCATTTTTTAAAACCCATAATGATTGGCTGGTGTGTTATCATCATCCACTTATCAATTCTTTATCACTGCTTTATCACTTCTCAAAGCTTAAAACATCTGCCCCAATATTTGAATTCTATTGTAGAAAGAATGCCTTGACTGTGTTTAGAAGTTATATCTGTAAAAGGTGACTACTTTGATCAGTTAAAAAAATGTAGTTTACATTTTGTTAAACAAAATGATTCCATTACTTTTTTTTATATCTGATCTATTATGTTTTTTTTATTTAATTTCAGAGTACGTTGAGCTAATGTTCATAAATTAATAGTACATCCTATCAATTTTACCAATAGTCAATAATAATATCCCCTATTAGATAATACAGACTATAGAATGGAAAAGTGCACTAGAGTAGTGCTGAATGTTTTAGGTAGCGCTCAGAATGTTTTTTTGTTCTTACATTCTTAAAAAATCATAGTAGATTGATGTGATAATGAAGCCTGCCTATTATCATGGGTTTTCTCATCTGTCAGAGGGCAATGAGGACAAAGGGCTTTGTTCACTTAATTTAACAATGGGCCTAGTTCATGTTTGTATATTTGGGTGGGTTATAGTGTTTCTGTGCAGGGAAAATACTGCCTGCTTTATTTTTACACTGCAATTTAGATTTTAGTTTGAACATACCCCACCTAAATCTAAATCTCTCTGCACATGTTACACCTGCCACACCAGCAGTGCAAAATGGTCTTGCCCAGTTGCTTGATAACTTGCTTTACTTACAAACATGAATTAGGCCCAATATTGGGATCTTATTCTAGAACCAATTTAAATATTACACCCATTTTACTGTATATGCTTTGCTCTACAGCATTGTAAGAGGTATCATACCCCTATAGAATCAAAACCCTTAAAGATGTAAATCAAAATACGTAGCTTCTGACATCACAGACTTCTTTTCACTAAGTGTGAGAATGGAAGGACTCTGTATTATCAATATTATTGTTAGGGAATTATGTGTTAATTCAGCAATTTATCAATTTCCCAAGCCTAGCCAATGAAACCTATTGATCACATTAAGAATTTAAAGGTAGGAGAGAAAACCACTTAACCGGAGAAATGTGTTCAAGTGACTGATATGGTGTCAAGGTGTTATTGGTACTTCAATCACTGTAATAGTGATAATGGAGCAAGTCAAGCGGGCTCTTGTGTTACAACAAGCAATTATGAATTTATGTACAGTACATTAGACTATTGTTTTCTAAATGTTTTGCACCAAATGAGACATAACCTATTCCTACAAATACATAGTGACATTTGTAATTTTTTTCACTTTATTCAGTGGCTACAGTTTAAGGTGATATATGCTAAATGGAAGATTTTAGCACAATTACTGGCATTAGGCTACAAATGGGATCTAAGTAAAACCATGCTAAATTTAACAATTTAAAAAAAACCATGATATGATGTTGGCCCTCATTCAGGTTGGATCGTTATTTGACAAAAATCGCAAACAAACAATTTTTGGCAAACTGCGCATGCGATCATACTGTGATTGACAACAGCAGTCGTCGGGGGACACCTTACGGTTTTATTAGGGAGTGGTCCAGTCAATTCAGGTGTGGACGGACCCATTTTGGGGTGGATGTGTGATGTCACACGCAGCTGCTCTGATGCAAACAATGGCGGCGGACCGCCTGCATACGTGCCGGGGGTCATCATTAATTCTGGACTCAGCAATGCGATCACAATTGTTTTGCGATCGCATCACTGCCCGCCAGTTAGCATGCTGTGCGGCCTTGCCCTGCGCTGGGAGCCCCCCAGCATGCTACAGAACAAGTGCAGATTCTGCTTTTTAGCACAATCTACAACTGCTACTGAAAAGGGTCCATAAACATCAATGTTTGAAATAATTAACAAACATATACTGTTGCAAGAATAGTTTTTAAGACTAGCAGTAACAGTACATTTTAAATTCAAGTCAATTTGACATTACATTATTTTTTTTCATTAATTATTTGACACAGTTTGCTGTTGTTTTTTTGCTAAACAGTATCATCACAGTGTTTTTAACATTTTGATCAATCATCAGAAGAAAACCTCTTTAAGATTTAGCAAAACAATTTTTTTGTTTTCAGAATGTACTGTAGTAGAACCTTGATACTTTCGTTTCTGGAGTTTTACAGTCATTTTCCATATATGTAGAGGCCTTGTTTTTCCCCAGGCTGATTTTTATGTCCCTGGAAATTCTTAATTCAGGAAATTTGTTCAATTCGACTATAGAGTTATAATCTGAGCATTTTCGCTAAAAGAAAGAAATATGTAGATTTCCTACTACATTTGGCAATTAAAAAAATAAGCTATAGATTGGAGATTTGGTAAAAATGTGATATCCAATAACCTGTGTCAAGTCATGAAGTGATCAATGTTATATTTGTGTACTCCATACATTTATAAATTACAAGTTTACCTGGTTTCTTTGGGGTCAATTCAATAAGGGGTGATGAGCCACTGACTGTACATAGCTGCGATGTATTCCTGTGCACATATTAGTCATTTCAGTAAAAGCCAGATCCCCCATCAGGCAACCTAGGCTGCAGCAAAGGGCCCTGTGAGTACTTAGTGGTTAGATTATCCTAACCCAGTGTTATGTAGTTTTTTTTTTTTTTGACAAATGGAGATGGGAAGGAGGCCAAAACCAATATGTTGCTTTGGGCCCCTTGGGGTCTTAGGGCCTAATTCAAGGTTGATTGCAAAACAACATTTTCCTCTAATGGGCAAAACCATGTGCACTGCAGATGGGGCAGATATAACATGCGCAGAGAGAGTTAGATTTGGGTGGGGTGTGTTCAAACTTAAATCTAAATTGCAGTGTAAAAATAAAGCAGTCAGCATTTACCCTGCACAGAAACAATATAACCCACCCAAATCTAGCTCTCTCTGTACATGTTATATCTGCCCCATCTGCAGTGCTCATGGTTTTGCCCATTAGAGGAAAATGTTGTTTTGCAATCAACCTTGAATTAGGCCCTTAGTCTGGCTCTGATTATGGGAGCCACTAAATCTATGGATTTCCTGTGCACCCCTATCAAAGCAAGGAAAATTCACCATTGTGGGCGGTCCATTGATGTGCCATAATGCTGTTTACGGTACCTCGCAGCTAACTGAATTGATCCCTTTGTTTGAAAACTGCACTCAGTTAAGCATTGCAGACAAAATCTGCAGTAGAATATATTCTGGCCTGTAAACCTTGCATTTGAAACTGATATTCAGAGTGACTGTGTGTCTCATTGACTTTCCATCTGTATCATTCGATTTTCTTTTTACACTAAATACATTTACAGATGTATGTTGCTCCTTCCATTACTATTTGTGTCATTATGTGATGCTTGCAGGTTCCAGAGCCTCTCTGATCACAGTCATAACTAGAATGCAAGGCACAGTGGCTTAAAATGTTCATACGCTTGTTAGAAAGATGCTTGTATTGGATGGTTAAAGCTTTTCCATTGACCTTTGCATTACAAAACATTATCAACATTGTACGCTGCATTATCTCATGTCATGTTTTTAGCCAGCTACACGTTTCAAAAGCACAAACCAACATTTCTATGTTGTTTTATGTTTTGTTTAAAACATCCATAATGCTTTGAAGCTTTGCTTCTAGCTGCTTGTTTGTGAAATATCCTTTACTCCCTTTGGTTACCCCTGAATCTCTACCAGTTTTTGTACAGATCAGAGTCATTCCTTATTTGCTTCCATATGTATTGCAAAGTTCTTATTGCATTCCGCAGGTCCTCCAGTAAACGTTACATGCAATATTTTTATAAACAGGTTTGGATCAGTCACAGAGACCACAATGGTAAGTGTTGTTCTGCACTGGCTAAGGCCAGATGACAATAAATGTATTTAATGAACACAACCTGTTATTTTTCTTTCTTTTGTCTATTGTTTTAACTTATAGGTCCTCCTGTAAATGTTACCTGCAACATATTTATCAACAGCTTTGGTTCAATAGCTGAAACCACAATGGTGAGTGGGACTGGACATTGACAATATCCTGCCAAGAAGATGAACATGTCTGTATAGGCTTAAAAAAATACTAGAGACTAGTTACATTTAAAAAAAAAAACTATTTTAACTGAATGATATTCAAAATGTTTCCATAAAGATTTTCTATAGTAGAATATTTAAGTCTAAAGGGCCCCATACATCTGCATTGGCTTTCCCCAATACAATCCATTTAGCTTATCTACCAATCAAAAACGCTGACTGGTGGCCATCGAGGATTGGTGATCCATTGGGGAATCAGGAAAATTCTGCATGCCAAAAATTCCCAGATTTGCTAAACCTAACCTAATTTAGCAATTTCCCGATTCCCCAACCCAGGTGTCGGGGGGATCATGGAATTGCTCCAGTCAATAGTAGATGTACTGTATGTGGGGAGCTTAACATAATAAAATATACCAAAGGCAGCAGACGAATACGGTACATTTACATTTCCTGTAACCAATGCAGGTGCAAGGGATATATTTGTTATTAATGTCCCTTCCAAATGACAGACATACATTATCATGGCATTTTTTAATTAAAAAAAGTAATAATAATTTTGTAATAAAAATATCCCCGTGAGCACATCAAAATTCTGTGTTAGCAATTCAGTACAGAATATATTAAACCCAGAAAAGCAATCAAATTCAGAGCTGGCATGTCACCATCTTTGCAGGATGTCATTCAATGTGATTACATGTGTGCGCCTCCAATGCTTGCATTACTTTATAGCCTTCTCATTGCATTTTACTGCATAACCCTAAATGCACATGCCATGCACAGATCTCTAGATGTATTAAACAGTGGAATTGCGTCCTATGTATGGGAATCTTTCAGTGTATCTCATGGGGAGGTATATCAAACCTTCAAAAAAGATAAAGTTGAGAAGAAGTTTTCAATAGAAACCAACCAATCAGCTCCTTATTTATAAAATGACAGTTTGGTTGCTATGAGCAACTTGTCCACTTTATTTCTCTGAAAGGTTTGATACATCTCCAGCGCTGAGTGCCAAGGAGACATATTTTTTTAGGTAACAAAGTCTTAAGATATTTTCATACTTGAGATACATTTACACCATGTGAAAAATGTAGATTGTTTAGCTTGTATTGATTTATATCATAGTTTTCTTTTGCTAAAACAAATACTGTTGTCTGTATATAAGCTGAGCCGTTGTTGCACTGTGTATTGTGAGTTGTGAAACTACAAAATGTTGTATATTTTGCCTTTTATATAGAAACATACTAAACAGGATACTGTACTGTAGAAAAACATAAAGAAAAATGGAAATAATTATTGTTTAGCTTTAGTAAAACACATTCTGTGCACTATGGATACCGTAACAGAATAATTAATAATATATACTTTGATACCTAACTGGTTTAGCATCTTGTTGAGATGCTTGTGTCTGCAAAAAAAAAAAATCCTAACATTTTGTTAAGGCTCATTTAATAATATGGTCTGATCATCATATACATGCTTTAGCCCATAGAAACCAATGAGATATTGACGTTCATTAGTTACTGGCAGTGCAGTGGCCTTGTTCAGGCCCAGGGCTTATATTAATATGATGGTTAATTGAAGTATATGACTTACATTAATATGATGGTTAACTGAAGTATATATTATAAGGTTATTTGAACTTTTACCTGTCCGCCCTTGTACATCTCAAAACATACTACTTTAAATGGTAATTTAAGGTATTTCAGCACAACTTCACCATCGCTCCTTATTAAAAATATGCATACGTTCATGTGAAATGTGCCTACGGTCAAGATTAATGTTAAACTTTTCAATCTGTTTGCATCTATTTATTTGTTAATATTTATGCATCCATATGCACACAATTACAGGCCAGGAACAGTGGAAAGGCCACACTGCACTGGGCCTAAGGGGCCAACGTAGAAGTGACGTACTGTCCACTTTGTTTAACTTTTTTTTTTAATAGTGTATATTAATACTATGTTTTTTATTTGCATATTAGAAATATATTTTTATCATGACATGAAAAAGGCTGAATTATTTCCATTAATCTACTTTATTTAATTTGTATAGATCACAGTGGTTCCTGTATCTAGAACCATGGAGAGGTCATAAAAAAGTGTTCTAGGCAATATACTGAAATCTTGGCCTCTACACGTATAATTGCAGTAAGCGTCCATCATTTCTTTTTTTCTGGTCACTAAGTGACCTATTTGTATGTACTTAACACACACTAACTCTGAAGTGAAAAACAGCAGATTGCTTACACTATAAGTCAAAGATATTAATGACAGATATGTAACTGCACAGAATACAAACAATTCACTAAAAAAATGCCACATGCATGCTCCTTGTATACTACACTGCCTGCCATGATAGCTACATACATATACAGACAATGTATAATGATCAGCACTGTAAGCCATAATTGCCAATTCTCCTGGAATATCTGGGAGACATCCACAGACTTGGGAAAGTGGACCAGCTTTTTGGATCCTGCCCAGTGAAGTTGTTCGTTCAGGGGGTTAATCATGGTAAAGTGTGGAGCAAGAACACAATGGGCCTAATTCAGACCTGATCGGTGCCGTGCATTTTCGCACAGCAGCCAATCAGGTCTGAACTGTGCATGCGCGGCGCCGCAGTACGCCGGCACATGCCAGACAGCTGAAGGCCGTCTCAGCCCTGCGATTGCCTCTGCCTGCTTGACAGGCAGAGGCGTTTGCTAGGCGGGAGTGGGCGGGCCGAAGCCATTTGGCCGTCGTTTTAGGGGCGTGGTCCAGGCAACGCAGGAGTGCCCGGACTGTGCGGAGTGTGGGTCGTGGCAGCTGTGTATCGTCACACGCAGCCTCTGCAACCCTCACAGCGACGAGTAGCTCCCTGCTAGCGTGCAGGAGCTGTGCTGGTTAATCATGGGAAAGCGTGGAGCAAGAACACAATGGGCCTAATTCAGACCTGATCGGTGCTGTGCGTTTTCGCACAGCAGCCAATCAGATCTGAACTGTGCATGCGCCGATGCAGCAGTGCACCGGCACACGCCTGATAGGTGAAGGCAGTCTCAGCCCTGCGATTGCCTCTGACAGGCAGAGTGAGCAGGAGTGGGCGGGCCGGCACCGATTGACCGCTGTTTTAGGGGCGTGGTCTGGGCAACATAGGCATGCGGGGGGAGGGCCGCGGCAGCTATGTGACATCACACACAGCCGCTGCGGCCCTCACAGCAACGAGTAGGTCCCTGCTAGGCGCAGGAACTGCGCTGGTAGGGAGGTACTCTTCAAATACAAAAGCATTGCCGCTGTGCGAAGCTTTTTTACTTGTGCGGGGGGGGTCGGGCCTGACATGCGGGGTGGACTAGCCGTCTGCTGGGCGTCCCCCCGCATGTCTGTGCGACTGATCGTAGCTGTGCTAAATTTAGCACATCTACAATCAGGTCTGAATTAGGCCCAATGGTAGGTATTCAATTATCTTTGCCCCCTTCCACACTTGTTAAGTTTCTGCTGATGTACTGTATGTGGTATCATTTCAGCTTGCTAGCCCCGGGGTAGCGAGGCGCCCTAACCCTTTATGCAGCTAAACCTGATTACTGTGGGTGCAAAATGCGCGATAACAGGGATCACTTTAGAAATGAGATTGGGCGTGATGTATCATTTGAATACCGCCCACAGAGTTCATTCGCAGCACGATGACCAACCCTCCCCACAAACACACACAACAGGCTTCCCACCTGTACCTTTCCCCATATACTGTATATCTCAGAGGGGATTATATAAAAGAAGACAAGAATTCTGTACACACTGATATTTCTGCATATGTAAAACTACATGCTACATGCATATGTAAAACGTCATATTTCTGCATATGTGATAGCTGAGTTATTCGTGATCAGCACATTATCTATACTTTTTTATGTTCGATATACTTACAAAACAATGAAAGAAATATATATTATTTAAATATTCAATAGCTAAAAAGAAAATCCAGCAGCATCCAACTCAATCCAAAAATTATTTTATTACTGCATATTACAAATAGAAAAAAGTGCAGTGCATATCAAAAAGGTATTATACACAATATCAAAAATAGGAGATTGGGATATACATATCACAACCAACAGCGTGGTAAATGTAATAGGAGTACCTATCCAGCAGTGTCAGGGTGGTAGACAAACACCAGTCATCCTAAGGAAGCATAGTATAGCTCGACAGCTGTCTCGGTGCATCTGTAACACCCCACTGGTACTAGGTATGCAAAATCTGCAGTCACTGTGTATAGTGCATCACACTTACTCTGCCCCGGCTGGTCATGGGTTCAGGCACGGATACCAGAGGGTGCCCTGAATAATCAGGTGTTTAATTACAGGTGCATTGTGGGTGTGGACTACAGGTGTCGGTGCAGCGCATAAAGAATTGGGCGCCAGGCCATCTCATAAACAGCATAAAGTTTATTTTAACATCAAACAGGGATATTGCAGGGATAACTTGTGAACACTCCTCCAGCACAAAGCATAACAGTTACAGTGGATCACATATCAGGGCACCTCCTCCAGCGCATCACATAGTCGCAGCGGCATATATATATGGCGAACCAGTACGTACCAGGGCATTCTGTGACCAGTAGTGCTACACATCAGGTTACCGACTCTCTCTCTCTCTCTTTTACTTAGCAAGGATTCTTTTCCATGGGGGGCTTCTAATCACGCCGCGTGGCTTTCCGACCACTTCACCCAGATACCTCTCGAGATTCTTTTCCATGGGGGCTTTTAATCACGCCGCGTGGCTTCCGACCACTTCACCCAGATACCTCTCGAGACTCACACCTTTAGCACACTTTTCTCCTGGCATCACCCTTTCACTGGATTCTGAATACTGCTGCTCTCACACTGCGATGTCTCCCTCTGTCAAGTGCCTTGCTGTGGCTGGCATCACTCCCCACCAAAACATGTGGGGAGCCCTCACTGGGGCTACATCTTTCTGGTTAATCCACCACACTTCTGCTAGCTAATACACGTGCTTCTCCTCACTGTCTCTCCACTGTCTGCTCACTGTCTGTCTGCTCTCTGTTATCTGCTGTAGTTGTGTCCTCTCTCACTGCAGGACAACCTTTTTATAACCTTGCATTCCCAGGGACACATTCCATCTGGGATCTCCCGCTCTGAATTTCCCGCTCTCAGTTTCCCGCTCTGAGTCTGCAAATGGGTGAGTCATGCCCTTTGCATTTTGCAGACTGATCTGTATTGCTGTGAGCTGAGCTGTTAACTCCTTCTGTGCTGCAAGCTGTAGGCTGCTGGCTTTGTTCTATATTACACAGCCATGCTGGCACCTGTAGTGCCACAGTTGATTTGTGCTTGCAGTTCCAGGGTATTACACATCCATTGCACCTTAGTCATGAGCATGCTTCAGTTATGCTAGGCCCCCGTTATATCTACAGGACACAAACAATGTGTGTGTATTGTGTACTGCATGTGTTCGTGGTGTGTACTGTGTGTGTGTGTGTGTATGTGGTGGTAGGCAGGGATAAAAGTGAAACAACAAATGAATCCCTAGCACTTATCAAGCCACCAAAACTGTTTGGCCAATTGCTATATTATTGTATCTATAATTCTCATGTAATGCTGCTCCCAAATTTGCAGGACTGTAATGCCAAGGATAAGTAACATAAAAAAAGGCAATAGAAATACCTAGGGAGTGCCGTAACAAATTTATTAAAAATGAATATTACTGTACATACACATTATGGACACATAATAACAATATATCATTAAAAATATATTAAATGAACAATTGAACAAGACTTCTTTTATCTTCAAATCATTAAGGTTACCCAATAAGGGTTTATGGACAAAAATCCTTAATCGATGGTATCCAATCCTAAAAAGTGCCATATAGAATTTTAGTTTCAACAGTTGTATTCCGATAAAGTTAGTTGTGCTTATTTATTCAAGCAATGTCAGTATCTGAAGGGGGGGAGTCTGACTGTACGGTTCAAAAAAAGCACGGCGCTATGCTACACCTCCTAGATGTTAAAAGTTATTATGTTATTATGTGTGCATAATGTGTATGTAATATTAATTTTTAATACATTTGTTATTGTGCTCCCTAGGTATTCCTATTACCTTTTTTTGTTAGGGATTAAAATGGGTTGGAACGGGGCAGAACTGCACTCCCATCAGTTGTAGATGGAATAAGCAGCACTGCCACTGCAACCGTGGCCATTTATTTTGGGTATAAGTGGCACTGCTACAGTGGGTATTGTTATGTGTATAAGAGGCACTGATACCGTGGCCATTCTTATGGGTATAAGAGGCACTACTACCACTGGCATTATGGGTATAAGCGGCACTGCTACCATGGGAATTATTATGTTTATAAGCGGCACTGCTACCGTTGGCATTATTATATGTATAAGAGGCACTGCTACAGTGGGCATTGTAATGTGTATAATAGGCACTGATTCTGTGGCCATTCTTATGTGTATAAGTGGCACTGATACCACAGCATTATTATGGGTATAAGTGGTACTGCTACCGTGGGCATTATCATGTGTATAAGCGGCACTGCTACCGTGGTCATTATTTTGTGTATAAGAGGCACTGCTACAGTGGGCATTATTATGTGTATAAGAGGCACTGCTACAGTAGGCATTGTTATGTGTATAAGAGGCACTGCTACAATGGGCATTATTATGTGTATTAGACGCACAGAACCATAGGCATTATTATGTATATAAGAGGCACTGATGATGTGGGCATTATTATGGGTATAAGTGGCTCTGCTACCGTGGCCTTCATTATGTGTATAAGCAGCACTGATACCGCGGACATTATTACCTGTGTAAGAGGCACTGAAACCGCAGGCATTATTATGGGAATAAGTGGCACTGCTACCGTGGCTATTATGTGTATAAGAGGCACTGATACTGTGGGCATTATTATGTGCATAAGAGGCACTGCTACCTTGGGCATTATTATGTATATAAGCGGCACTGCTACCACTGACGTTTACGTGTATAAGAGGTGCTTCTACTGTGGGAATTATGCGTATATGTGGCACTGCTACCGTGGGGAATTATTATGTATATAAGAAGCACTGATACTGCAGGCATTATTATGTGTATAAGCAGCACTGATTACGTGGGCATAATTATGGGCATATGTGGCGCTGCTACCATGGGCATTTATTATATGTAATAGCGGCACTGCTACCGTGGTCATTATTATGTGTATAAGAGGCACTGCTACAGTGGATATTATTATGTGTATAAGAGGCACTGATACCATGGCCATTCTTATATGTATAAGAGGCACTGCTACAGTGGCCAATGTTATGTGTATAAGAGGCACTGCTACAGTGGCCATTGTTATGTGAATAAGCGGCACTGATACCGCTGGCATTATGGGTATAAGAGGCACTGCAAATGTGGGCATTATTATGTGTATAAGCGCCACTACTACCGTTGCCATTATTATGTGTATAAGAGGCACTGCTACAATGGGCATTATTATCAGTTGCCTCTTTATATATCCTCATTATTGTCTTCTGTTCCCCCCTTATATATATTATTTTACACTATGTAGGAAAGATATAAAGGTTAAGTTTTAATATCATACACCATATCTTATTGTACAAATTACACATACTATAAAAGAGTGCTCCTAAAAGGAATTTCCTTCGGCGCAAGTCCCCATAAATCCTATATATGTGAAGCATTATTATACGTATAAGAAGCACTGATACCATGGGCATTATTATTTGTATAAGAGGCACTGATACTGTGGCCATTATTATGGGTATAAGCGGCACTGCTACCATGGCCATTATTATGTGTATAAAAAGCAGTGATACCGCAGACATTATTATGTGTGTAAGAGGCACTGAAACCGCGGGCATTATTATGGGTATAAGCGGTACTGCTACCGTGGACATTATTATGTGTATAGCACTGCTACAGTGGTCATTATTATGTGTATAAGAGGCACTGCTACAGTGGGCATTGTTATGTGTATAAGAGGCACTGCTACAATTTGCATAATAATGTGTATAAGAAGTACTGATACCGTGGGCATTATTATGTATATAAGAGGCACTGATACTGTGGGCATTATTATGGGTATAAGCATCTCTGCTACGTGGCCTTTATTATGTGTATAAGCAGCACTGATACAGCGGACATTATTGCGTGTGTAAGAGGCACTGAAACCGCAGGCATTATTATGGGAATAAGTGGCACTGCTACCGTGGCTATTATGTGTATAAGAGGCACTGCTACCATGGTCATTATTAGTTATATAAGCGGCACTGCTACCGCTGGCACTTACATGTATAAGTGGCGCTTCTACTGTGGGATTTATGCATATATGTGGCACTGCTACCATGGGGAATTATTATGTAAATAAGATGCACTGGTACCGCAGGCATTATTATGTGTATAACCGGCACTGATCCCACGGGCATTATTATGGGTATATGTGGCACTGCTACCGTGGGCATTTATTATAGGTATAAGTAGCACTGCTACAGTGGGCATTGTTATGTTAATAAGAGGCACTGATACCATGACCATTTCTTATGTGTATAAGAGGCACTGCTACAGTGGGCATTATTATGTGTATAAGAGGCACTGATACCATTGGCCATTCTTATGTGTATGAGGCACTGCTACAGTGGGCATTGTTATGTGTGTAAGAGGCACTGATAGTGTGCCCATTCTTATGTGTATAAGCGACACTAATACTGCTGGCATTATGGGTATAAGTGGCACTGATACTGTGGCCATTATTATGGGTATAAGCGGCAATGCTACCATGGCCATTATTATGTGTATAAGCAGCAGTGATACCGCAGACATTATTATGTGTGTAAGAGGCACTGAAACCACTGGCATTATTATGGGTATAAGCGGTACTGCTACCGTGGACATTATTATGTGTATAGCACTGCTACAGTGGGCATTGTTATGTGTATAAGAGGCACTGCTACAATGGACATTATTATGTATATAAGAAGCACTGATACCATGGGCATTATTATGTATATAAGAGGCATTGATACTGTGGGCATTATTATGGGTATTAGCGGCACTCCTACCATGGCCATTATTATGTGTATAAGCAGCACTGATATCGTAGATATTATTATGTGTGTAAAAGGCACTGAAGCTGTGGGCATTATTATTGATATAAGTTGTACTGCTACTGTGGACATTATTGTGTGTATATGCGGCACTGCTACAGTGGTCATTATTATGTGTATAAGAGGCACTGCTACAATTTGCATAATTATGTGTATAAGAAGCACTGATACCGTGGGCATTATTATGTATATAAGAGGCACTGATACTGTGGGCATTATTATGGGTATAAGCGGCTCTGCTACCGTGGCCTTTATTATGTGTATAAGCAGCACTGATACAGCAGACATTATTACGTGTGTAAGAGGCACTGAAACCGCAGGCATTATTATGGGAATAAGTGGCACTGCTATCGTGGCTATTATGTGTATAAGAGGCACTGCTACCTTAGGCATTATTATTTATATAAGCGGCACTGATACCGCTGGCACTTAAGTGTATAAGTGGCGCTTCTACTGTGCGATTTATGCATATATGTGGCACTGCTTCCATGGTGAATTATTATGCAAATAAGATGCACTGATACCGCAGGCATTATTATGTGTATAACCTGCACTGATCCCGTGGGAATTATTTTGGGTATATGTGGCACTGCTACTGTGGGCATTTATTATGGGTATAAGTGGCACTGCTACAGTGAGCATTGTTATGTTAATAAGAGGCACTGATACCATGGCCATTTCTTCTGTGTATAAGAGGCACTGCTACAGTGGGCATTATTATGTGTATAAGAGGCACTGCTACAGTGGGCATTGTTATGTGTGTAAGAGGCACTGATAGTGTGGCCATTCTTATGTGTATAAGTGGGACTGATACTGCTGGCATTATGGGTATAAGTGGCACTGCTACCGTGTGCATTATTATGTGTATAAATGGCACTGCTACCATCGGCATTATTATGTGTATAAGAAGCACTGTTACAGTGGGAATTGTTATGTGTATAAGAGGCACTGATACCATGGCCATTCATATGTGTATAAGCGGCACTGATAGTGCTGGCATTATATGAATAAGTGGCACTGCTACCATGGGCATTATTATGTGTATAAACGGTACTGCTACCATTGGCATTATTATATGTATGAGAGGCACTGCTACCGTGGGCATTCTTATGTGTATAAGCAGCACTGATACTGCTGGCATTAATTATAAAAGTGGCACTGCTACCATGGTCATTATTATGTGTATAAATGGCACTGCTACCATTGGCATTATTATGTGTATGAGGCACTGCTACAGTGGGCATTGTTATGTGTATAAGAGGCACTAATACCGAGACCATTCATACGTGTATTTGAGGCACTGATACTGCTGGCATTATGGGTATAAGTGGCACTGAAACTGAGGGCATTATTATGGGAATAGGTGGCACTGCTTCCATGGCCATTATGTGTATAAGAGGCCCAGATACCGTGGGCATTATTATGTGTATAAGAGGCACCGCTACCTTGGGCATTATTATGTATATAAGCGGCACTGCTACCGCTGGCACTTACGTGTATAAGTAGCGCTTCTACTGTGGGATTTATGCGTATATGTGGCACTGCTACCATGGGGAATTATTATGTAAATAAGATGCACTGATACCGCAGGCATTATTATGTGTATAACCGGCACTGATCCCGCGGTCATTATTATGGGTATATGTGGCACTGCTAACGTGGGCATTTATTATGAGTATAAGTGGCACTGCTACAGTGGGCATTGTTATGTTAATAAGAGGCACTGATACCATGACCATTTCTTATGTGTATAAGAAGCACTGCTACAGTGGGCATTATTATGTGTATAAGAGGCACTGATACCGTGGCCATTCTTATGTGTATAAGAGGCACTGCTACAGTGGGCATTGTTATGTGTGTAAGAGGCACTGATAGTGTGGCCATTCTTATGTGTATAAGCAACACTAATACTGCTGGCATTATGGGTATAAGTGGCACTGATACTGTGGCCATTATTATGGGTATAAGCGGCAATGCTACCCTGGCCATTATTATGTGTATAAGCAGCAGTGATACCGCAGATATTATTATGTGTGTAAGAGGCACTGAAACCGTGGGCATTATTATGGGTATAAGCAGTACTGCTACCGTGGACATTATTATGTGAATAGCACAGCTACAGTGGTCATTATTATGTGTATAAGAGGCACTGCTACAGTGGGCATTGTTATGTGTATAAGAGGCACTGCTACAATGGGCATTATATAAGAAGCACTGATACCATGGGCATTATTATGTATATAAGAGGCATTGATACTGTGGGCATTATTATGGGTATTAGCGGCACTCCTACCACTGATATCGTAGATATTATTATGTGTGTAAGAGGCACTGAAGCTGTGGGCATTATTATTGATATAAGTGGTACTGCTACTGTGGACATTATTATGTGTATATGCGGCACTGCTACAGTGGTCATTATTATGTGTACAAGAGGCACTGCTACCATTTGCATAATTATGTGTATAAGAAGCACTGATACCGTGGGCATTATTATGTATATAAGAGGCACTGATACTGTGGGCATTATTATGGGTATAAGTGGCTCTGTTACCGTGGCCTTTATTATGTGTATAAGCAGCACTGATACAGCGGACATTATTACGTGTGTAAGAGGCACTGAAACCGCAGGCATTATTATGGGAATAAGTGGCACTGCTACCGTGGCTATTATGTGTTTAAGAGGCACTGCTACCTTGGGCATTATTATTTATATAAGCGGCACTGAACCCGCTGGCACTTAAGTGTATAAGTGGCTCTTCTACTGTGGGATTTATGCATATATGTGGCACTGCTACAATGGGGAATTATTATGTAAATAAGATGCACTGATACCGCAGGCATTATTATGTGTATAACCTGCACTGATCCCGTGGGAATTATTATGGGTATATGTGGCACTGCTACTGTGGGCATTTATTATGGGTATAAGTGGCACTGCTACAGTGAGCATTGTTATGTTAATAAGAGGCACTGATACCATGGCCATTTCTTCTGTGTATAAGAGGCACTGCTACAGTGGGCATTATTATGTGTATAAGAGGCACTGATACCGTGGCTATTCTTATGTGTATAAGAGGCACTGCTACAGTGGGCATTGTTATGTGTGTAAGAGGCACTGGTAGTGTGGCCATTCTTATGTGTATAAGTGGCACTAATACTGCTGGCATTATGGGTATAAGTGGCACTGCTACCGTGTGCATTATTATTGGTATAAATGGCACTGCTACCATCTGCATTATTATGTGTATAAGAAGCACTGCTACAGTGGGAATTGTTATGTGTATAAGAAACAATGATACCATGGCCATTCTTATGTGTATAAGCAGCACTGATACTGCTGGCATTATGGGTATAAGTGGCACTGCTACCGTGGTCATTATTATGTGTATAAATGGCACTGCTACCATTGGCATTATTATGTGTATGAGGCACTGCTACAGTGGGCATTGTTATGTGTATAAGAGGCACTGATACCGTGGCCATTCTTATGTGTATAAGAGGCACTGATACTGCTGGCATTATGGGTATAAGTGGCACTGAAACTGAGGGCATTATTATGGGAATAGGTGGCACTGCTTCCATGGCCATTATGTGTATAAGAGGCCCAGATACCGTGGGCATTATTATGTGTATAAGAGGCACTGATACCTTGGACATTATTATGTATATAAGCGGCGCTGCTACTGCAGGCATTGATTACATGTATAAGAGATACTTCCACTGTGGGAATTATGCTTATATGTGGCACGGCTACCATGGGGAATTATTATGTATATAAGATCCACTGATACCGCAGGCATTATTATATGTATAAGCGGCACTGATCATCCCGGAATTATTATGGGTATATGTGGCACTGCTACTGTGGCGATTATTATGGGTATAAGCGACACTGCACTCGTTTCCATTATTATGTGTATAAGCAGCACTGATACCGCAGGCATTATTATGTGTAGAAGCAGCACTGATACCGTGGGCACTATTATGTGTGTAAGAGGAACTGAAACCTCTGGCATTATTATGGGAATAAGTGGCACTACTACCATGGCCATTATTATGGGTATAAGTGGCACTGCTACTGTGGCCATTATTATATGTATAAGCAGCACTGATACCACAGGCATTATTATGTGTATAAGAGGCACTGATACCACGGGCATTATTATGTGTATATGAGGCACTGATACCAAGGGCATTATTATGTGTATAAGAGGCACTGACACGTGGCCATTATTATGGGTATAAGTGACATTGATACTGTGTGGGCATTACTATGTGTATAAGCAGCACTGATACCTTGTGGGCATTATGGGTATAAGCAGCACTGATACTGTGGACGTTATTATATATGTAAGTGGCACTGCTACCGCAGACATTTATTACGTGTATAAGAGGCACTGCTACTGCAGGGAATCATTATGTGTACAAGGGGCACCATGGGTATTATTATATGTATAAGGGGCATTGCTACTGTGTGCATTCTTATGTGTATAAGAGGCACTGCTACTGTTGGCATCATTATGTGTTTAAGCGACACTGATACTGCTGGCATTATGTGAATTAGTGGCACTGCTACCATGGGCATTATTATGTGTATAAACGGCACTGCTACCATTGGCATTATTATGTGTATGAGAGGCACTGCTACCATGGGCATTATTATGTGTATAAGCAGCACTGATACTGCTGGCATTATGGGTATAAGTGCCACTGCTATCATGGTCATTATTATGTGTATAAATGGCACTGCTACCATTGGCATTATTTTGTGTATGAGGCACTGCTACAGTGGGCATTGTTATGTGTATAAGAGGCACTGATACCGTGGCCATTCTTATGTGTATAAGAGGCACTGATACTGCTGGCATTATGGGTATAAGTGGCACTGAAACTGAGGGCATTATTATGGGAATAGGTGACACTGCTACCATGGCCATTATGTGTATAAGAGGCCCGGATACCGTGGGCATTATTATGTGTATAAGAGGCACTGCTACCTTGGGCATTATTATGTATATAAGCAGCACTGCTACTGCAGGCATTGATTACATGTATAAGAGATACTTCCACTGTGGGAGTTATGCTTATATGTGGCACGGCTACCATGGGGAATTATTATGTATATAAGATCCACTGATACCGCAAGCATTATTATGTGTATAAGCGGCACTGATCATCCCGGAATTATTATGGGTATAAGTGGCACTGCTACCGTGTGCATTATTATGTGTATAAATGGCACTGCTACCATCGGCATTATTATGTGTATAAGAAGCACTGTTACAGTGGGAATTGTTATGTGTATAAGAGGCACTGATACCATGGCCATTCTTATGTGTATAAGCGGCACTGATAGTGCTGGCATTATATGAATAAGTGGCACTGCTACCATGGGCATTATTATGTGTATAAACGGTACTGCTACCATTGGCATTATTATATGTATGAGAGGCACTGCTACCGTGGGCATTCTTATGTGTATAAGCAGCACTGATACTGCTGGCATTAATTATAAAAGTGGCACTGCTACCATGGTCATTATTATGTGTATAAATGGCACTGCTACCATTGGCATTATTATGTGTATGAGGCACTGCTACAGTGGGCATTGTTATGTGTATAAGAGGCACTAATACCGAGACCATTCTTACGTGTATTTGAGGCACTGATACTGCTGGCATTATGGGTATAAGTGGCACTGAAACTGAGGGCATTATTATGGGAATAGGTGGCACTGCTTCCATGGCCATTATGTGTATAAGAGGCCCAGATACCGTGGGCATTATTATGTGTATAAGAGGCACCGCTACCTTGGGCATTATTATGTATATAAGCGGCACTGCTACCGCTGGCACTTACGTGTATAAGTAGCGCTTCTACTGTGGGATTTATGCGTATATGTGGCACTGCTACCATGGGGAATTATTATGTAAATAAGATGCACTGATACCGCAGGCATTATTATGTGTATAACCGGCACTGATCCCGCGGTCATTATTATGGGTATATGTGGCACTGCTAACGTGGGTATTTATTATGAGTATAAGTGGCACTGCTACAGTGGGCATTGTTATGTTAATAAGAGGCACTGATACCATGACCATTTCTTATGTGTATAAGAAGCACAGCTACAGTGGGCATTATTATGTGTATAAGAGGCACTGATACCGTGGCCATTCTTATGTGTATAAGAGGCACTGCTACCCTGGCCATTATTATGTGTATAAGCAGCAGTGATACCGCAGATATTATTATGTGTGTAAGAGGCACTGAAACCGTGGGCATTATTATGGGTATAAGCAGTACTGCTACCGTGGACATTATTATGTGAATAGCACTGCTGCAGTGGTCATTATTATGTGTATAAGAGGCACTGCTACAGTGGGCATTGTTATGTGTATAAGAGGCACTGCTACAATGGGCATTATTATGTATATAAGAAGCACTGATACCATGGGCATTATTATGTATATAAGAGGCATTGATACTGTGGGCATTATTATGGGTATTAGCGGCACTCCTACCACTGATATCGTAGATATTATTATGTGTGTAAGAGGCACTGAAGCTGTGGGCATTATTATTGATATAAGTGGTACTGCTACTGTGGACATTATTATGTGTATATGCGGCACTGCTACAGTGGTCATTATTATGTGTACAAGAGGCACTGCTACCATTTGCATAATTATGTGTATAAGAAGCACTGATACCGTGGGCATTATTATGTATATAAGAGGCACTGATACTGTGGGCATTATTATGGGTATAAGTGGCTCTGTTACCGTGGCCTTTATTATGTGTATAAGCAGCACTGATACAGCGGACATTATTACGTGTGTAAGAGGCACTGAAACCGCAGGCATTATTATGGGAATAAGTGGCACTGCTACCGTGGCTATTATGTGTTTAAGAGGCACTGCTACCTTGGGCATTATTATTTATATAAGCGGCACTGAACCCGCTGGCACTTAAGTGTATAAGTGGCTCTTCTACTGTGGGATTTATGCATATATGTGGCACTGCTACAATGGGGAATTATTATGTAAATAAGATGCACTGATACCGCAGGCATTATTATGTGTATAACCTGCACTGATCCCGTGGGAATTATTATGGGTATATGTGGCACTGCTACTGTGGGCATTTATTATGGGTATAAGTGGCACTGCTACAGTGAGCATTGTTATGTTAATAAGAGGCACTGATACCATGGCCATTTCTTCTGTGTATAAGAGGCACTGCTACAGTGGGCATTATTATGTGTATAAGAGGCACTGATACCGTGGCTATTCTTATGTGTATAAGAGGCACTGCTACAGTGGGCATTGTTATGTGTGTAAGAGGCACTGATAGTGTGGCCATTCTTATGTGTATAAGTGGCACTAATACTGCTGGCATTATGGGTATAAGTGGCACTGCTACCGTGTGCATTATTATGGGTATAAATGGCACTGCTACCATCGGCATTATTATGTGTATAAGAAGCACTGCTACAGTGGGAATTGTTATGTGTATAAGAAACAATGATACCATGGCCATTCTTATGTGTATAAGCAGCACTGATACTGCTGGCATTATGGGTATAAGTGGCACTGCTACCGTGGTCATTATTATGTGTATAAATGGCACTGCTACCATTGGCATTATTATGTGTATGAGGCACTGCTACAGTGGGCATTGTTATGTGTATAAGAGGCACTGATACCGTGGCCATTCTTATGTGTATAAGAGGCACTGATACTGCTGGCATTATGGGTATAAGTGGCACTGAAACTGAGGGCATTATTATGGGAATAGGTGGCACTGCTTCCATGGCCATTATGTGTATAAGAGGCCCAGATACCGTGGGCATTATTATGTGTATAAGAGGCACTGATACCTTGGACATTATTATGTATATAAGCGGCGCTGCTACTGCAGGCATTGATTACATGTATAAGAGATACTTCCACTGTGGGAATTATGCTTATATGTGGCACGGCTACCATGGGGAATTATTATGTATATAAGATCCACTGATACCGCAGGCATTATTATATGTATAAGCGGCACTGATCATCCCGGAATTATTATGGGTATATGTGGCACTGCTACTGTGGCGATTATTATGGGTATAAGCGACACTGCACCCGTTGCCATTATTATGTGTATAAGCAGCACTGATACCGCAGGCATTATTATGTGTAGAAGCAGCACTGATACCGTGGGCACTATTATGTGTGTAAGAGGAACTGAAACCTCTGGCATTAATATGGGAATAAGTGGCACTACTACCATGGCCATTATTATGGGTATAAGTGGCACTGCTACTGTGGCCATTATTATATGTATAAGCAGCACTGATACCACAGGCATTATTATGTGTATAAGAGGCACTGATACCACGGGCATTATTATGTGTATATGAGGCACTGATACCAAGGGCATTATTATGTGTAGAAGAGGCACTGACACGTGGCCATTATTATGGGTATAAGTGACATTGATACTGTGTGGGCATTACTATGTGTATAAGCAGCACTGATACCTTGTGGGCATTATGGGTATAAGCAGCACTGATACTGTGGACGTTATTATATATGTAAGTGGCACTGCTACCGCAGACATTTATTACGTGTATAAGAGGCACTGCTACTGCAGGGAATCATTATGTGTACAAGGGGCACCATGGGTATTATTATATGTATAAGGGGCATTGCTACTGTGTGCATTCTTATGTGTATAAGAGGCACTGCTACTGTTGGCATCATTATGTGTTTAAGCGACACTGATACTGCTGGCATTATGTGAATTAGTGGCACTGCTACCATGGGCATTATTATGTGTATAAACGGCACTGCTACCATTGGCATTATTATGTGTATGAGAAGCACTGCTACCATGGGCATTATTATGTGTATAAGCAGCACTGATACTGCTGGCATTATGGGTATAAGTGCCACTGCTATCATGGTCATTATTATGTGTATAAATGGCACTGCTACCATTGGCATTATTTTGTGTATGAGGCACTGCTACAGTGGGCATTGTTATGTGTATAAGAGGCACTGATACCGTGGCCATTCTTATGTGTATAAGAGGCACTGATACTGCTGGCATTATGGGTATAAGTGGCACTGAAACTGAGGGCATTATTATGGGAATAGGTGACACTGCTACCATGGCCATTATGTGTATAAGAGGCCCGGATACCGTGGGCATTATTATGTGTATAAGAGGCACTGCTACCTTGGGCATTATTATGTATATAAGCAGCACTGCTACTGCAGGCATTGATTACATGTATAAGAGATACTTCCACTGTGGGAGTTATGCTTATATGTGGCACGGCTACCATGGGGAATTATTATGTATATAAGATCCACTGATACCGCAAGCATTATTATGTGTATAAGCGGCACTGATCATCCCGGAATTATTATGGGTATATGTGGCACTGCTACTGTGGCGATTATTATGGGTATAAGCGACACTGCACCCGTTGCCATTATTATGTGTATAAGCAGCACTGATACCGCAGGCATTATTATGTGTAGAAGCAGCACTGATACCGTGGGCACTATTATGTGTGTAAGAGGAACTGAAACCTCTGGCATTATTATGAGAATAAGTGGCACTGCTACCATGGCCATTATTATGGTTATAAGCGGCACTGCTACTGTGGCCATTATTATATGTATAAGCAGCACTGATACCACAGGCATTATTATGTGTATAAGAGGCACTGATACCACGGGCATTATTATGTGTATATGAGGCACTGATACCAAGGGCATTATTATGTGTATAAGAGGCACTGATACCTTGTGGGCATTATGGGTATAAGCAGCACTGATACTGTGGACGTTATTATGTATGCAAGTGGCACTGCTACTGCAGACATTTATTACGTGTATAAGAGGCACTGCTTCTGCTGGGAATCACTATGTGTACAAGGGGCACCATGGGCATTATTATATGTATAAGGGGCATTGCTACTGTGTGCATTCTTATGTGTATAAGAGGCACTGCTACTGTTGGCATCATTATGTGTATAAGTTGCACTGCTATTTACAGGGAGTTTCCTTTTGTTTGTTAACTTTTACATTACACTGTCTATATATGTGAAGTGGAGATGGCAATTAAGGTGACTGAAGGAAGGCCACACCCCCACACAACTGATCGTACCCCCACATCACTAGCCACACCCCATGTGGTGACACACAATTAGGCCCTTTGTAAATTTCAGCTCCAGACCCATGTGGACCTTAATCTGGCACTTTATAATAATAATAGAAGGTTTGAAAAGATAGGTTGTGTCCCATATATATATAGGGGCATGCATGGCATCACAATACATACAAATAACATTACATAGAGAAATACATAAAAAAAATGCACACAAAAAATAAAACATTACAGAGAACATCAAAATATGGACAAAAAAGGAGAAAAAGAGAAAAAGAGGGCAACAATATATATTGTTTAACGGTATTATATTACAACAACAATACCACCACCAGGTTCAAACATTATATTCCTCTAGGAAACAATTAGAGCCTCATTTAATTCACTAGTGCTGACGGCATTTGAACGATATATCCACTTGCATTCCCTTCGGAGAGGTAATTTATTCTGATCTCCACCTCTCCTGAGTGGTGTAATATGGTCGATAGGCATGCATCGAAAATCTCTGAGGGTATGTTTATGTGAATGAAAGTGTCTCACCACTGGGGGTGTATTAGTATCCACTTTGGAAATAGCTTTATTAATTTATGAGCGATGCATTGATATTCGTTCCATTAGTGAACGGATCATCTTTCCCACATAAACTTTTTGACAAGGACATATATCACAAAATGACTATCACAGTCCAAATTACGTCTTATATCATACACAGTTCCTTTTGTAGAATCCACAAACTTGTTTGCCAAACACAAAAATTGGCAATTTACACACCCATGACACATATGTACTCCATTCTTGGGTTACAACCAAGTATTGTTCTTAATGGACCCAATGTCTGATTTGGCCACAATGTCCTTAATGTTTTGACTGCTTTTGTAACAGAACATCAGATTTTTTTGGCAATAAGGTCAACAATGTCATCCGACTGCACTATATGCCAATGTTTCAAAAAATGTTGTGATTGTGTTTAGATGAAACAGAGTAAGTGATAGAAAACATCATTCTGCCATTATTAGTATTTTTTTCACAATTCAAAAGAGTCTGACCATGTGGTATATTAAGACAGTGTGTAATTGCATCTTGGATCTCGTCTTCAACATATCCTCTGTCTATAAATCTTTCCCTCATTTCTTGCAATGCATATGGATGCTCATCCACATCGAGGTAATTTGCACAACTCTAAGTAATTGTGCTAGTGGTAACCCAAGTTTCAAAGGTTCAGAATGAAAGCTATCCACCATAAGTATCGTGTTCTTGTCTGTTTCTTTCCTAAAGATCTTTGTAAACAGGGTGCCTGTTCTGAGAGAAACACATACATCTAAATAGTTAATAGTAGTCTCACTAAAGGAAAGAGTGAACTTGATGAATTGAGGACATCAATAAACTCAGTCAGATAGTCAGCTCCGCCAGTCCACACCAAAACAAAAGATATTCTATATAGTGTATCTAACATAAAAATATATAAATTGTGAAAAAAAGGGTATGCCATAATGTGTTGCTTCTCATACACATGCAAGAAGAGGTTGACATACGATGGGGCCACATTGGACCCCATCACAGTCCCCCTCAACTGCAAGTAGTATGAGTTCTCAAAAAGAAAATCATTTTTCTGCAAAACAATCTATAACAGCAGCAACAAAAAATCTTTATTGGGACATGTATAGTGCGGACTAGCAGAAACAAGTGTACGGACTGAATCTAAACCATCAGTATATTTTATATTAGTGTACAAGCTGGTAATGTCGAGGGTTACCAACAAACAAGACTCAGGTAAAGTGCCAAGTGCATTAAGTTTACAAATGAAATCCGAAGTATCTCGCAAAAAGTAATCCATATTTTGGTTGCAACCAAAAATCTATGTACTGGGAAATCGGCTGGCAAAGAGAACCACAGGATGAAATTATTGACCTACCTGGTGGTCATACCAGAGTTTTATGTATTTTGGGCAGTATATAGATTAACTGCATTCTAGGATGTGTCTGAGTAAGAAATTGTGAAGTGGGTTCATCTATCTACAATAATAGCATCCATCTCTTTCTTGTAATTGTATGTAGGGTCGTAGGTCAACATCTTATAACATTCTACATCAGCCAGTTGCCTCTTAATTACAGAAATATAGTCAATTCTGTTGAGCAGTACAATACCCCCACCCCCTTTGTCAGAGGGGCGAATAACCAAATCAGTGTTGTCTCTAAATGAATTAACTGCAAAAGTTTCCCCTTTAGTCATATTAGAGTAAGATATCTTCTGCTTAGAGATAAGAGGAAGACAGTCATGTCTGACTAATCTAATAAATGTTTCTATAGATAATAATAATAATAATAATAATAATAATAATAATAATATTTTTTTTTATATAGCGCTCTTTCTCCAACAGGACTCAAGGTGCTTTACAGACATCAAAAACAATACACATGATACAGAGGATTTAAGTAATACAACAATAGACAAGCAACACAGACATAAAAGAAAATCTTAAGCACACAGAAAGCATAATGCAGGATTGGTGTAGGCATTTTGGGTAATAACTTCCAAGGGTTGTGTATTCCACCCTCACAGGTACCAAGTGCGGCAGCCATCTTGGGCGCTCAGCGTAGGATTACCCAGGGTGGAATAGTCCACCCCTAGAAGAGATGACACAAAATGGGGGTGATTTCAGAGTCCTACAGTTTAGAGTAGGGTTCCAACAAAACCACAAGGTCCATGTATTTTTCATCCCATCCACAAGTGTACCATATGGGGCAGCCATGTTGTGCGCACTTTGAAGGTTACACTGTGGGAGGTGAGCCATACCATGGCCAAGTTCATATATGGGAAAACTGATGCTTATGTAGTAGTATGATGTACCCTGCATGTAGGGCACAATAAAGGTGTGCAATCAGTGGAGGTAAACATTACAGGAAAAACACATGGTGGGGTGGAAGCGAGCTATTGAAGGGAAAAAAAAACAAAATAGCAGGTAACTAGTGGCAGAAGTAAAATTGGGATAACATTATTTTGGTAAGATCATAGTATGGGTGGGTAGGAGAATGTGGGGGGCATACTCATAAGCAATATGGATGTCCCTGGTGAGCCTGGTCCTGGTGCTCTTCCCCCACAGTTCCCTGTTCATCTTGATGGTTAGGCCCAGGGGCAGACTTGATGTTCTCAGCCAGAGAGGTGGTAAGCCTGGTCTTGGTGATGGGTTATTAGCTGGTGGATCAAAAGTACTTTTCTGTCTGAACATACTTCTATTACCACCCAAATGATCTTGTTTAGCAAAAAAATATTTACGCTTCAACAAACAATAAAATTTATAAAGCTCTACTTCAAAATCAAAAGGACTCTGCTTTATAAGTCCTTACAAAGGATAGTCCCTTCGATAAAACAGACATTTCTTCAGAGGTAGGAGTATAAGAAGATAAATTAAAAATAATTACTTTTTTCTGTTCGTTTGATTTTTTTCTTGTTGCGTCTGATTCGTCCCCGTCTACTGTTTTTTTTCTTTTACACCCCTGTTATTTAAATATTCAGATATATATGCATCTTAAATTAACAAATAGGGACAAAAAATGTTTTATTAACATCCCAAACAGAAATTCAAAATAGAAACAAAATAAAACAGAATGACATGTAGACGTTTGTAAGAAGCGTGTTTAAGAATTTTCGAAAGCATCACTCAAATTTTTCAGAAAATAATATTAAAAGTATATATTCTAATATATTAGCAAAATATATCTATACACTTTGAAATACTGGTAGCATTTTGCAATCAATTAAATTCTATCGTACTATTTTACACAGTGTCTGATTATGAGCCATTGAGAAAGCACGGGAGAGGGTCAATTACAAATCGCCTTGTCCATGTTTTACTTGAAACTTGTGGTGTTTAAACTATCTATTTTACACTTTTTTGCCTTTTACATTTTTCTCTGGTCCTTTGAAAAACTTACAAATGGGTTTTAACTCTACTTTGTAGTTGTGTACACAATATTTATTTACTTATTTATCTATCTACAGTTTATAATATAGTGCTGCATATTCCGGCGCACTTTGCAATTGGAAACAACAGTGATACAGGTTGAGTATCCCTTATCCAAAATGCTTGGGACCAGAGGTATTTTGGATATCGGATTTTTCCGTATTTTGGAATATTTGCATACCATAATGAGATATCATGGTGATGGGACCTAAATCTAAGCACAGAATGCATTTATGTTACATATACACCTTATACACACAGCCTGAAGGTCATTTTAGACAATATTTTTTGTAACTTTGTGCATTAAACAAAGTGTGTGTACATTCACACAATTCATTTATGTTTCATATACACCTTATACACACAGCCTGAAAGTCATTTAATACAATAACTTTAATAACTTTGTGTATTAAACAAAGTTTGTGTACATTGAGCCATCAAAAAACAAAGTTTTTACTATCTCACTCTCAGTCAAAAAAGTCTGTATTTCGGAATATTCCGTATTTCGGAATATTTGGATATGGGATACTCAACCTGTAATACAAACTGGGTAATAACAGACAGACATAGAGGTACTAAGACCCAGTTCGCAAGCTTACAATCTATAGAATAGAACAATATGAATACTGTATAACCTACTAAGTAATATTAAGTAGTGCACTGTGGAAAAATCAATAAGTTCTTAATTGGTAGTTCAAAATAGCTTTATAAAAATAATATATCCTATATCAAACTATTTTAAGAATAAAAACACTAAATATCACGTGGATTATTATCTGTTAGATTATAAAACACTGGTTAATAACTCTGCTCTTAGTAGACTTCTCAGAGAAAACATCTTATTAAAATCTATGGGTTACAGAATGATTAGGATATGTGAAAATGGTTCTGCATCAATTCTATTTTAATGCTATACAGTATGTTGTTTTCATTATAGACATAATGACCATTATTTTACAGTAAATACATATTTGAATTAACAGAGTAACACATCCCTCCTCATTTATACTGTATGTTTACAATTTTCAGTCACTTTGAAATAATAGTTGGTTGTTTTACAACAATTTCTCAATTACCATTTGTAATTCTACAGCTTTTATTTATTGTATTTTTATTTTTGTTTAATAGCACTGTACTGTATATTATATTTCTAGATATAGTTTATTTTCATATTATTTCTCTAGAATTAGTCAGTAGAACAAAGGATGTGGTTAGATTATTCTACAGTACAGAGAACAGGATTTCAGTAATAGGAGTGGGACATGGAATACTGCTTCCTCAGCTACAAGCAAAATGAAATAAATACTTTTTAAAATATATATATAGAGTTTTCAACGTTTTTCGTGACATGTTAACTGTGGATTAGCGCATGCAAATGTGGCAGAAATACATTTAAGGCAGAAAAGAACATAATGATTTACCTTGTATTTTGCTTTTTATTTATGGGGGAGGGGGAGATATTTAAGTATTATTGATAACAATATATTTATCCTAAATATTCTTAATGTATTTATCTGTATGAGTTCCCAATACAATTGCTAGCATGCTATTCTCTAAATCTAGCACATTTTCTGGATTGAAAAAAAAAATCCTTATTTCACTGGTTAATCCTCCTTCCATTTTGAAAATATGTCTCCTTGTTCTAGAAATCTTATTTTCAAAAAATTCTACTCTGATATATAGTATTATTGGTGGGGGGCACAATAATGCTTTGATTAATCGGCATAAGACAATCATTATGGTTCATAGTCATGTAGTGTTGGTAATAAAAGTAAATAATAAATTGATTATTTTATTTCTGTCCTCTCTCTTTTAACCTTACATATGACATATACAGTAGCATTGGCTTTTCATGGTCTCTTATATAGTTGTTAGAATTCTGAGGGGGGGGGGGGTGAAACTTAAGTTAAGCATTACATAGTGGAGGGCTGTAACTTACTGTGCCAAGTTAATTGTAAGGTAAAAGTTTTTTATGTAGTTTTTTTTACCTTGAAAGATAGAAAAGAAAATTATTATTTTAAAGTGTGATTAATATTCAATATTTGTTTGTGGTGATATTAGTGAGGGGTAATTAGGTAATTAAATAAATGCTAGGAACACATTTTTAAGCAGATTTTAGTGTCAGTGTGAGGCACTAGCAAAAGGTTAATCATATATGTTAGCTAGTTTTATACAGTACATTAAAAAAATGGAAAACAGAATACTAGATACATTGTTCTAGATAGCCTGTCCCTTTTTTTCATGGATAGTTAGAATGAATAGACTTAGAGTACTTAGTTGTGTACTAATTATTAAATATCTCTATATATGAAAACAAAATAATATTATTATTATTATTATTATTATTATTTATTTATTTATTATTAGGATTATAATAATAATACTATAATGTAATTTATATTTTATCATTAGTTGCTGTTAATTTTTTAGTTTTAGAAGTGTTGCATAATTATTCTAGTACATACTGTAAATTTGTATTTATTGTTTGCTCTGTTTTGTTTAGCTGTTACTAGCTAGAGTAGTTAGTATGGCACCTGGTGTCTGTAAGACCAAACATGATTATGAAATCATGCTGAGGTTCAGAGTTTGAGCTTGTAGTGAATAGTGACACATTAGTGTGCACCTATACCTCAGACTATGGGGACCCAACAAAGAGGGTCAGCAAACTTAAAAGGTGCATAAGGCAATGGAACAGGGTGCAAGTAATAGTAGCATATTGCCAATGCCAAATACGAGTGCTGGTTTGCAGGTAAGAGAGTCTCAGACCATAAGCACTAGAAGGGGGTTTGCAAGATGGATAGCTATAGAGTGTGGGGTACATGCAGCTCCACAGATCCTGCATTGGTATACAAGAGTAAATAGTGGCTTTGTGTGGTTATTTCCAGAACACCCAAATTCTGAAAGCTTAATTAATTACTGAACAAGAACAGAAAAGGTTTTTGTAGATCATGCATTATAGAAGAATAATAATTGATGTATAATTGGTCTATACATCACATTCAGCATTAGCATTTTAATATAATACCCTCATATCACCAACAAGGAGAAGCACCTTTTTATTCTGACTTTACAGTGTTTTCCCACCTTGCCTTACGTAGATGATGTACTGCAGTAACCTGTGAAACGTAGGCAACCTGCAAAATGGAGGCAAACCATAAAGGCTTCATAAAATGCCTGGCTGATACAAAAAAAATAACACGGGCACAATCTAGTCTACACATCCTTTTTGCCCTAAAAACAGATGATGAATGTTTCAGAATTTATCACACATATTCTCATGATTAAGTTGTCTTTTTTTTAACACATTTTGTTAAAAGTTTATTAAAATATTTAAGGGATTATCATTATCAAACACATTGAAATTGGTATGCCTGGCGGGTCCACTGCTGTTAGGCTTAGAACATTTTCACTGATAATTATTTACCTCAACAGCACAAAAATATTAGCTTTTTATAATGAAAATAAATAGCTCAATTAATTCCTGTTCGCATTCACTATCACTTGTATTCTTTCACACCAAAATTTAATCTCCTCGCACTTTACTCCACATGTGAAAAAAGCACTGTAAAATGATATTATATTTTAGGAAAAAGAGCTAGACTGAAAATATTTGTTGACAGCTGATTCACTTTTATGAATAAATATCCTTCATCAGCTTTTCTAAATGTATACATTTGATAGAAAATTGATAATTTATGATTCTAAATAAAAAAAGAATAACTCCCTGCATATGCATCCAATGATCCAGTACTTATTGTTAGGTGCCGCGGTCCGCGGCGCCGCTCGGTCTGCTTCCGAGCGACGCTCATGGCCGCCGCACTTCCCTCCCTGCCCGCCCGGCGCCTAGCAATGCCAGGACGCTGTGCGTACTGTAGCCGCCGGGTCCCTGGCAACGCTAGGACGCCGGGCGTCCTCAGCCGCTGGGTCCATAGCAACGGGGACGCCATTGGCGGACCGCGTTCCCCGTTGCCAGATAAGAATGGTTAGTTGCTCGTGCAGCAGGGCAGCTGCACGGCAACTAGTAATTAGGGTCTGGGGGCTGGTCTTGCTGGCCCTCCTGTGATTGGCCAGCAGGGTCTTTTTATGGGAGCCAGCACACTGCAGCCTCGCCGGTGATAGCTTCCTGTATGCTGTTCCTGCCTTGCAACGTCTGTTCCTGGTCAGCTGTATCTGGTCGATCCTGCTTCCTGTGCTCCTGAGTCCTGGAGTTCTGAAGCCGGTCCTGGGAATCATTCCTGTCCAAGTGAACCTGTTGCAGTCATCTGGGGGTTCTCGCTTGTTGGGATTCTCTCCCGGTTTCGTGAGTAGCGTCTTCTGCCGCATGTTGCGGCCTAGGCCGCTTAGTCCTTGTGTTACTTTTGAATTGGTGGTTTTTGCAGAGGTTTCCGCTTTTCACTGTCCTCCCCGGTACGCGGCGGTGCCATGTGGGGGTGTGGACAGTGGTATCTTTTGACGTTCTTTTCCTTTGGTGGCGTGCCACACATATATTTAGTTTTAGGGTAGTTAGTAGCCCCTAGCTTTCTGTTTGCTTTAGTTAGAGGTCCCCTTGTTATTATCCTGTCTCGGTTCACGCCTTGTCTCACTCTAAGACCTGGGGGCATCGGAGTTGGGCAGACCTAATCCGCCCTTCAAACACGGCTGCCGTGGGCCCAAGAAACCATAGTCACTCAGGCGTGAACTGACCACACGGGTAAAACAATGGAGGTAGGGTGCTAGGGGCTATTCCCGTTCCATCCCATATTTCAGCGTCACGTCCTGGTGCTCTGGACTCACTACGCAACATCTCTCTAGTTCTGAGCATCAGGAACGTAACACTTATATTTTCTTGTTTAAGGTAACTGTTTTTAGAAAACTAATAGGTATCCTATTATTTTGTATATATTATATTTTGTGGGTTTCAGATGTTACCTGAACAAAATTCCCTATAAAAATGCAAAAACAAAAACAAAAAATTATGCAAGAAACGTAATATCCTGATTGATTAACATTGGCTGTTGGGCTACCATTAGAAAAATAATAATGACTCTTTTTATCTTTTTTTGGTAAATAAATACAGGTATATAAGTAAACATATTATCATTTATTTGCAAAACACCTCTATTATTGACATTAGTCCCAACCTGGCTGGAGCATACAGCTTACATACCACACAAACATTAGGGTCCATATTGTTTAAGGTCATATTGCTGTAGTAGGAGTGCACTACTGTGCATTCTCCATATTGGTTAGCAACAGAAGGCTTAATTTTCTAGCTAAGACCACCACCACCTGTACTTCTGTGCAGGCACAGTGCCATTTTGTCACTGTGTTAGAGCACTACAGTGGAAGATGGGCATCTTTCACTTGGCTATGCTGCCAGTACTACTATACAGAGCCTGGTACTGCTTGCATCCACACTGCTAACTTCTACCAGGCTGGTGAACTGAATGACACCCTGCTTTTCTTAAGCTCCGCTCCACATGACCAGTGTGTACTACATCTACCTACAATAAATCAATCCACTGATTAAGCATTCAGACAGTTTGTAGCCTAAGGCATCTGCTGGTGTGTACACTAACTCTGCAATCTGTACACACATATTTCAACAAGTTATGGGCTCAGGTACACAAGTTACAAATACACAGGCCCCAAGCTGCTAAAACGCCCAGCAGCATAGACATATGTCATTTTAGGATGGAGTGTTTCCAGTGCAGTGAGTCAGCACATAGGCTAGTCAGCTGCCCAATTGTGTCTGTGAGAAGTATGAACACAGGATCTATGCCCATACTCGGTTTACCAAGCTGAAAGGTGCAGAAAATTATACAACATGAAAATTTGCTATGGAGATGCAACTAGAGCATGAAAGGTTGTGAAAAGTTGCAGTAGATCCTGGTGAAAATTCAAACCCAGATGATGTAGGGAGAACCATGGCACAACTAGGTTAAGTGTAGAGCAACATGTAAACTCTATCATACATGGGAAAATGTCAGAAAAAAAGATATGTGGACAGCACTGCAGGCAGAATATCAAGATGGGGTCTCATGAGAAGAATTAATGTGAGATGTGTATTAGACAATACCAAGTTATATGAACACATGAGTGACTACAGTGATAAAATACTGCCCATTTCTCAGCAACTATTGAAGTACAAGTAGATGATGAACAGATTGCTACAGCTATGCTACAACATTTGATGCCTGAGATTTACAAGTTGTAGTGGCATTGGAAACAAACACAGCCAAGTTAACCACAGATGTCGTCAGAGCACTGTTACTGTAGTTCCTATAAATCGTGCCTTGTGAGGAGACTGCTGAGACTATTATATTACATACAATGAATGAGAAACTCAGAAAATGTGCTACATATGTCAAAAGAAATGCAATACTATGCAGGACAAAAAAAATACAACAAAAAAGCTGTATCAGTCCTGAGTGTCACAGATAATCACCAAAGAGTTTCTTGGCAAATTGATTTAGGTTTAACAACGCATTTCAACTGAAATAAGGGGGAGGGGGGTTAGCCACACTAACAGCATCTGATCCTATCACTATCCAAAAAACTGGAAATTAAGTACTTACAGCTACTTTACAAAAGTTGGAACAACTAAAGTCTGCTTGAAAATTGGGACTAGACCTAAAGTCATTGAGATCTGAACCTGGTTTATGTACCAGACATGGAAATAAATATCATAGCCATCAGTGTCCTAGAGCGAAGAGGTAGATGAGTTAATTTTGAAAGAAAAAAGTGCATAGGGGGTTATTCGGGCTTGTTAGCAAACCAAAACAGCAAGCAACTGGGCAAAATCATTTTGCACTGCAAGTGGGACAGATATAACATATGCAGAGAGATTTAGATTTGGGTGGTTTTATTGTTTCTGTGCATAGTAAATACTTTCTGCTTAATTTTTACACTGCAATTTAGATTTTAGTTAGAACACACTCCACCCAAATCTAAATCTCTTTGCACATTTCATCTGCCCCACTTGCAGTGGAACATGGTTTTGCCCAGTTGCTTGCTTTTTTGGTTTGCTAACAAACCTGAAAAACCCCCACTGTATGGAAAACACAAGGGACTGTAATAGGAACCAGCATGGTCATGCTAAGGACTGGCTGTCCTGTTTTCTTTCTGTACCTGGCACTGCTGCTTCCTTGCCTTGCACCTGCTTCCCAAGGTGTCTGGATGTGTCCCATGTTGTGCTGCTGCCAGTAGTTGTTTGTTTCTTTCTTGGCATCGCCATAATGCCTGAGGTCAGCTGACCTCTCTTCCTCGATCTGATACCCTGCACATAATTACAGTGACCTATCAGCAGAATCAGAATCAGCTTTATTGGCCAGGTGTACTCATGTACCCTAGGAGTTTTTTGTGGTGCAATGTATTGCCAAGCAGCAACATGAAGGGGGAATACATAGCATAAGAAGGGGGGAAAACGTAGCATACATTACAAACATTACACGTATGAGTTCATACTGCCCATTGCAACTGTACGATAGACTAGACATATTAGACATATTATGCATGTAAGACTAAAAACGAAGGCTGATTGGCAGAGCAGCACTGAGGCAGCCATCTGCGGCACCAACTTGAACTCAAATAATGCACATTATACAGAAGATTTAAGTAATACATCAAAAGATAAACAACACAGACATAAAAAAAAAACCTTGAGCACACAGAAAGCATAATGCATGATTGGTGTAGGCACTTTGGGTAATAACCTCCAAGGGTTGTGTATTCCACCCTCACAAGGTACCAGGTGCGGCAGCCATCTTAGGCGCACTGCATAGGATTATCCAGGGTGGAATAGTCCACCCCTAGAAGAGATATCATAAAATGGGGAGATTGCAGAGTCCTAAAGTTCAGAGTAGGGTTCCAACAAAACCATCAGTTCCATGTATTTTTCATCCCATCCACAAGCGCAATAGATAAGGAAGCCATGTTGGGCACACTACGAAGGTTACACAGTGGAAGATGAGCCATATAAGGGCCAAATGCAAGTTTGGGAAAACTGATACGTGTGTAGGAGTATGCTATACCCTGCATGGAAAGATCCAAATGAAGCACATGTTGCCCACGGAGGAACCATCCAAGGCAGCCATGTGGGGCGCACTGTGTAGGTTACTGCTGACAGGGTGTGCAACCAATGGAGGTAAACATTACAGAAATAGCACACAGTGGGGTGGAAGTACGCTGTAAGAAGAAAGAGAAGAGAAAAACACATTGCAGGAAAACTGTACTAGAGCAGTGCGGGAGGGTGTAAGTATGTGGGGAGCACACTAATGTCCAATGGCAATGACCCAGCAAAGTCTGGTCCTGGTGTGCACACCCCTCAGTTCCCTGCTCAGCTTGAGGGGTAGTCCCTCGGGCAGTCATGATATTCTTGGACAGAAGAGTAGTAGGCATTGGTCCTGGTGTTATCATGGCAGAGATGAGGAGAGGCCACATAGTGGTCCTGAGTTGCAGTGTTTGGGGAACTAGTTTAATTAGAGATTCTAGCATAGTCTAAATCCAGTTCAAGCTCCACCAGCCAGAGATTACTCTACATGTCTCTCCATGGCCACTACTCATTGCCAGAACAACTTCTGCTGTATACTGCCTGCTAAGTTCCAGTCTACAGAATCCAGAGTTTAGCTTCACAGTTCAGTGTGTTCCATCATCTGATGTATTTCCACCAAGTGCTAGCAGGTCCTGCCGAGTGTTATTATGGTCTCCTGTGTTTTGCTGAATGGGATGGTCACAGGAATGTCAGCGACTGTTAAAGAAAAACTTGTATGTAAGAGCTGTATATCAGGAAAATACCACAGTCAGCCATTTTCAAAGTCAGCAAGCAGATCAGCAGCACCACTTGAGTTAGTACATACAGGTAGATGTGTGTATTCCAGTGGAAAGCAACTCAATAAGTGGATACAAATGTTTCATAACGTTCATGGATGATTTCAGAAGAATGACACACATATTCTTTATCAAAGATTTTTCAGAAGTAGTAAAGAAAAGACTTGTAGAGAATCAAACTGGTAACTGACTCAAGACTCTGAGATCTGACAATGGTTGAGAATATTTAAACGGAGAGGTGGAATTTTTCTTGAAGAAATACAAAATTGAATATTCATTGACCATTGCTTATAATCCAGAGCAGAACAGTGTAAGTGAATGAACAACCATACACTAGTGGAGAAAGCTAGATGTATGCTGAAGGATGCAGGCCTAGATAAGCAGTTTTGAGTGGTAGCAGTGTCCACAGCAGTCTACCTGAAAAATCATTCTCCCACAGTTGCCTTAAAAGGCAAAAAACCTACTGAAGCATGATCAAAAAGAAAACCAAGCATAATACAGCTCAGAGCTTTTGAAAGTACAGCTAACTCAACATACACATACAGTACCAAGAGGAAGAAGACACAAGCTGGATCAAAATTTAGGAAGTGTTTCATACTACAGATTATGAAATCCCAGTACTAGAATGCTTGTCATGTCATTGTCTAGAGATGTGATATTTAAAGAAACAGCAAAAATCTGAGTAAAGCTGTAATTTGAAATGCACATTAGTGTTACTGGACATGCCAGAAGATGGAGATATTTCTGAACCAGAGACTATCATCATGGACATTCAGCCACCAAAATGTATTCTGCAAGGTCAAATTACCTAAAAGGTATGATGAGTAAATAACTAATATTGCATTCAGTAAATCTTAAGACACCCAGAAACTAAAGTCAAAGCTAACTGGTGTGAGTGGAAGTTTAAAATAGAAAAAGAGACTATGCAAGATAAAAATTTCACATGTGTAAGACATCATCAACTATGAAAGTGATACCAGTCCTGTGTTTGTGAACAAAGAGCCTGTTGATGTGGTCCATGCAGTCAATAAGAGAAGTATTACTGATAACATTTCCATGATAAGTGGTCTAAAGCCATTTGAAATTTTGATGTTTTCTCATTTGTCTAACCCTCTATTTTTTTGCAGGAGAAAGCTTTTAGTGAATGTTTTCACAAAATGACAAAGCTTGTGTGCATATTCCTTATTGGTGTCTCAAGGGAGGCTTCATTCCCTAGCCAAGATGGTCACCATCTCTACTTCTGCACAATGCAATCTTTTCACTGAGTTAGAACCCCACAGTGAAAGATGGACATCTTTCACTTAGCTTCAGAAATACCCTGCAACAGCCATTGCAGAGTAGCTGCCAGTACCCCTATACATGTTACAGCTTTGCAGCCTCCTACAAGATAAAGTCACCAGCTAATGAACTGTATCACACCAAGTTCCGCTGTATAACTGTAAATACGGATGTACCATAGCTACCTTTAATAAACCACTCCACTGGTTAAGCAACTGGGCTGTGTGTATTTCAAGGCATCCGCTAGCGTGTACACTAACTCTGTCACCTGTACACACATATTACAACACAGGTATAGTACCGTTCAAAAGTTTGGGGTCACCCAGACAATTTCCATATTTTTGAAAGAAAAGCACTTTTTTTTCAATGACGAGAACATTAAATTAATCAGAAATACACTCTATACAATGTTAATGTGGTAAATGACTATACTAGCTGCAAACGTTTGGTTTTTAAAGGAATATCTACATAGGTGTATAGAGGCCCATTTCCAGCACCCATCACTCCAGTGTTCTAATGGTACATTGTGTTTGGTAATCACGGTAGAAGACTAATGGATGATTAAAAAACCCTTGAAACCCTTGTGCAGTTATGTTAGCACAGCTGAAAATGGGTTTGCTCATTAGAGAAGCTATAAAACTGGCCTTTCTTTGAGCTAGTTGAGTATCTGGAGCATCACATTTGTGGGTTCGATTATACTCTCAAAATTGCCAGAAAAACAGAACTTTCATGTGAAACTCAACAGTCTATTCTTTTTCTTCAAAATGAAGGCTATTCTATGCGAGAAATTGCCAAGAAACTGAACATTTCCTACAACTGTGTGCACTACTCCCTTCAGAGAACAGCACAAACAGTCTCTAACCAGAGTAGAAAGAGAAGTGGGGGGCCCTGGTGCATAACTGAGCAAGAAGACAAGTACATTAGAGTCTTAGTTTGAGAAATAGACGCCTCACAGGTCAGAAACTGACAGCTTCATTAAATGGTACCCGCAAAATGCCAGTGTCAACGTATACAGTGAAGAGGCGACTCCGGGATGCTGGCCTTCTAGGCAGAGTGGTAAAGAAAAAGCCATATCTGAGACTGGCCAATAAAAGAAAAAGATTAATATGGGCAAAAGAACACAGACATTGGCCCTCATTCCGAGTTGTTCGCTCGCAAGCTGCTTTTAGCAGCTTTGCACATGCTAAGCCGCCGCCTACTGGGAGTGAATCTTAGCTTATCAAAATTGCGAACGAAAGATTTGCAATATTGCGAAAAGACTTCTCTGTGCAGATTCTGAGTAGCTCGAGACTTACTCTTCCAGTGCGATCAGTTCAGTGCTTGTCGTTCCTGGTTTGACGTCACAAACACACCCAGCGTTCGCCCAGACACTCCTCAGTTTCTCCAGCCACTCCCGCGTTTTTCCCAGAAACTGTAGCGTTTTTTCAAACACTCCCATAAAACGGCCAGTTTCCGCCCAGAAACACCCACTTCCTGTCAATCACACTCCGATCTCCAGAACGAAGAAAAAACCTTGTAATGCCGTGAGTAAAATACCAATCTTCATAGCAAATTTACTTGGCGCAGTCGCAGTGCGAACATTGCGCATGCGCAAATAGCGGAAAATCGCTGCGATGCGAAGAAAATTACAGAGCGAACAACTCGGAATGACCACCCTTGGACAGAGGAAGATTGGAAATAAGTGTTATGGACAGAAGAATCGAAGTTTGAGGTGTTTGGATCACGCGGAAGAACATTTGTGAGACTCAGAACAAGTGAAAAGATGCTGGAAGAGTGTCTGATGCCATCTGTGTGGCTGTTTTGGTGCTGGTAAAGTGGGAGATTTGTACAAGGTAAAAGGGATTTTGAATAAGGAAGGCTATCACTCCATTTTGCAACGCCGTGACATACCCTATGGACAGCGCTTAATTGGAGCCAATTTCCTCCTCCAACAGGACAATGACCCAAAGCACACCTCCAAATTATGCAAGAACTATTTAGGGAAGAAGCAGGCAGGTGGTATTCTGTCTGTAATGGAGTGGCCAGTGCAGTCACCAGATCTCAACCCCATTGAGCTGTTGTGGGAGCAGCTTGACCGTATGTTACGCAAGAAGTGCCCATCAAGCCAATCCAACTTGTGCTTCAGAAAGCGTGGGGTGAAATTTCTTCAGATTACCTCAACAAATGAACAGCTAGAATGCCAAAGGTCTGCAATGCTGTAATTGCTGCAAAAGGAGCATTCTTTGATGAAAGCAAAGTTTGAAGGACAAAATTATTATTTCAAATAAAAATCTTTATTTCTAACCTTGCCAATGTCTTGACTATATGTTCTATTCATTTTGCAACTCATTTGATAAATAAAAGTCAGTTTTCATGTAAAATACGAAATTGTGTGGGTGACCCCAAACTTTTGAACGGTAGTGTATACTACCAGTATGTTTTTTGTCTGTGGGAGCAATCAATAGGAGAACATTTCAATTTGGAATCTAACTCATGGCCCCAGTACTGTGAGATAGCAGTGCTAAATGATGTACCACCATTCACAAATAGACAAAAGCAAGGGCATATTAAAGAATGCACATATGTTCTTGGGCCCTATAACACCCGACACCTTAGGATGCTCGAGCCAAGGCACAGTAGCATTGAATCTTACCTGGTATTCCAGTCAGAAAATGAATGGCTAAAAATATTTGCCTCCTATAGTTATAAACAAGTGTGCCCTCTACCTATAAAATATAATAATATATAAGATGTGTTCCCCTTTCCTAGTAATATAAAATTATACCAGCATATTGACGCCCCCAACTTAACCCATTCACACTTCTTGTGTTCCCTTCTAGCCATCTCCCCGCTGAGGGAGTTGGTGGGATACAGGTGTGTGTGTGTGTGTGTGTGTGTGTGTGTGTGTGTGTGTGTGTGTCTGTGTGTGTGTGTGGGATGGGGATGGGTTTGTGCAGGTACAATTCTGTGCTGAGTCAGACATGCCCCCACTGCACACGTCTGACTCAGTGCAGGCCATGTAGAATTATTTTATAGATTGCCCCCTTACTTTCTAATAGTCATAGTTTCTGAGTAACTCTCTTTCTCTTCTTTTCTTGACCAGTAGACCTGTAAGGTATAAAAAAAAAAACCCAGACAAGCAAATTACATTTGACTCTGTACAAATTCCCATTGTAAATTAGATGAGTTGGCAAGCACGCCTACGTTATAGATTTGCAGACAATCAGGAGTGGTCTTCATGTGAATAGGGGAGGTTTAAGTTTTTGTGTGTGTGCTTACTGAATGACAGGCAATATAATTGTGATTTCAGCTATCTCACCTGGAAATGCCACTTTTTTTTGGCCTTTTTCTGGAAAGTTAAACTGTGGTTTTTGACTTTCAATGATATTTTTGGTATCTTTAAAATCTCCAGAAATCACAGAAAAAGAACACAAATTTTCACACATTGATACTTGTTTTTCTCCAATAAGCTATGTTGTGTGCAAAACAATGCATGCTGAAATTACTATGTTGTGACACCTGATGCCAGTAAATACCAGCACAAACCCAAAGGTCCAAAAATGGTCACAAAACCTGAAGATTAATATCATAGCCTATCTACACTTCTAACTGGGAATAATTTTTGGGGTGATACTATTGGAAGTATAGAGGAAGAAAATCATGGAATATTGGCCATAAAAGTAAAGCCACTCTGTATTATTTCTACGCCCCACCATGTACAAACCAGCATATAAATTTCACACATGTGGTATACCTGTACATGACCAAAAGTAGCATGATACATGTTGGGGCATATTCTTTTAATTGCCCATGTTATCTATAAAAAAAAATCACAATATTTATATTTATTGGTGCATGTTTTCAGTGAATATCAAAAAAACGTTCAAAAATCATACTACGATACCTGTAACATACAGATATATCTCATACACTGTGGCTCAAATTGCTCCAACGAGTCTCCCATGCCATATGGCACAAAGACGCTAGGTATAAGAGGATACATCTACTGTATAAAGCCTGGAAAATTCATCACTAAATAATTTCAGCCTCTGATCCATGAAAGCCATGCCCCCAGTTAATAAAAAGCATACCTAAATTACCTAGCCATTTTCACATTCCCTTTGTGAAATAGAACTGTCCTGCTGCAATTGGGAAATTGTGATTTAAGCCTTCATGTCAAGGACATACGATGGTATAATTATCAGGGCCACCATCCATGGGGGACAGCCGGGACTGCAGTATTGTCTCCGGACAAAAAGGGGGGGCCACCTGAACAGCTGTGAATGATGGTCTCTATAGAAATGTCATTAACAAAATGACTGTCGCCATGGTGGAGACAAAAAAATATGTCAATATGGATGAACAAATACACAAACTCAAGGAAGCATCATGTTTAACAGAAGTCAGAGAGAAGGCAACATTATGTCTGCAGGATCATGGCAGACCAAGTAGCACACTGGGAAAACTTAGATCTAGTGAGGCAGGGCTACGTTTCTATATGTGTGAGAGAGGGGTGGCACTCGATATCTTGGCTGTTAGGATCCCGGCGCTCAGCATACCGGCACCGGGATCCCGACTGCCGGGATACCGACAACTATTTTTCCTCTTGGCGTGTCCACGACACCCCTGGAGGGAGAATAAATAGCTTGGTGCTACTGTGCCTGCAGTATGGCATGCGCAGGGAGCCCGCAAGGGGCTCTTTTGCGCTCACCCCGCTGCCGGCATTCCAGCGGTCGAGATCCTGATGCCGGTGTGCTGGGCGCCAGGATCCCGACAGCCGGTCAAGCGTAATAGACCCATGAGAGAGAGGTGGCTGTGGTATACTGTCTGTGTGGATGGGGAAGAGCTAGGGTATATGTATAAGAAGGTGGTAACAGGGGCGGGGCTGTATATATGTGTGTGGGGGAGGTGGTTGGGGTATATGTGTGTGTGTGGGAGTGAGGTGGAGCTGCCATGAGGGTATTTATGTATCATTTTGAAGTGGCTGAGGCAGGGCGAGGGTATATAAATATGTTTGAGAGGGAGGTGGTTGTGAAAGGAGCATATATGTGTGAGAGGTAGGTGGCTGGAGTATTTGTGTGTGAGCGAAGTGGCTGAGGTGGGGCTGGGTATATGTGTGTGCAGTGGCATCAGAGTGGGGGGGCAAGAGGTCATGCCCCTCCAAACATGTAAAAGGCACAGCTGCTGGGGAGGGGGAGCACTTACCTCCGGTTCCCCGCTGAGAGACTCCTACTTTAAATCTGCCGGAGGCACCACTGTGTGCTGCCCCCTATCCTGTCCTAGCCGTTTCTTCACTGATGCACTACTGGGAGGAGGTGGGCAGCCTTTTTAAAGTAGGAGTCTCCACGGGGATGAATTTGGATGTAAGCTCTCCCAGCACAGGGGGGGGGGGGATGCGCCAAAATATTTTTTTTTACTATGCCCCCCCCAATCACAAACCATTCTGGTGCCCCTGTGGGTTTGAGAGGGAGGTGGTTGAAGTGTGTGTAAGAGGTAGGTGGAGCCGCCATAAGGGTATTTATGTATCCTACTGAGGTGGGTGACGCAGGGCTAGGGTATCATATCGTTCACAGCCCAAACTTTGACAATTAAAAAAAAAAACTGGTTTACACAACAATGAAAGCCCCACCCCACTGTAGCTCCACTGACTTTATCCAACGCTTCACTCCCATGGGGCCCTGCCTATTTTGACAGTCCTGGCTTTCACAATTTCTGATTGCTGCCCTGGTTATTATTTGGAATCTAAACTATAAATTTGTTTATTGACCATATAACTTTTTTATATCATAAATGCATACTTGGAGGTCGAGGCCTCTGTAATCAACAAAATAATTAAAAATTCATTTGGGATATATGTACACTAGCATTAGTTTTGTATTAATTTATATGGGTACAAATATGAGAAAATAAATTTTTTTTTTGCATATATTCATTTATTTTCCTTGCAAAATACAAAATTAAAAACTTATTTATTAATGAGTGTTACTAAAATAAAGTCCATTCTACATGGAAAAAATAGGTAAAAAATTATGTAAGTTAAGAAATACATGAAAAACAAATAATGTTTTATGTATATTGTATTACAGATTATACTACATGTGTGATGTTTATTTATTAACATTTTATGTGATGCTTATTTACTAACAGGTGCAATATTTGGACTAAACCATAGTACAAATAAGAAACTTACTTTCAATGCGTAACGTGCACTAGACAGATAAAAGCTACTGTCATTGCTGATTGAATGCTTGGTTCAGTGGAAATGTTCCATCTAAATGCAATGGGAGTAAAAAAAACACTTTGTAGTACCACCAGTGGAACTGAAAAAGACTTTTATTGCAGAATCAATAACATTTACTTTTTATAGGATATAGTTAACTATTTGGAGATGGAAGGGATGAAACTAAAATTGCAGTATAGAAGCGTTCAAAACATTTGTAGTATTTCAGAACATTGGGACTGCAGAAACATACAACATTCTATAACTTTTTTTACTTTAATTAGTTGTGCTACAAAGCACTTTGTCTATTTACATAGTGAATGACATTTCTAATCAAACGTAATTGTCTATTCCCACGCCCCATAGCAAAATATGAGTAAGGGCAAGGTTATGCCACTCTACCCTCTTGAGGCCCCTGAGCACACACAGCCAGTGCTTTTTCAATCAGACGAATACTTTTTTAAAAGCAGAATGGGAGTTACAGTAAGGGTGGTATGTGAGCTCCATAGTGACCCACTTCAGGTGTGCCATTCTGTGCACATCTGTGTGCTTTAAATATGCAAAAGTTTAAGTAACCACTAGGCAGGCCCGGCGCTACCCGCTCAGCGAAGGGATGCAGTGCAGGGAGGCGCTGGGACGGATAGGCGCTTTCCCTACTCTGCATCCCTTCCCTGCTGCGCCGTCCTGTCCCCCCTGCTGCTGCTGCTGCTGCCACTGCTGTGTCTGTCACTGTGTGACAGGCACTGGCAGCGGGCACCTGCAGCATGAAACGCCTCCTCCTTCCCTTCATCTCATCTGTCTGTGTGAGAGCGCCGTGTACGGGACAGAAGGGGGCGGAGCTACACGGGACGGCAGGGGGCGTGGCTATATGGGCCATCCATAAGGGGGCGGGGCTACACGGACCTGGCTGCTGTACAGAGGGAGACTGGATTAGGTAAGTAGAGGGTGAGAGAGAAGTGTGTGTGTGTGTGTGTGTGTGTGTGTGTGTATGGTGGGTGTGTATGTGTGTGTATATATATGTGTGAATTGTGTGTGTGTGTGTGTGTGTGTGTGTGTGTGTGTATATGTGTATATATGTGTGAATTGTGTGTGTGTGAGGTATGTCTGTGCGCGCGCTCTATGGACGCCACTACTGGGGGGGCATTACGTATAAGGACGCTATTACTACAGGGGGGCATTACATGTAACAACGCTACTACTGGGGGGGCCATTACGTGTATGGACGCTACTACTACTGGGGCTGGGGGCATTACGTATAAGGACGATACTACTACTGGGGTACACTACGTATAAGAACGCTACTACTACTGGGGGGGCATTATGTACAAGGACGCTACTATTATCGGGAGGGCATTACGTATAAGGACGCTACTACTTCTGGGGGGTATTACGTATAAGGACACGTCTACTACTGGGGGTGCACTACGTATAAGGACGCTACTACTACTGTGGGTGCATTATGTATAAGAATGCTACTACTACTCGGGGGGCATTATGTATAAGGATGATACTACTATTGGGGGTGCATTATGTAAAAGGATGCTACTACTACTGGGGTGCATTACATATAAGGACGCTACTACTACGGGTGGGGCATTACGTATAAGGACGTTACTACTACGGGTGTTAGGCGCCGGGGTCCGCTCGTCGGTGCGGCCCGGCGCCTAGCAACCAGGGACGCCGTGCGCGTACAGCCGCTGGCTCCCTGGCAATGCTAGACGCCGGGCGCATGGAGCCGCACGGACCCTAGCAACGGGGACGCCACTGGCGGACCGCGTTCCCCGTTGCTGGGTCCATTTAAATTAATAAGGGCACCTGTTTCCTGGCCGTGCAGCAAGGCAGCTGCACGGCATTTAGTCCAATCAGCCTCTAAACAGCTGATTGGAGGACTCCCTGTTAAGTACACTCCCAGGGCTTCTCACAGACGCCGGTAATAGCTTCCTGCATGCTGTATCTGTTTGCTGAGAGTGTTTCCAGTCCTGCTGTACCCGGTCGTTCCTGTCCTCAGTTGTCCTGTACTCGGAAGTTGTCATCTGTTCCTGGAGTCCTGACTGAGCACCTTTAAACATCCAGTGGTGTTCGTGATTCACGGCGTAGCCGTGTTTTGCGGCTTGGCCGCTTTATTACTTATTATTTATTATTTGTGTTTCGGAGCTTTTGCGGAGGATTCCGCTCCCACAGATCCACTCTGGTATCCAGCAGTGCTGGGTAGGAGTAACGGACTAGTGGATTTTGGTTGTCCTTTTATCTGGCGGTTTTTCCGCGCATACTTCTGGTTTGGTTAGTTAGCTTGTTGCCCCTGGCCTGTTGTCAGTCAGAGGTCCTCTTGTCATCATCCTGCCTCGGATTTCCCTTTGTCTCTCACTAAGACCGGGGGGCACCGGAGTTGGGCAGACATAATCCGCCTTTCAAACGTGGCTGCCAGGGGCTCAAGAAACCATAGTCTCGCAAGGGATTTCCGATAGCACGGGTGAGACAATAGAGTTAGGGCGCCAGGGGCAACTAGTCTTTCCAGCTCCCGTAACCAGCATTCCCTTCCAGTACTCTGGCCATTGCCATGAGATCTCCTCCGGTCAGGAGTACTGGAATCATAACAACGGGTGGGGCATTACGTATAAGATTAATAATATTGTGCTAAATTGTGGCGTAATTTTACTACTGTGTGGCCATGCCCCTTACTTGTGAGACCACACCCCTTTTCCCGGCGCGTGCCAAATGAATATGGGAGGGCGCAAATTTAGAGTTTGCAGGGGGGCGCCGAACACCCTAGCACCGGCCCTGGCACTAGGGATATCCCAATAATTTCATTAGGAGATGAACTTCTTGTATTTGATGCACCGTATTTGATGCACCTTATAAGAGCCCTTTGTACCGAATCTCTGACATGATATCTTTTACTATGGTGGCTATGTTGCTAGTTGCAACATTGTACATATACTTTAAACGGTGCTCGCAAGGGGCATTCTAGCGCTCGCCCCACTGCCGGCATATTGATGGCTGGGATGCCACTGTCGGTATACTGATGGCCGACATCCCGTCCGTCGGTATTACATACTGAACCCCTTTGAACTATACTACCTTCTCTCTTTCACGTCTATCTTTCTTCTTCAAAGCACTCCATGAGCCCTGTACCATAGTTTTCCCTATCACATCCTTCCACTCACCTCTCCAGATGCAGCAACCACAATCTTATCACATAAAACAGCTTTATTATAACCAGACAGCTTTTCCCTGTCATTGCAAAACAAGAAAATACATAATTAAAAAAATAAACGAAGCAGAAAAATCATACTGACAATACTCTTTTAATTCCTTGAGCCTCCTACTGTGAAACCTAAGGATAATATGTATAATGTAACACATTTCATTTTGGTCCTAAATGTAATGATATTTCTGATTACCAACAAAAACATGGTGCATAAAACATATCAGAGTGCTGTGTTTGATTATAGGTTTTCCTGCACATTTCCTGCAAGTGACATGACTTTTTGCAGGGTGTCAGACAGTCTAATTACACAGCTAATGTGTCACTGTGGGGAAAGGAAGAGCTCACAAGAATCAAATTATCACAAATTCAAGACAATCAAACAAACTGCTGCATTTCATTGAAATGAAAATGGATTGTTTTGGTGATATTGAAGGATTAAAATTACAGGCAACTTGGGTTCATAATTACTCTATCATACTTGACCTGTTAGCTTTAGGGTCAGGGGTGAATTTGAAAGGATTCATTAACAGTTGATGACCATGTGCCAGTATAAAAATTGTCAGTCAGTGTCAGGTTTCGTAGACGATTATTTGCCACTGTGCATCAATTGATGGATAAGAAAGCAAGGGAAAAGAGATTGGCCAATAAATGAGACACACAGTTATAAATTACTGGCCATTCACTCATAACTATGCCATCATGAATTCCAACATCACCTGCAAAAATCATGACACATACAGTATGCCATGTCCCTGATTTTCACAGGCCAAGCCCAGAACCACAGTTTTGTCCCACAGTTTTCAGTTTAGAGCCTGAAGCACAGATACAGAGTATTCAATTAAAAGACTGATTTAGAATCCCTTAACTAAGATGCAATATCACCAAGAAAAATATTAACAAGCCCTTTCCCCCTAGCCGTAGCCCCTGTGTTTGCTCCATACTGCCATTAACCACAGGGCTCTATTACTCCCACATGTCATGGATGTCAACTTCCATTAGGTTGAGCCAGGATAAAGAGATATTTTAGGTGGATGCTACAGGGGCACTGGGGTCATTGACATTTTGTGTGGTCAGAATTGACTACATGTTTTAGACCTGGGTTCCTGTAGTATCCTTACATCAGTGTTAGAGAACAATTTCTACACAGCAAGTTTGAAAAGTTGTAATTCATACTCTGCCTGCTTAACTGTTGTGCACTAATCTTGTCACATAACAGCTTGCTGCAAAGTAGTGAAAGTGAGCATGGATTATATTTAGTGGTTCATTTAAGTGTAAACACTTCATCTTTTTTCATGTACATTATTCTGCTCAGTAACATTGGTGGGGTATGTTATGCCGACATTCAGAATGTTAACACCAGACTGCTGACATCCAAAATGTAAACACCAGCATAACACCGATATGCTGACATTCAGTTTATCGGTACTGATGTTATGTCAACATGTGACATGTTAATATGCACACTGTTTACATGGTCAGAACATGTCAACCTAATCATGTCAATATTGAGAATATAACCGTCAGCAAGTCGTCATCATGTTTTTCTAGTGTTAGGGCTCTAACCACAGCCTAACCCTGACCTGAACCCTAAGCTTAATTTTAAATTTAACCCTAAACTTGTAATGTTGACACTGTGACTGTTACCATTACCAATGTTAGCATAATGAACATGTCAACATTGTGTTTAAGTTGTAACATACTGTACTAACATAGTAACATAGTTATTGAGGTTGAAAAGAGGCAAAATGCCCATCGGGTTCAACCTGTATTCTGTATTAAGCCGAGTTCATTATAATTTCCCAGTTGAAATAATGTTTTATGTCTAGTTAGCAACTATAAATCATGTTCCTCCCAGATTATCAATGTCAATATTTTAAATGCTGTAACCTTGGATATCTTTTTCAGTCAGAAATGTATCCAATCTGTTTTTAAATGCATTTACAGAGTCCGCCATTACCACCTTCTCTGGCAGGGAATTCCAAATCCTTATTGCCCTAACAGTGAAGAACCTTTTCCTACGTTGCGTATGGAATTTTCTCTCCTCTAGCCTCAGCGAGTGCCCTCGTGTCCTATACAGAGTTCTTTTAATAAACAATTCCTCTGATAATTATTTGTAATGTCCCTTTACATATTTAAAGATATTAATGATGTCTCCTCTTAGACGCCTCTTTTCCAGTGTATACATATTCATTCCTAGTAAGCCTTTCCTCATACTACAGTCTCTCTAGCCCTTTAATCAATTTAGTGGCACGCCTTTGAACCCTTTCGAGTTCACAGATATCTTTTTTATAATGTGGTGCCCAAAACTGAACACAAAATTCCAGGTGCAGACGTACCAATGATTTGTACAGCGGCAGGATTACACTCTCGTCCCTTGTCTTAATTCCCCATTTTCTGCACGCTAGCACCTTACTTGCCTTCTTTGCTGCACTTTGACATTGTATACGGTTATTAAGCCTATTAAAACTGAATACTCCCAAATCTCTTTCCAATACTGTTACCCCTAGATTTTCCCCATTTATTATGTAAATTACAAGTTTGTTTTTAGTCCCAAAATACATAACTGTGCATTTTTCTATATTGAACCTCATTCTCTATTTAGACGCCCAGATTTCAAGTTTAGATAAGTCATTCTGTAGACACTCCACATCTATTTCCGAATTAATTACCCTACATAGTTTAGTATCTTCTGTAAAGATTGACACTGAGTTTTCCAGGCCTATTTCTAGGTCATTGATAAATATGTTGAACAGTAGTGGCCCGAGTATGGACCCTTGTAGTATTCCGCTGCCAACTGGTGCCAAGCTGGAGGACATCCCATTGACCACTACTCGCTGTACTCTGTTATTCAGCCAGTTACTTATACATGTACAAATAGTTTTTCCTAGGCCAAGCTCCTTTAATTTGATGATCAGTCTCCTGTGAGGCTCTGTATCGAAGGCTTTTGCAAAATGTAAGTAGACCACATCCATTGCTTTTCCCTGGTCGAGATTGTTGCTCACTTCCTCACAGAAGCTAACTAAATTAGTTTGACATGATCTGTCTCTCACAAACCCATGCTGGTTCTTGCTAATAATCTTAGCGGTATGCAGATACTCCTGTATGCTATCCCTTAAAATTCCTTTCAATATTTTCCCCACTATAGATGTCAAACTAACTGGTCTGTAGTTACCGGGATGATTTTTAGATCCCTTTTTAAATAACTGCACTACCTCAGCTATACGCCAATCCATCGGTACCATGCCTAATCTAATTGAACTATTGAACATCAAGTAGTAGTAGTCTTGCTAGTTGTGACTTAAGCTCCATAAGAACCCTAGGGTGAAGTCCATCTGGGCCAGGTGATTTATTAATCCTAATTTTGCTTAGTCTCTCCTGGACTATTACTTCACTTAAACAAGTATCTAGCCACGAATCATTGCTGTCCCTATCGTTATGAACTACTCCCGCCATCGGTTCTTCTCTGGTGAACACTGATGAAAAAAATTTGTTCAGTATTTTCGCTTTTGTTTCGTCATCATTTATCAATACTCCAAATGTATCTATGTTCTCCTTTTTTAACCTTTCACTGTTTATGTATTTAAAAAAACTTTTTAGGATTGGTTTTGCTCTCCATAGCGATTTGCTTTTCGTTATCATTTTTAGCTGCTCTTATTGCTTTTTTGCGTCTTTTATTGCATTCCTTGTAGTACTGGAATGACTCCTCCTTTCCATTAGATTTAAATGCTTTGAAGGCACACTTCTTTTTAGCCATTTCCTCCTTGACCTTCTTATTAAGCCACATCGGTTTGAGTTTGGTACTCCTGCGATTGCTGCCCATGGGAATGAATTTGTAAATATTGCTATCTAGCAACCATTTAAAGCATCACACATTTCTGTAGTGTTCTTGCCATGAATCAAAACTTCCCAGTCAATGTCGTTTGGTGCACTTCTCAGCATACTGAAGTTTGCCTTTTTAAAGTTAAATGTTTTGGTTGATACCTTATAGCTATGTTTCTTGAAACTGATGTTGAATGTGATCATATAGTGATCGCTGTTACCCAAAGTCTCCCCAACTTTAGTGTTTGATATAATGTCCACATTCTTAGTAATTACTAGATCCAAAGTAGTTTTACCTCTAGTTGTTTCCTCGACTAGTTGAGACAAGTAGTGATCCTTTAACGTATTTAAGAACCTGTTGCCCCTAGCCTTAACCTGTTTCCCTAGCCTTAATCTGTTGCCCCTAGCCTTAACACATGTTACTGTGAATGTGGACATGTTAATTGTTGACATTTCAACCATGGTAACATTCTAATTAACAACATTTACAGTAGACCATACCAACATTCTGGTGTATACAAACACACACAGACACACTCCTTACAAGCCTACTCTCCCGAATGTGGCAGGAGACTCACAATCTTTCAGTTAGTCCCACACACCCCTGGAAGAGTGGGTACTCCTCCCGCTTCCTAGTAAAGATCAGGGTAAAGCGGTGGACGTAATCTTTTTAGACTTTGCTAAAGCTTTCGATACAGTACCTCACATGAGTCGTATCTACAAATTAAGAGAACTTGGGTTAGGGAGCTCAATATACACGGGTTTTGAAACTGGTTAGATAAAAGGAAGCAGCGAGTGGTGGTAAATGGAATTTTTTTAAATTGGACTGAAGTACTCAGTGGTGTGCCACAAGGGTCTATACTTGGACCAATATTGTCATAAATTATCTAGTAGTAAGGGGTAATTCAGACCTGATCGTAGCAGCAAATTTGTTAGCAGTTAGGCCAAACCATGTGCACTGCAGATGTGGTAGATATAACATGTTCAGAGAGAGTTAGATTTGGGTGGGTTATGTTGTTTCTGTGCAGGGCAAATACTGCCTGTTTTATGTTTACACTGCAATTTAGATTTTAGTTTGAACCCGCCCCACCCAAATCTAACTCTCTCTGCACATGTTATACCCCCCCCCTCCTGCAGTGCAAATGGTTTTGCCCAACTGCTAACTAATTTGCTGCTACGATCAGGTCTGAATTACGCCCTAGGTCTAGAGAGCATAGTGTAAATTTTTGCAGATGATGCCAAACTGTGTAAGGTATAAATTCGGTTAGGATGCTGAGTCTCTTCAGAACGACTTATTTAAACTGGAGACATGGGCAGCAAAATGGAGAATGAGGTTTAATATAGACAAATGTATGGTAATGCTACTTTGGTAGCAATAAGATAAATACTACCTACATAATAAATGGGGGGAAATTAGGGGATTCTGTACTGGAAAAAGATTTAGATGTTCACATAGATAACAAACTGAGCAGTTGTACCCAAAGTAGGAATGCAGCAAAAAAGGCAAACAAGGTGTTAGCATAAAGCGGGGAATTGATGCAAGGTATGAGAGTGTTATATTCCCATTATATAAATCATTAGTGAGGCCACATCTCAAATACTGTGCACAATTATGGGCACCATACTACAATAGGATATCCTGGAACAAGAAAAGGATCAGAGACGGGTGACAAAATTGATTAAGGGGATGGATATGCTAGAACAGAGGAAAGGCTTGCTAGGCTAGGCATGTTTACACTGGAATAAAGAAGATTAAGAGGGGACATGATTAACATTTACAAATATATAAGGGGTCAATACACAGAGCTAGCGGTGGAATTGTTTTTGGTAAGATCATCACAAAGGACATGTGGACACCCGCTTAGGTTAGAGGAGAGGAGATTTTGCACACAGAGACAGAAAGGTTTCTTCACAGTAAGGACAATACATATTTGGAATTCCAAAGAATAGTAATGGCAGATTCGGTCATTACTTTTATGAATCAGTTAGATAAATTCCAAATGGATGAGGATTTACCGGGTTATGGTGGGTAAACCATGTATTATAGTATCAAAATGAAGTAATAAAAATAAAAAAGGGAATTGACATAACGGCTAAACATTCACCACAGTTAAATTAGTCTTAACAATATTACAGTGTAGGAGATCACTAACAGGTTGAACTCGATGGACAGATGGTATTTTTTCAACCTTAAAAACTATGTTACTATGTTACTAAGATGGCTGGATGGGGAGAAAACACAGCAAACATTGCATCGTGGGGTGGAGTCGGGGCTTTATGTTTTGTAATTAAGCCCCACAAACTCGCAAATCACAGTGTTTATCCTGAGGTGGGGTGGATACTAATGACGTGGCAGGCCGGCCCTACCCCATAAGGTGGCAAGCATCATCTCCTATACAGGCTTCTCCCGGAGAGGACACACTAACAACAGCAAGGTATAACAAGCCAACAATTCCATATGGACATAGCAATATTTTGGAACAAGCAGACAATGATAAATTCTCGATTTACATCAGAGTTCAATGGAGTCTACAATTTCCATGCTTAGGAGCAGGAACAGGATACACTGATTTGATTGAACTGTTTTGGCATTACTAGGAAAACGACGTCTGTTTTTCACTGATCTACATACCATATGGCATATGGAGGGCATTTAAAAACCCATCAACTCATTGCAACACCATTGTTCCCAAAAGTGCAATGTATAATTTGTTCATATCAAATTAATTATGGTTATTTGTTGTGCATTGCTGGAATAGAGTCTAAAACAGTCTGTTGTGTTGTGGGGTTTGTTAAAGCGATTCATATGCACTAAGGAAATACTGATACTATTCAGATTTGTTCTTAAAAAAAAGAGTTACTTTTAGTGTAACAACGGCAGAACTAAATTATATTATACCATTTGCCTAGTTTTATTTTAGTAATATTACTGCTGCTATATGTACTTTTGGTTCATCATCCATTATATTTGTTGAGGTACTACAAGTACTGCATGACCAATGACATAAAAATTAATATTTTAAATAGCTTTGTACCAAAGAATACCAATTAATTTTTTCTGGTTTATCTCAGTACTACATGGCAAGTTGCTTTATAAAAATGAGCTACCAAAAGGTTTGAAGCGGCCCACAGGGGTCAGGGGCAAACAACCGGTGGTCCCCACTGCCTGCCCCCCCCCCCCCTCCTCTAGGGATCAAGTTCTTGAACTGTGTACCTGAATTATACATCAAATATATGTTACCTTATACTGCCCAGGACCATTGTGTATTTGCTACAGTGCATTGCTGTTATTAATCTGGTACATTAGCATGCGTGCACTAGCTGTATTTACTATGGGGGTAATTCCAAGTTGATCGCAGCAGGATTTTTGTTAGCAATTGGGCAAAACCATGTGCACTGCAGGGGAGGCAGATATAACATGTGCAGAGAGAGTTAGATTTGGGTGTGGTATGTTCAATCTGCAATCTAATTTGCAGTGTAAAAATAAAGCAGCCAGTATTTATCCTGCACAGAAATAAAATAACCCACCCAAATCTAACTCTCTCTACACATGTTATATCTGCCTCCCCTGCAGTGCACATGGTTTTGCCCAATTGCTATCAAAAATCCTGCTGCGATCAACTTGGAATTACCCCCAATATATATTTCAACTCATACCCCTTTTCCACCTACGTACCGTGTCCGATCCGGGATGTTTAACACGGCTACAACCCGTGTCGGCTCCCCCGTTTCCACTACACTTCGACACGGGTTATTCCCGTGTCTGATCTGTTTCCACTTAACCCGGGTAAGCTCTGTAAAAGCCTATTGCTGTCATTACAAATGGACTTTTTACTGTCTCATCAAGATGATGTCATCAAAAGGACCAAAAGGGAGGGGTGGGGCCTGCTCACAGCATTGCAGCAATGGACACCGGTGCAGTAGCTGTGTCTAGCATGGAGTCGCAGACTGTTTGCAGTTTACTGCTGCTTTCTGCTACAGACAGCTTGATGCAGCTTTTCACCTTGTGCTACCTACTGCAGAGCTGGAGAAGGAGAGCTCAATTCTTTGCAGAGAGGGCTACCTATCGACGCAAATATTTGAAAAGGAGGAGAGCGCGTATATCATCCACTGTTGTTATTTCTTTAATAACAATGAACTGTACACCAAGCCGAAGAATGTGGATGAGAGATCGCAGACATGGGGAAGCATTCATGCAGACTATTCTAGCATATCAGGAGGAGCAGTGGATGTCAAACTTCAGGATGTCTCAAAACTGCTGTCCGATATAAGCAGCGGGGATGATGGGCTGCATTGTGAGCTGGGAAGGCTGTGCTGTGTTTCGTCACAGTCCTCGTCGACTGACATCTGGCGACTGGCAGAGCTGGATGACGATAGTGCAATGGGATTTGTTATCGCAGTTTTGCCGAAGACACTATAGCATAGGTCATAATATGGCCATTCCATACGCCCAGCACCACTTTTCTTGCGGTTATGGTCGTGTACTTTGGTGAATTGTCTGCGTAGTGCCTTCAATTTGTTAACGACTTGTTGCTGGGTTTTTTGGATGCCCCTTTCTGCCAGCATAAGCGATATGTTCTTGTAGACGATAGCATCCTTAACTGTTCCAGTCACCTGCCTTCTTATTTCTTCCTCTCCCCGAATATTAAGCAGCTCCTTGATCTCTGTGTCTGACCAGATATGGCTAGCCATGTTGCTGTGCTGGAGCTTCTGCTGCTGTATATTGTCTGTTTGTTTGGAAGCTGCTGCAATAAAAAGATCTGTATGTACCCAGCGCGACTTCAGAGTGTTTTGTTTGCTGCCTCAATGCCTGCATGTGCCCAGCGTGTCTCCCAGGGATGACATCATCTTCCAGTGCCCCAGAAGCACCAATCAGCGTCTCAGAGCGTTACTCGGGTCTGAAAACACGTGTAATGACCGTTTCCACTGCACCGCTATCCGTGTCATTACCGTGTTCTACCCAGGTAAATAGCCGGGTTGGATTCCCGGGTCACTCAACCCGTGTTGACCCGTTTCCACCTACTAAAAATCCGTGTTGATGCGCGCCCCCGTGCAAAAACACGGGTAAAAACAGCTAGTGGAAAAGGGGTATTAGAGGCCCAGACCTGGTTCTCTGGTGAGGTAAATCAATGTGGTGGCTGGCCACACCCCCTTTGTAGACTGGCCACAACCCTAAACATGGGCCTCTACCATTGCATTCCCCCGGTGGGCCCTTTTCACCCCAGTTCAACACTAGTTACTAATAAAATGTACACATATATGGATACATTTCAGAAACAGTGGGGTAAATTTACTAAGGTGTGAGATTTTTAGTACTGGTGATGTTTCCCATAGCAACCAATCAGATTATATCTATTATCCGCTAGAAGCAGCTAGATAAATGGTAAGCAGAATCTGATTGGTTGCCATGGGCAACATCACCAGTTCTAAAAATCTCCCACCTTAGTAGATTTACCCCAGTATTTACTATCTGTGAGTTTGGAGACTGAAAAACAAAAACATCATTCAATGTGCTGTGCTTTGCAAAACCCTATACCATTTGTGATTCAGGCTAAACCACAGGAATCCAGTGTTATCCCTTCCATTTTATATAAGTCCAATGTTACTTTTCATTGGGCATTGTCCTGTAGATCATACCAAAATCAGTTAAAATATAGCACACTACAAATGTCAGCATGCACTCACAGACTATGAATGTTATTACATGCTGGCATTTCTAGAACTAAATGTGACAGACTGCCCAATTCAGAGTTGTACGCTAGGCCGCTGCTTTCGCAATTGAATGATTATTGGCAGGCTGTGCACACACTGCAAATGCGCATAGGTATCTTGCAAATGCATTGGCAATGAGGACCCAGTCGCAAAGTAATTGACAATTTGCGGCTGGTAACATGGAGTTAACAGGTAGCGGAGGTAAAAATGCAGGTGTTTCATGGCCGTTTTGGGGGCATGTATGTGATTGCAGCTGCAAGCTCCTGCTTATAAAAACATGGCGCCTGCATGACTATTGCCCTGTTAGTCTGCGTAGCTATAGACATACGCAATATATATGTGAGCAGCCGATGTTTAACATTCTTACGTATAGGCTGCGTATTTGTACACAAATTGTGAATGAGTTGCGCTCACTTCAATGGGCATCTTTTTTTCTCTTCATTCCTGGGCGTCAGCTTTACTTGCTAACATTAGCAGTTGTGTAACATAGAAATTGCAATTGCAAATACATTAGTGAGCAACTCTGAATTAGGCCCAGAATGTGCAAGGATGCAAGTGCATGCTTGCATCTGTAGCAACACAAGTACACAAGTGTGCACTGTAACTGTTGCCACTTATTAAATAGTGGTGGCCTATTTATAATAATAAAAAAAAATTGTGGTGTCTCAATAAGGAAATAGATACAGAGCAAAAAACTGTAATTAATATACAAATAATATTTTCCCTTTGGTACTGAAATAATAGTATTTAACCACTTTAGTACCTAAATACATAGTATTACCCTCTAAGACATCTATATAAATAGTATTGACCCCTTTCATATCTAAATAAATATTTCTCCCTAAAGTTTTTAAATAAATGGCATTTATCCCTTTAATACATAAATAAAAAAGTATTTCCCCTTTCAGCGTATAAAGTATATAGTGTCCTTTACTAACTAAATAAATAGTATTCCTTCTTTATTATCTAAATACAAAGTTCCCTTCCTAAGTATCTCAATAAATAGTATTGACCCCTTTAGTATTTAAATAAACCTTATTCAAATTATAAAATGCCTATTTTATAAAAAGCAAACTGGCAGAGCTGGTTCTGCCACATTTGCCTATTCTTTTTTATGTCCGTGGACTTCAAGTCCCTTTCAATTCCCCAACATCTGGCCACTGGACCAAGCCTCGAGGCCATTATATTGTAATAAGATGAAAAAAACATGAGTAATACTGAAAGAGGGACAAGATAAGAAAAGTGAAAAAGATTGTAATTTTATGAACCGTGAGCTCTGTGTGAAAATTTAGATGCCAAAATATAAGACCAATGGGCCAAATTCCATAAGGATAGCAAATTCTGCTAATTAGCAGACTTTGCTATCCTTTTCCTAGCATGCTGGGGGCCGCCTATCGCTGGGCAAGTCCGCCCAGCATGCTGACTGGTGCCTCCCCCCCCCCCCTTGATGAAGCAGAAATTGCGATCGCCTCGCAATTTCTGTTTCATCGTACAATTGAATTATGACTCCTGCCGGCGTGTTCATGATTGCGGCGGCTGCGTGAGGTCATCATGCCCCTGTTTGATTGCCTCCTCCCCCCGTTCGGCCACCATCACCCGCCGTTCGTGCTGCATTCCCCACGCAACGCTCTGTCTCCTCCCTGGAAACTGAGCATTGCCCGCCCCACCACCTCGTCTGCCTGATTGACAAGCAGAGGCGATCGCATTTTCTGTGGCCCCCCCACAAAAAGTGCGGGCACATGTGCAGGATGGTCGCTGCGCATGCGCCAGTGGGGCGATTGTAAAAATGCGATCCAACCTGAATTAGCCCTAATATCTGTAATAATCATACAGAAGATGAGCCTCATGTAATGAATGGTAATCAACAGATCAGTGTGAGATCTGTGTTATCAGTACTGTAATGAGCAGAATTTGCAATCCTTTGGATAGCATGCTGGGGGCCGCCCATTGCTGGGCAAGGCCACCCAGCATGCTGACCAGCACCTCCCTCAGTTCAACAAGCAGAAATTGTGATTGCATTGCAATTTCTGCTTGTTAGCAGAAACTAAGGAAGCTTCCTGCTGGCGCAGCGAAGCTGAGCCCGCAGGAGTCCCACTGCCAGCTTACCAGTCGCAGCGGCTGCGTTTGACATCATGCAGCTGCCATGATCATGCCCCTGACACCCCCCACCCCATTGGGCTGTCTTTGCCCCCGTTTGCACCGCACAGCCCCAGCAACACTCCGTCTCCTCCTTGGAAATGGACACTGGAAACACTTGCAGCCAGCTTGATTTATTGCCAATGACTGACATAGTCCGTGGTAATATTATATCAGAGATAATATAATAGCCATAGTTTATGCCACTTGAAAATAAAACTTTTTGTTATAAAAAACTTGCTGCAAATCACTGGCATACTGCACATGTATTTTGCTTGTGTAAATGTTCTTATAAGCTGCCATGATTAAAGAACAGGCTCAGGGCAAAGCCTGAGACATACTGTACACTACTCACCCTACCAACCCCCTCCCTTCCCCCAGGACATACACTACCTGCCCTTCACCCATTCCGCATGACATCCACAACTCTGCTGGCCGGGGGACAGTCACTACTGTTGTCTCCTTCTCCTGCCCACTTTTGCTGGCTTCCAGTTAAGAGGCAACCAATGCACATGCCTATGGCTAATATTCTAACTGAAGTGTTTGGGGATTGCTGTTCAGCAATTATAGCTTTACCGATAAATGGAGTATTTGATAAAACATTCTATAGTATTTAATATAACAATACCATTTAATATTTGACTCATTCACAGACATTTAATAGATGTATATAGTTACATAATATTTGGATTAAAATGTGAAATTTGTTTGATGGATCATACTAACTTTTTTTAAATGATGTTTGGAAAAGTACTGAAAAACCGTGTGTACTTCCAAAGGCACCTGCGTAATTTTGTAAAACAGTGCAGGATCCTATGGTAGTGAAGAAATGATGTCACGTCACATGTCACTATAGACCACTTTCAGCAGGGAAATTAACTATTTACTCACTATTTTCTAGGACTACAGAGTGAATATTTTTTTGCGGCAGCAATGGAATGACCCACGGCTGTCTTACAGTGAATACCCTGATGACTCCTTGGATTTGGATCCTTCTATGTTGGATTCTATTTGGAAACCAGATTTATTTTTTGCTAATGAAAAGGGGGCAAACTTCCATGATGTCACAACAGACAACAAACTACTGAGGATTTTTAAAAATGGAAACGTGTTGTACAGTATTAGGTAAGGCAAAGTGTCTCTCTATTTGGTCCACTACAGACAGGTATAATTATTACATGAACATTGTTATATCATTATAGGTTGGATTGGAATGCATTTAAAATTATACACATAAAATTAATTTTATATTAGTTTAGCCATTATGGTCCTGTTACTGCGTTCAGTGTATCTGGTGTACAGTATTTTCAAACTGCTCATCTGGAACAGAGCATACACAAGTACAGGCGATGCAGAGCTGTAGGCAGTGGCGGATCCAGGACAAAATTACAGGGGAAGCACTGTGACAAGAGAAAGGAGGGGGTTATCTGCGTTTGCGCTCCTGGTAAAGTGGGCATGGCCTCACAACAAGGGCATGGCCTCAAAGGGAATGCCATAACTGTATTATGGGGAGAGAGTGATGCCTTGGAGACGCAGAGGGTGAAAGGAGAGAGAGGGTTGTGGGTAGCTAGTGGTGCAAGGGAAAGTGAGAGGATGAGGCAGTGGGTTACGGGGAGAGATAGTAGGTGATAGAGAGGCAGTGGGGGACAGGAGAGGGTGACAGTGAAGACAGTGGGTGATGCCAGGGGGAGGCAGTGGGCGATGTAGAGGATGATGGGGAGAGGCAATGGGTGACAGGGAGACGTTAACAGGAGAGAGCGCTGACAGGGAGAGAGACTTGGAGATGGAGAGGCAGTAACAGGGAGAAGATGATGGGGAAGAGAAAGTTAGAGACAGGGAGAAGCAGAGGATGACGATGAGAGGGTGATGCCTTAGAGAGACAGAGGGTGACAGAAAAGAGAGGGTGATTGGGAGATAGTGACACGAGAGAGGCATTGGCTGAGACAATGGGTCACAGGGATAGATAGTGGAAGACAGAGAGGCAGGAGGTGACACGGAGAGGCAGTGGGTTACAGGGAGAGGACTCCTGTTACAGAAAAAACTTTAACTGTGTCCATCTCTGAATAACATCTTATGTCTATAATTATTAATTTTATTTACTTCCTTCAACAGGAAAAAAAACTCACACATACAATATCACTATGCTACATCTCCCCTACATGCCACAGTACATCATTATGCAACATCCCCTCTACATGCTGCACTACATCACTAGGCTACAACCACCCCTGCATGTCACACTACATTACTACACTACAACCATTACTGCATGCTGCACTACATCACTACACTAAAACCCCACCACACACTGCATTACATCACTACACTACAATCCCCCCTACACAACTCACTACATCACTACACTGAACTACATTCTTCACAATAACATTAAAACAACCCAGTTCCTACCTCCACATGAACTTACTAAGATGTCCTCTGTCTAACAGAGCTCTAGAGTACAATGAGCCAGGGTTATGGTAGAGTGGAAGGAGGGGGTGAACCTGGCCCTCTGGTTGGGAGAGAGCATGGCAGTGGGGAAGAAGGAGGCAGGCTAAGGGGATGGGCCTGGTCTAATGGATATGAAAGAGCAGGATAGAGAGGAAGAATTCAGGGTGTCAGGGTAGGCGGGAAAAAGTGGGTGGGCTGGTTCTCTGGCAGGGAAAGAGCAGGATTAGAGGGAAGGGGGCAGGCTGAGGGGATGAAGGGGCAGGTCTTGTCCTCTGCATATCACCATATGCTCCGGCATAATGAATACCACAGGTGGGAGCGGAGGGGCGGTGCATGGCAGATGCAGGGGTGAGCAGGAAGGGCTGGGGGCCAGCCTTAGCTCCACTGTGACCATCCCCCTCAATTTGTCTCCAGCTGGCAGCAGCGCTGCAGCAGTCATCTCTTCAGGTAGTGGACACACTGCACTCTTTATTGGAAAGAGCCCTCATGCTGCTTCTCAGCTTGAACAGCCCTCAAGCCAGCCCTGATATAACCACCAGCTGTGGGAACTGCTACAATTTACAGGCTGCCAGAGGGCTGATAGGCTGACTGACAGCCAGCAGCCATTATTTAAATATAATAATAATAATTATTATTATTATTATTATTATTATTATTAAAAAAACTCAATCTCAATGACTGCTTTCTAAAATTATGCAACATTTGTTTTGCTTGTTTAAGTGAATAATAAATTTGAAATAATCGTACCACATCTAATGCCTGACAGCTTAGTGATACAATCTGAAATACAGCTGTAAATGCGATTTTGCATAAGTTTTCAGAATTTTTAACTTGGGAACATGTCAAGTACATTATCCAGTTCATTTCACAATAGCACCCAACTGTCTCCTATTTCTTAGTGGAATGGCATTTGGTGTCACTTAGACAAGAGATACCATTCTATCCCATGTAATAGTTTGACAGGTTGCGTGTCACTTCCCTCCTTATAAACAAGAGCGTGTTGATGAGTGATTGAACATGAGACAGAAATATATTTTGATGTATATTTAAAAATGTTATCTGTCCTAGGCGGCTTCTATATTTTTTCAGGTAGAAACCGGTGAATTAGAAAAAAAAATGACAGCATAACATATAGCTAATAGAAAATCCCATTTTTTTTATTTATTGTGTCTTAAGATGATTGATTCGGCCATGTAGACTTTCGGCCCTTGTCACGTTATACCAGTTGCCATAGAAAGACATGTATCAATGTTAAGCTCCAAACCAGGGACACTTCATTGTTTGTGGGTTGCTTTACTTAGGACTAGAATCTATTAGTTTCACATTGATTTATTTCTAATATAAAATATAATATTTCTTATTGACAGTAATGCTGTATGTATATATCATATACTGTACTATAGTCCCCCTGTGCACAATACAAGGGAACTACTGTTCAGAATAATTTAAAATGATTGCTATTTTTTCTGTTTCATTCATATTGCATGTTTCTCTGCCACCGTGTTATTGCAAACTACAAATTTTTAAAATTAAAATAAAGGAGGAATGAGTGTTGGAAATAGTGATGTGATATCATTAAGCAGGGCCATAACTAGGTGTGTGCCTGCGATGCCTGGAACACAGCGCATATGCACTGTGGGCACAGAATCGCCAGAACACCCACAGGTCCATGCTGCAAAGTGTGTCTGCACTATGTAGCTGCTGCGCCCGGGTATTTGTTACAGTGTTACATAGAACATTAGCCGGACAGCATTGCAGCTTGTTGTCCACATGCTCTGCCCCTCCCAACTCCCCACTGTGTGGTTGCAGCATCTACTGTAAGGTAAAGTTGTATGCTCCAGGGAGAGGTGTGAGACAATCAATACACACACCCATCTACCTGGCAGGGGCTCTACCAGGCATAATGTGGGCTCTAACTGGAAAAATGTGTATCAGGGGCTTCACATGGTATAATGTGGGCTCTAACTGGCATAATGTGTATCAGGGGCTCTAACTGGCATAATGTGTATCAGGGACTCTACCTGGCATAACGGGGGCTCTACCTGGCATAATGTGTATCAGGGGCTCTGCCTGGCATAATAAAGGCTTTACTTGGCATAATGTGTACCAGGGGCTCTACCTGGTATAATGTGTTTCAGTGGTTCTACCTGGCATAATGTGTATCAGGGGCTCTGCTTCGGTGTAATGTGTATGGGGGTACTACTGTGTGGTGTAATGTGAATAATGGACACTACTGTGCCGTGTAATGTAAACTGGTACTATTCTGTGACCACACCTCTTCCCCGTAAAGCCATGCCACTATATTCTTGGAGCATGCATCATCAGCGCGCACTGTCCCTGTTTTAAATGTGGTAGGAAAGGTGGCACCAATTCTTTTTCTGGCACAGGGCACCAAAATGTCTACTTACACCACTGTTATTAAGTGCACCATTACTAATTTATTACTTGTTTATTACTGATGGCAGCATGTATTCTAAACCCGACCTAATGGTATGATTTAAAAATAGAAAGGTTTTATGTCAATACATCATTGTCTATATCCTCTAAGCTATTCACACATCAGGAGCCATGTTGAAATGTTTGTTCTGACTGATTTTCATAGAGTACAAATAGCAATAACAAGGGTTGACAAAAAACAAGGAGTTGAAAGATAAAATAGAAAGCAGTTGATCTCCAACTGTTTCAGTTCATCAATGGTAAATAAACGAACAACCAATGAGAGCACTGCTTTCATCTAAATATCAGTTTGACCAATTTGTGAGCAGGAGGATTGCAATTTATGTGGGTAAATTCATGAAACTGAGTAAGAGGAAGGCGGCTGTTGTATCATACCTCTGGATTATGTCGTTGTCAGCTTTGCTCTTTATAAAGTTCTGATTTTTAAACTCACGGAAGTCCAAATAGTAATTTAAACGCCTGATTTATCTGTGTTAAAACTGGGTAAGCAACAGCTTAACATAATTATAATTATGTTACCATTTCATGGTATCACATAACCATTCTACTGATTTTCTTTCTTTAATCAACTAAATAAACATGTGCCCTGTATCATCATCTACAGTTGTTACTCTTATCAAGTAACTCCATGACTGTGCATTCCATAAATGAATAATCCCACACTTTATGCATACAAATTAGCACACATTCATAAACATGTAAGCATAATTACATGAATGGCTTGGGAAAATAACATTTGTGTAGTAAATTAAAAGTAAGTCATCTTTTTTTTCCAAGTAGAATGCTATGTATAGTGAGTCAGTATTATTTGCAAAGCACAATTCTGACTGGTAAATCAACTTAAGTTATTTTGTTCTAGATTTGTACTAAATATAGCCTCTTTCAGAAATAATTTAAAGGATTAAATTAAGAAGTACATGAAAATATAGATTTTATATGTACATAAGTATAATCCAAAACAGCATACACCGTGGCATGTGAGTGCGTTCTCTGCAGGCAGCTATAGGTACAGTACAAGGACATACAATGACAAACAAAGGAACAGATAGAATAGGATAAAAGAACAGATCTGTGGGTTACTAAATGATAGTGTCATTTAAGAGCAATAAAATAAACAATGCTTGTCTCTATTAATACATTCACACCATGCTAAAATTGCTGGTGATATGTCTTGATACAAATACACTGTACATGTTTCCATAAAGTTCTGTCAGTCAACTCTGTTTTATCCCTTTCAGATTAACATTAATATTGTCCTGTCCAATGGATTTGAAGAATTTTCCTATGGATGTACAAACGTGTGCAATGCAGTTGGAAAGTTGTAAGTTTTTAAAACAAATACAAGTTGCATAGTTGTTGTGCTTTAAGAGTTATAACGATGGTAGAATTTCCTGCCACTGGTTTAAGATAATAACGGAGGTCAAGAAGAGTAATTGTAAAGTTGTTTAACTACAAAACTCATAATGATCCTCTCAAGCTTTGGAAGCTAAATATATAGAATATCACAGTCTGTGAGTAACTGGATTTAGATTCTTTGATGGTACTTGGAAAAATTGATTACAGTGAAATTAGGAATGAAAATGCAGCCTAACAGTACCTTGTACACTATATCACATACAGATGTGTTCCTCATGCACCTAATGTTACGAGCTGCCCAATGTGAAATGCCCAAAAGGTATAGTGTTGCGTCTTTTTCTTTAAATTTTGTATCTATATTGCATTGCAGACACAGCAAAATATCATTTATAGGGGGAATCCAATGAGGTTCAATGAAACAGCGGGAGTGAAAAACTTGATCTTTTTTTGCGATTTTTCTCCCGTTAAAAAAATATTTTTACGTGCGAAAACACACATGTTCAGTGAAACCTGTGTGTTTTTGACGCTGCAAACCTGAAAAGTCAGCACTTATCGGGGATTTGTTTTGCCTGCCTGAAGCAAGTGAAACAAAATCCCTGATAAGCCATGGCGACCCCTCCAGTCAGTCCCCACGCATGCCGCTGCAGCCAAGGATGGCAGGGAGGGAACCCTGGGATCTGGCACTCATCTATATTTTCATCTACTTCCTGTAACCCACATCCACCCCTCTTCCCCCGCCCCGGGTGCACCGGCCAAGCAGGGGTCATGTGACGGGGAGCCGGAGCTATCGGAGCAGCAGCAGCAGTCAGGAGCTGGAGCTGTCAGGGAAGTCCAATGCCCGGTGCTAAGGCATGACACAATCCCCGTTAAGCCATGGCTTGTTTCGGTGATATTATTACCTGTGGTAATGTACCATGGTTAATTGGATTTCCCCCATAATGTACTACATTCAAAGTTGTAACTGAATCACAACAGAAATTGCTTGGCCGGAGAAAAAAAATAAGCTGCTGAATTTTAGCACTTCATATACGGATTTAGACTCATTCGCACACAGATGTAAAAATGTTGCACGGGATCAGTAAAATCTAGCAAAGAAGTTTTGTATTTTCCAGTTGTTTTATTTATGTCGAGTTGCACGGAACTGGTGTGCCAAGAGGTGCTTTAGGCATGACTGAACCTATGATGTACAATATAAGGACATATCTGTACACTGTACATACAATCAAAATTTCCGATATTCAATTTATTTTAGCAAAAATTTTCTCAAATTGTTGAGTGTTTGAACAGAATAATAATCAATCTCTATCAGAATAATCCCAAGATTAATCAGACACTTTTTGAGACTGGTCTTAGAAGTGTCTGGGCAATAACTGAACATGTATGCAGGTATCCTCCATACACATGAACTGGACCCCATAATAGATCCCAATTGATAGATGTTTTTAAAATGGATGCATATGGGATGAAGCAGACTGCTTGCCATTTGGTGCGAGCTGCTGACTATGACTGTAACTTTAAGTTGTCAATCAGATGTAAGCAAAATTTTCAAAACTGTTGTGTGACATATTTGTCTCATTCTACACTAGATTGAGCAATGTATGCATGTTTTAAGGACTAAGTGTTACTAGTCGTACCCACTGACGCTGAGAGATGGGGGGGGCAGGAACTAATTATCCAGGCCCAGGCATAATAGAGGGGCTTGGTTGGGCCCGGGTCCACATGCCCCCCACCACACACACTTCTTGTCAACTAGCCACTGCTGCCTCTCTCCCCAGCCCAGAACATGCTGCTATGTGCTGGGCTGCGGGGGGTCCAGGGAGGCTACAACTACTAAGTGTAGCAGTCTCCTCTGCCTGCAGGGGGGATTAGTGATCACACTGATTGTGCCCCTCCCCCCAATCTGCTCCTTGCTGAGTGGCTCACAATGCTTCCCGCCTCCTCCTCCCCCCCCCCCCCAAATGAGCAGGTGTTTTTTTTAAGGGACAAGGCCACACCCTGCTTTACCGGAGTTCTGGCAATCTCTCTATGGCCCTGGTTTTACCTCTACCATGCGAAATAACCAACCTAAATTATTTTGATTGTCTCTGCTCTATTCATAGACTAGCTTCTGTAATATGTGAAATTACAAATTCAGCACAGAATTGCATTTCACTGAATGTTTAAGCGAAAGTAGAACTCAAATATTGCTTCTCCCTAGTGACCATACACACACTGATCAGGTTGTTTAGCTTTAATGTAGAATGACAGTATGTGTGGTAGACAGGACTGCCACCAGAAATTGTGGGGCCCGGGACTGAAAAAAGAGGCAGCCCCCCCCCCCCCCCCCACACACACACACCCACACACACACATCCAAACACACAAAAAAAACATACTTACCTTTCCAAATCTGTCCTGACTGAGTCCTCCTCTCTGCTCTCTCGCCCACGCTGTTCCTGGCTGTCCTGACTCCTATCTCTTCAGTCTTAGGCTCTTCTTCATGATGTCACGCTGCGCCGCATCTAGAAGACAAAAAACTTTATTCAAACAGGCACAGCAGCTGTGAGCCTGTGATCATCGGCGGCGGGTGACGGGTGGCGGGCGGGCGGTGATAGCTGCAGTGCTCACTGACCTGACCGACAGTGCAGGGCAGGCTGAAGCTCAGCAGAAGGGGTGCGGCGGGTGCGGGCGGCGGGCAGCGGCAGTTGGTGACTCAGCAGAGTGACAGTTAAGGGCAGTGTGCAGTGTAATAATGAGCTGGAAGAGGCGGCCAGTCGCGGTTAGTGTCCCTGGCGGCGGCCGCCGCCGGGAATATCAACGGATGGCTGTTTGAGCAGCCCGGGCCCTCCACTCTGTCAGAGTGGCTGGGCTCGGGACAACTGTGCACAGGGCACCCCCTTGATGGCGGCCCTGGTGGTAGATTTGCTGGACACCTGGCCAAATCTGGTCCTACAGTACTGTATGTTGTTCAGGCAGAAAAAATGAATCTGACAAGGGGATCAGTATGATTTACCGGCGGATGGGATGCCTGCTGTCAATATCCAGACAGCGGCATCCCGCTCGCCAGAATACCGACAGCAGGGCAAGCACAAACATTGCCCTTATGGGCTCGCTGTGCTTGCCACACTGCGGACACAGTGACTCGCTGCACTTGGATCTATTCCCACTCTATGGGTGTCATGAACACCTACGAGTGGGAATAGCCCTGCTGAGCTGGGATTCCGGCTGGCAGCATTGCCAGCTGTCGGGAATCATGCATCGGTATTCTGACCACCGGATACCGACAGCCGGCAAATTGACTGCATCCCCTGACAAGAACACATGTAACTTGTATGCTGAAATGATCAAAACCGTAATACTGTACATAGATCTGCGTACATAATCAGCTTTTTCTTTGCTTACTTTTATTTTGATTGGCCATAATAGACTTTCCAATTATCCATGCTATGATATCAACCTACTGTAATTAGGTGAAATAGTATCTCTGCGTACAATACATGGGCAGTTTTATATAATAGTCATTTAATAATTTACTATTGAGTTTGACAATATAATAATATCTCATTAGTAAATAAGTTAACAGCAACATACAATTAGTGCTGTAAACTACAATTTGATTTATTAATCCCACCAAATTTTGGGGACCTTATTTCATTACATAAAGTATTCCCTAACAGTAAGCATTAGCAGCATTGTCAAGTGTTTGAGCCTGAAGCAGTGATTTACAGCAAATATCTGGATCCATTCAGATAATCACTGTTGCCATGGCAGCCAGACCATGCAAGAACTGTGATGAACAAATTAAGAAATTCTGGGATAATCATTAACTTTTAAGCAATGCTGCCATAACCAAGAACCTAATCTGTTTTCTCCAGTAAAATCATTACTAGATGCCATTTTCTTTATAGCATTTCATCACACCGGATAAAAGTAGGGACAAATTAAATGTCACCTTTAATGATTGCATTTAAAAAGTCAGCATTTCCATTGCTCATTTCAATGCTCTTTGCTGATGATGTTTCTTTGGTGTTATTGCAATTTAATGAATAAATTTTAGGGATCAGCTGTAGTTTATTACAAATTTACAAAAAAATGATGTCTGGTTTAAGTAAATTTAAAATGGAGATGACATTTGTTCCCAATAAAAACATCCTATATAATAAAAGGCTAACGCTGCTTCTCATCTCTGTGTGGGGATTCAAGTGTTTTGTGCGCCAGCGGCCACTAGATGGCACCTGACAGAGCAATTCAAGTGTTGCTCCATTTGGGTGCGCACAACCGGTGTGCTGACGTGCTGGTAACTAGTACTTGATCAGTTTACTCTAAATAACAATAAAAATATAAACACTCTGCTTGTCCGTCTCCCATAGGCCAAGTTACTATGCTTTTAATCTCTTTTTTGAAAAACACAAAAACCTTATAAATAAAGTGGAAATAAGTTACTGTAAATTATATGCAGTAGCCATGTTATTAGGTCATTTAGAGTAAAATAAAGTGAAAGGATATATTCCATATAAAATATAAGACCAGGAGACCGGATCCTAAACTATGGAGTATATTTACTAAAGGTCAGATTTAGACCGATATTAAACCAATTTAAAACCTACTGACATTGGCAGCATTACCTACTGCTAAATTTGTGACGTGCTTTCCTGCAATTGCACTCACACACTTCATACTCACCTACTCCTTGGCGGTGATCGGTACGCTTATCCATGTAGAAGTCTGTTCTTGGTAAAATAAAAATATGCATGTTCCTAAGCCTACATACAGTACAGCATCCCAAAATTACAGTTCACATGTGATTTCCTGCACAATAGTTCTGGTTGGCTAAGGTTTAGACCTCTCTCAGCCAATCAATGGGCATTTTTAATGGCAACGTCCTCTGATTGGCTGAGAGAGGTCTGACTCTTAGCCAATCAGGAATATAGTGCAGGAAATCATGTGTGAACTGTCATTTCAGGATGCTGTACTGTGTGTAGGCTTGGGAAGATGAATATTTTTATTGTACCGAGACCAGACTTCTACATGGATAAGGATACTTCCAAGGAGTAGGTGACAATGAAGTATGTGATTGTGAGCACGATTTTTTTGTAGTAAAGTGAGTCCTGTCTTTTTTTAAATATTTTCTTTACAGTGGGGACACAGGTGCCATCAGGTCCTTACTGTTCAGGCATGCTAGTGGTTCTCCAAGTGTCAGCATACCAGGGCAGGTTTGCTGGGACTTGTAGTTTCACTGTAAAGAACAATATTTATTTTAACATTCTCACATGAACCTTACTCCCTTCAACACCAGGGGTGTGGGGCATAGACCCGTACTTCTAGTCCAGGCCTGGAGGGATCATCGGGAAAAACCCCCAGGCCTGGGCTGACCAGTTTGTGGGAGGTTTATGTCATTGCAGGTGAACCCCATCATGTGTGTCTCCCTGCTATGGTGTAATCCCCCGATTTTGTGGTCAGTTTTTGGTTTGTTATAAAACCGACCTTTAGTAAATCTGGGGATACTATAGCTGTAAAAACATTGGTGTTTTTCTGTTTTTTAGATTTTGGTCATACAGTTAAATAGGTTTTTGGTCAATTTTTTAGTCAGCCTTGCCTTTATAAAATCTCTGATTTGCAAAAGAGATAAAAAAATGACCAAAATAAAAAACAAGTAGATCAAAAATGAACCATTAGTAAATATACCCCTATGTTGCTTTTAAAGTGGGATTTTTAAACCAGGCATGGGAAGAGGCAAGAAAGCAATTGTCCTCCACCCTATGGTGGTCATTATGAGTTGATCGCTAGCTGTTTTCGGTCGCTGCGCAGTGATCAGGCAAAAAAATGGCACTTCTGCACATGCGTATGGTGCGCAATGCGCACGCACGACGTACTTTCACAAAAGCCGAAGTAGTTTCACACAAGGTCTAGCAACGCTTTTCAGTCGCACTGCTCGCCGCAGAGTGATTGACATGAAGTAGGCGTTTCTGGGGGGTAACTGACCATTTTCGGGGAGTGTGTGGAAAAATGCAGGCATGTCAGATCCAAACGCAGGCGTGCCAGGGGAAACGCAGGCGTGGCTAGCCGAACGCAGGGCATTTTCATGACGTCAAAACAGGAACTAAATAGTCTGAAGTGATCGCTAGGTAGGAGTAGTTCTGGCACTGCTCAGAAACTACATAATCTTTTTTTTTGTAGCCGCGCTGCGATCCTTTCGTTCGCACTTCTGCTAAGCTAAGATACACTCCCAGAGGGCAGCAGCTTAGCGTTTGCACTGCTGCTAAAAGCAGCTAGCAAGCGAACAACTCGGAATGAAGGCCTATGTCAGCAATGGGAGCTTCAGGAGGTTTCTACCAGCACTACACATAGCCAATTTATCAGTACTCAGTCCTTCTATTCTTTTATGAGCAGTCGTAGAGTGGATTTCACTGCAATATATAGAAAAAGAAAGAGCTATAAAAGGAGCACATTTTTTTATTTGGTCACATAGGTCTAGGAAAAATTGCAGGAGTGGTAGGTTGCCCCTCTTTTCTTCATCTTAAACTTTTTCCCAAATGTATATCTGCAAGCAGAAAAAAATAAAGGACCTTTTGAAATAATAGTAGAATACATTTACCTATTTCAATTACAGTACATGTGTAATGTAGTAGTCTGGACCATAGAGCTTTGTGTTCATGAACAGTAGGGTTGGGTAGCACAACAAACACGGTCTGGCAAAGAACAAAATTAAAAATCTGTTTATTTTTTCTCAATGTTTTATCATTGTACAACTCCATATTCCCCTGTAGGTGACTTTTTGCACTAAAAAAAGTAAACATTTTCTACAGAATGCTGCTCGCCATGTCCTAATTAATAGCCCAGTGCAAATTTGGTGACAATCTCATTGTTAAATCAAGCTACAGATGACTCTGATTTGGGAAAGTTTAAATATAGTACTATATGGTTACCCTGTATAACAGAAGCAAATATCATGGGGCTTGCTACCTATCAATTCCCTATGAAAACTGTGACATCTGTGACATCAAGGAGCCAGGAGTCACCAGGTGCTAGTGAATCATTAGTCTGCAGTTCACAATGTGGCTGCCTCTATTCTGTATAGCCACAGATAGGATTTAACATGTATAACAAAAATGAATACATACATGTATAAATGTCTTTCAATCCTACCAATTAACTGATCTTTTTCACCCAAAGAAATCTAGAAACAAAATGTATATTTTTGTTTTGTTCATTTTAAGCTCAGTATTGTATAAGCATCATTATATAACATTAAGCATTCTGATATTGTTTAAAATGAAGCGGCATATTTAGAACTGGCTGTAAATTGTAAGAGGTTATTGCTACTTTATATGAGGGTAAAATGCTTCTTTTTCTTTTCTGTGAAAAACTGATGTGATTTCAATTTATAGTGTAATCAACTGTGTTTTGTTTACCCTAGTTGGATATACAATGAATGACCTTATATTTGAATGGCTGAGTAATAGCCCAGTGCAAGTTGCTGATGGTCTAACATTGCCACAGTTTATACTGAAAGAGGAGAATGAGCTTGGCTACTGTACAAAGCACTACAACACAGGTAAAAGACATTTCCAACAGTTACCTACACCCTTCTGACATTTTTATTATTTTAAATCATGAAACACACTGTAGCTTTGATGTAAAGGAAAAAGGAAAATCCAGGTGCACACTTTAAGCACCACTAAGGGGTAAATTTACTAAATGTTCTAAAAATGAAAAGTGATGATGTTGCCCATAGCAACCAATCAGATTCTGTCTATCATTTTCTAGGATGCAATGGCCTAACCTAAGAGTCATATAATTTTGATAAACTCTACAATTAACATAGAGTATAAGTGAGGTTCTTCGAGTTTGTACTGTACATGTTTGATTAAAACTGCGTGCTCATCCACCATGTCAAGGTGAACCCCATCACATGGGTCACTAACATCCCTAACACATTGTAGCAATGTATCCAGGACTTACCTATAATAGTCGCCCATAATATAAAGACAGCTGATTAAAATCTCCTAAAAGCAGATGGGAGAGGGGCTAATACCAAGCAAGGAGCAATCTCAACCTTCAAGTGTACAATATATACACAAATATAGAGGGACAGAGGGAAATGCAGGGGACTTGGACTGCACACCCTAATTTTCAACATAATAATGACATGATATGTTTAATATTAGAGTACGCAGTCCAAGCCTCCCCCTTTCCTCTATAATTTATAGGGAACAGGTATACTGCAAGTTGTTGGTGAATGAAAAAACAGCTTGTCACATAGATACAATTGTTCTCCCCCCTACATGTCTAGTCTCAATTCCACACATATTCCCTCCTTACAACTTCACTCTGCCACCTTACCTCCTCCCATATCACCTCTTTCTAGTTCTGTGTTTCAATATTTCTCCTATGCTGCTTCCAGTTCCTAAATACCCTCTCTTGCCCAATTATGAGCTCGAATTACTAATTTCTTCATTCAAGTCTAGTGCCACCCCGCACAGTAACTCTCTAGACACTGCATTCCCTAACTTTTCTCCCATCTCCTTCTATGTGTGTACCTACATTACCAATCTACAGTGTAAGCTATCACAAGCAGGGATCTCTTAATTGTCTACTCTTCTTAATTAGGAAACTTGAGGGTTTAATTATGTGTGCTAGTAAATTTGTAAACTTGTCTGTAATTGATATAATTATTCCCTATGTATGGTGTATTGGAAAACTATTGGTGGGAATCATCTTAGATGCCATAAATGACAGAGGTGTAAGCTCTATGGGTAGCAGTGTACTGTGACTGCATACAGACCTAATGACACTGTAAGATAGTGTTTCCCAAGTTCAGTCCTGAGGGAACTCTGACAGTGCTTGTTTTTCATACACCATGATGTATTCATTACTGAGAAATGCAGTTGAGGAGATCAACAGGTAGCACTAATTATATTTTGAGGAGATCTGGAAAACATGCAGTGTTAGGGTGCTCTGATGAATGGAGTTAGGAAACACTGCTGTAAACAATTCTGGGAAGTTTCTACTATGTGCTGAATATTTTAAATATGTTGTACTGTATGTTGTTTATTTTTAGTTGTCTTCATTTTACCCCCATACCGTCAGTGTATGGGGGTCACATCATATTAGGTAAATTACATAGCATGTCTGACAATACAACAGACATTGGTTTCTCTTTCCTAAAAGTTTAATAAGTAATTTAATAAATGGTAGTGATCTCCATGCCAGAATTTACAGTGGATATATGTAAATAAACATTTGGTTTGTATTAGCCAATTACATGAATGTTCCTTATATTATCTTAATAAATTGTGTTTTGTATTTTTCACATAAACTGCTGCTCAGTTTATCAAGTATGGATTTGATTTGATTTGTCATGAAAGTAATATTATGTCTGAATAATTCATACCCTTATGATGACTCACGTTAGATCCTGATGGTTACTCCACTGATTGGAACAATGTTATAATTCCTATAAGACCTTTGACTCTTGGCTTCACAGCAGACAGATACTTAAAAGGAAAGGGTTTTTTTTCTTTTTCCAAGAAAAAGGAAACTCCTAAGAGATTATATCTCTGCAAGTATATGCTGCTAAACTATCTCTGCCTCTTGAAACTTTTATTTTTAGAGCTATTACTTTGAGCAGCTGAACCCTTTCCTTACATTGCATTTAAAGAGACATTGGGGTAATTTTACTAAATGGGAGGTTTGCAAAATCTCCAGTATTTTCAGCTCAAAACCATTTTAAAGAGGTATTATAGTAATACATAGATAAAGAGGCATGTCTAGGGTATGTGTTTTTATTTATTTACTACAACATTCTTTGTGTGTGCCCTTTTTTATTATTATTATTATTATTATTTACTTTTTTTTTTTTTGTTTACAGGTGCACTGCATGTCACAATAGGCCTTGGATGCCAGACATGATGGCACTTATAGTTCTTCAAGTGCCAGCATGACCTGACTGACAATAAAATTAGGCAAGGCTTTGCTTGGTGAGACCTGTAGTGTGCCATTAACATACTGTAACATTAACAATATTAGTGGTTTTGAGATGAACCCTAGATTAATTTGCAACATACCCTCAGCAAATTGCAAAACCACCACCTGAAAAATCATGTCCTTTATGTTTGTTTATTAGGATATGTACGTTCTTAAGTTATCTACTCTAGAGTTACTGTAGTTTAATTGTTTTAGAGCAGGGCTGGCCAAACCAGTCCTCGAGATCTAGCAACAGTTCACATTTTCCAGACCACCTAGCTGGTGCACAGGTGTAGTCATTACTAATTAAGATGTGCTGCATTCATTCCTAACTGACAATTCTACATATCTCCAGGAGGCCTGGAAAACATGAACTGTTGGTAGATCTCGAGGACCGGTTTGGCCAGCCCTGTTTTAGAGTATATTGTTTTTTCAATCTACTACTGTTACATGTAATCTTCAGGTGTTATTTTCCATGAATTCTTTAATTGTTTGTTCAAAGTACTGTTTAATTCTCAATTCAGATATTTTTTTAAAAGTGAATAAATGTATTGCTTGACAAGATATTAGCAGTATTTTAGTATATATTATGTACATATATATATATATATATATTCATTCAATTTTATTTACTAGAGACATAGTTCAGATTTTTCAATCCTTGACATTTTTGTGTTGGAAAATGTGTTTTTCTTTTGCTGAAGGTGTATGCAAAAATGTGATTCTCCACTGCAGTGCGACTGAAAAGTACAAAAGTTTCATATTTAAAGTATAACAAAACTGTAGCTTCAATCTCCATCTCAGAACTGGTGCAGAATGTAAACATTTTTGCAGATGTGTGCCCTTTCACATACCAAGACTCCAACATTGCAGTAAATACACTCTTTTTAGCCCTTTTTTCTTGTTAATAAACTAGCCCCACAATATAAAGCCTGCTGCAGACATTTGAGGGCAGGGAGGGGGCAACGATGGGCTCTGTGTTCCAAAAACGGAGGCATGTCACCTCTGTTTTGGAGGAGTTCTGAGACCAGGATCTCCATCGGAAGTCAGAGATTTCGTGGCCTCTTGGTCGAAGCTGCGGTGGCAATCTGGCATGATCCCATGGGTCATGCAGTTGGCCAATGGTGTCGCAGGTTATCTGGTGTTGCATCCTAGGATGCAGCATAGATCCCTAATGCATGCAGGAGGTGTCTACTTATACCACACACCTCCTGCGCATTACCATATGAGAGCATTGCTGCTGTTTCCTTGGAAGCAGCAGCGATGCTTACACCAGCCACATCTGAAATAGGTCCTTAGCTTGCACTGTCAGGTGTAAATTACACAGTGTTTTTTTTATGTAAAAGTACGGGGAAACAGGTAAAAGAATATGATGCATTGCTCTTTTGTAAGCCTGTGCTTATTACAGAACTCTCTGTAGTTGCATTAATGTACATTTTCCTTACCTGTCCATGGTGCTGAAACAGGGATAGGAAATCAAGAATAGCATACTGTATGCAACATTTTTACAATTTCAATGGCAAGACCTGGTATCCTACTTTTATTCAGGTACAAGAGTAACAAGACCAAGTGAAAGTGCTTAAATAAAGAGAGGCACTGATACCAGCTTAATATTACATGACAAGAGCCTTTATTACAAGTGCCAAAATCTTCTTTTTTTTTCTTTCTTTTTTCTTGTTCCTTCCTATTTTTTAGTCAGAGAACCTAGTTATTAGACTCTTTACACTATGGCAAGGGGAAACTCGATGCTACTTTATATTCAAAGTGAATCTACCGGATTTGCTTTTTTTTTATATAACAGCAATAGCTCCTTTATTCTTGACCAGTAACTACAAAGTGACATCTAACATAATTAAAATGTATAGCCATATTAACACACTTCTGTTAACTCTCTGTAGTGTAAAGTACAGTTCAATAAATATTTATATATCCTAGTAGCAGTTTGTTAAGTGGGCATTTAAACGTCCAAAAACAGATGTCAGATGCACATTTATATGTTGCATTATGGGCCTAATTCAGACCTGATCGCAACAGCAAAAGTTTTGTCTAATGGGCAAAACCATGTGCACTACATGGAAGGCAGATATAACATGTGCAGAAAGAGTTAGATTTTGGTGGGGTGTGTTCAAACTGAAATCTAATTTGCAGTGTAAAAATAAAGTGTTACGTTCCTGGTGCTCAGAACTAGAGAGATGTTGCGTAGTGAGTCCAGAGCACCAGGACGTGACGCTGAAATAAGGTGTGGTACGGAAATAGCCCTTAGCACCCTACCTCCATTGTCTCACCCGTGTGGTCAGTTCACGCCTGAGTGACTATGGTTTCTTGGGCCCACGGCAGCCGCGTTTGAAGGGCGGATTAGGTCTTCCCAACTCCGATGCCCCCAGGTCTTAGAGTGAGACAAGGCGTGAACCGAGACAGGATAATAACAAGGGGACCTCTAACTAAAGCAAACAGAAGGCTAGGGGCTACTAACAACCCTAAAACTAAATATAAGTGCGGCACGCCGCCAAAGGAAGAGAACGACAAAAGATACCACTGTCCACACCCCCACACGGCACCGTCGTGTACCGGGGAGGACAGTGAAAAGCGGAAACCTCTGCAAAACCACCAGTACAAAATAAACGCAAGGACTAAGCGGCCTAGGCCGCAACACACGGCAGAAGCCGCTACTCACGAAACCGGGAGAGAACCCCAATAAGCGAGATGCCCAGATGACTGCAACAGGTTCACTTGGACTGGAAGAATTCCCAGGACCGGCTTCAGAACTCCAGGACTCAGGAACACAGGGAACAGGATCGACCAGATACAGCTGACCAGAAACAAACGTTGCAAGGCAGGAACAGCATATAGCAAGCTATCACCGGCGAGGCTGCAGTGTGCTGGCTCCCATAAAAAGGCCCTGCTGGCCAATGACAGGAGGGCCAGCAAGACCAGCCCCCAGACCCTAATTACTAGTTGCCATGCAGCTGCCCTGCTGCACGAACAACTTTTCAATTTCATCTGGCAACGGGGAATGCGGTCCGCCAATGGCGTCCCCGTTGCCATGGACCCAGCAGCTGTGAACGCCCGATGTCCTAGCATTGCCAGGGACCTGGCGGCTACAGTACGCACGGCGTCCTGGCGTTGATAGGCGCCGGGCGGGCAGGGAGGGAGGTGCAGCGGCCGTGAGCGTCGCTCGTAAGCAGACCCAGCGGCGCCGCGGACTGCGGCACCTAACAGTAGCCCCCCCTTGAGGAGAGGTTAAAGAACCCCTAAAGCCGGGTTTCTGAGGAAATTCCTGAAAGAATAATCTCTTAAGTTTAGGGGCATGTAAATTGTTATCCAGGACCCAAGATCTTTCTTCCGGGCCATAGCCTTTCCAGTGAACCAAAAAATAAAGCCGGCCCTGAGAAACTTTGGAATCTAAAACCTTCTCCACCTACTCTGGGAAGTCTTCCGAGGGAATATCTTGGAAGAAATATATTGCTTCAGAAGGGAACAGTGAAAAGTATTGTCAATTTTGAGTGATTTAGGCAAGCGTAGCCGAAAAGCAACTGGATTGACCTTCTTAACGATAAGGAACGGTCAATAAATTTGGGTCCCAATCTAGCTGAGGGTTGTCGGAGCTTGATGTTGCAGGTTGACAACCACACCTTATCTCCCACCTTAAAAGTGCATGGGCGTCGGAACCTATCAGAAATTTTTTTTTCTCAGAAGGCAGCCTTCTTAAGGGCAAGGTGCACCTTTTTCCAAATCATTCTGAGACGGGAAGTCAAGGTCAACGAAGAGACTGGAAAATGAGGGTAAAAAGAATTGGCTCTAGGATGAAAGCCCAAGACCGAAAAGAATGGGGACTCCTTGGTGGAAGAATGACAAGAGTTATTATAGGCAAACTCGGCCAAAGGAAGAAATTCAGACCAATCATTCTGAAGTTTGGCCGAATATAGCCGTAAATACGGTTTTAACGACTGATTAACACGTTCAGTTTGTCCGTTAGACTGTGGATGGTACCCAGATGTTAAAGAGAGTTTCATATTTAATGAGGCACAAAAACGTTTCCAGAAACGGGCAATGAATTGTGGTCCCCGATCAGAGACAATATCCATGGGTAAACCATGGAGCCTGAAAACATGGCGGAGAAACAAAACTGCCAACTCTTGAGCGGAGGGTAATCGGGGAAGAGCAATGAAGTGGGCCATCTTACTAAAACGGTCTACTACCACCCAAATGACTCGGAACCCAGCTGAAAGAGGAAGGTCCACCACGAAATCCATGGATATATGTGACCATGGCCTGAGAGGAACGGCTAGAGGCATGAGTTGCCCGACCGGCAACGATCGAGATACCTTGTACTGAGCACAAACCTGACAGGAACGGACAAATTCCCTTACATCTTTAGAAAGATTAGGCCACCACACTGAGCGAGAGATTAACTCCAAGGTCTTAGTGATACCCGGATGACCAGAAACCTTATTATCATGAAACTCAGCTAGAACAGTGCCTCTCAGAAATTCAGGGACGAAGAGACGATCTGCAGGAGTGACATTGGGAGCCTGCTGCTGAAGCTGGAGTAGCTGTGTAAATAAATCTTGTGTGAGGCCAGCCCGGATGACAGACGATGGGACTATGGGGGTAGTAGCCGGGTGGTTATTGTGAACCGGAAGAAAACAACGTGACAGGGCATCGGCTTTTGTATTCTTGGAACTGGGCCTGAAGGTGATGATAAACCTGAAACGAGTAAAAAACAGTGCCCAACGTGCCTATCGAGCATTAAGCCGTTTAGCTGACTCAATATACTGCAGGTTCTTGTGGTCAGTAAACACAGTAATGGTATGCCTTGCTCCTTCCAGCCAGTGCCTCCACTCCTCGAAAGCCCATTTAACTGCCAACAATTCTCAATTACCAACATCATAGTTGGATTCTGCGGAGGAGAATTTTTGTGGACATGAAGGCACATGGGTGTAATTCCCGAGACTCTGGGTCTTCCTGAGAAAGGATAGCCCCCACTCCAACCTCTCAGGCATCTACCTCGACAATAAAGGGGAGATCTGGGTTAGGGTGTCTGAGTACTGGAGCTGAGACAAAGGCCTGTTTCAAGGCCAGGAAGGCAGACTTGGCTTTAGGCGACCAATTGGAAGGGTCCGCTCCTTTTTTAGTCAATGCCACAATAGGAGCAACCAAATCTGAGAAGGTATGAATAAAACGCCTATAATAATTTGCAAACCCTAAAAAGCGCTGGATTGCTTTTAAGTTCGTGGGTTGTGCCCAATTTAGGATTGCCTGGAGTTTTTTTGGTTCCATGAAAAACCCCTTTGGAGAAATAATATACCCCAGGAAGGACACTTCTGTGATGTGGAAATCACTTTTCTCCAGTTTGGCGTACAAATGATTTTCCTGTAACCTCTGAAGGACCAGTCGCACATGGGTAATATGTTGTTCAAATGACTCAGAGTAAATCAAAATGTCGTCTAAATAAACGACTACGAACATTACAAGAAAGTTGCGAAGGACGTCGTTAATGAGATCTTGAAATACAGCAGGAGCATTAGACAGCCCAAACGGCATCACCAGGAATTCATATTGTCCCGACTGTGTGCTGAAAGCCATCTTCCACTCATCCCCAGATTTTATTCAGATGAGATTGTAAGCCCCTCTAAGATCGATTTTGGAAAAGATAATGGCAGTACGGAGCTGATCAAATAGTACCGAAATCAGTGGCAAGGGGTAGGTGTTTTTAACAGAAATCTTATTCAGAGCCCGATAATCAATACATGGTCTGAGCGACCCATCTTTTTTCTCAACAAAAAAGAACCCTGCACTCAATGGAGATTTCGAGGGCCTAATGAAGCCCTTCTTCAGGCTCTCCTGTACATACTCATCCATTGCCGTAGTTTCCGGCCCAGACAGGGCATCTAGTCTCCCTTTAGGCAAAGAGGCACCGGGAACTAAGTCAATGGTGCAGTCATAGGACCGATGAGGAGGCAGAATATCCGCATTACCCTTGGAGAAAACATCGGCAAAGTCCTGATATTCCAAAGGAATAAGTTCTGGGGTGACAGCCGAAACCCGGACTGGATGGGAAATACATTCCTTAACACAAAAGGGACCCCATCGGGAAATCTCCCAGACCGCCAATCTATGGTGGGATTATGAAAGGCAAGCCAGGGGTGACCCAAAACTACGGGGACTGCCGGACAATGGGTAAGGTAAAACTCGATTTTCTCTGAATGTAGGGCCCCCACTGTCAGTTGTACTGGAGGTGTGCGGTGAGTGATTACCCCATTAGAAAGCGGACCACCATCCAAGCCGTGCATGGTGATACGTTTATCCAAAGGTAACTGTGGAACGCCCAAAGCCTGAGCCCAACCAAGATCCATGAAATTTCCCGCAGCTCCACTGTCGAAGGCCGACACCAACGAACTGAGACTACCAAAGGAAATTTTTACAGGAACTAATAAGGAATTATTAGAGGAGATCAATTGCAGACCCAACTGAACCCCCTCACAATTCACTTGGTCAGAGCGTTTCCCTGCTTATTCGGGAAATTACGCGCAAAATGTCCCTTGCCACCACAATACAAGCAGAGACCAGAATTTAGCCTTCTGGTTCTTTCCTCTGGGGACAGCCGGGAGAGACCCATTTGCATGGGCTCCTCGACGTCCTCAGGGAAAGTATACACACATGGACTAGGCCTGAAACTAGCTCCTCTTTCAGCCCTCCGCTCCCGGAGACGACGATCAATTTTAATAGCAAGCTCCATGAGTTTGTCTAAAGTCTCTGGAGCGGGGTACTGAAGGAGACTGTCTTTAATAACTTCAGACAAACCGAGGCGAAACTGACTGCGCAGGGCCGGGTCATTCCAGCCACAGTCGTTCGACCAACGATGCCCCCAGGTCTTAGAGTGAGACAAGGCGTGAACCGAGACAGGATAATAACAAGGGGACCTCTAACTAAAGCAAACAGAAGGCTAGGGACTACTAACAACCCTAAAACTAAATATAAGCGCGGCACGCCGCCAAAGGAAAAGAACGACAAAAGATACCACTGTCCACACCCCCACACGGCACCATCGTGTACCGGGGAGGACAGTGAAAAGCGGAAGCCTCCGCAAAACCACCAGTACAAAATAAACGCAAGGACTAAGCGGCCTAGGCCGCAACACGTGGCAGAAGCCGCTACTCATAAAACCGGGAGAGAACCCCAATAAGCGAGAAGCCCAGATGACTGCAACAGGTTCACTTGGACTGGAAGGATTCCCAGGACCGGCTTCAGAACTCCAGGACTCAGGAACACAGGGAACAGGATCGACCAGATACAGCTGACCAGAAACAAACGTTACAAGGCAGGAACAGCATACAGGAAGCTATCACCAGCGAGGCTGCAGTGTGCTGGCTCCTATAAAAAGGCCCTGCTGGCCAATGACAGGAGGGCCAGCAAGACCAGCCCCCAGACCCTAATTACTAGTTGCCGTGCAGCTGCCCTGCTGCACGAACAACTAATCAATTTCATCTGGCAACGGGGAACGCGGTCCGCCAATGGCGTCCCCGTTGCCAGGGACCCGGAGGCTACAGTACGCACGGCATCCTGGCGTTGCTATGCGCCGGGCGGGCAGTGAGGGAGGTGCGGCGGCCGTTAGCGTCGCTCTGAAGCAGACCGAGCGGCGCCGCGGCACCTAACAGAAAGCAGCCAGTATTTACCCTGCACAGAAACAAAATAACCCACCCAAATCTAACTCTCTTTGCACATGTTAAATCTGCCCCACCTACAGTCCACATGCTTTTGCCCATTAGAGAAAGATTTTGCTTTTGTGATCAGGTATGAATCGGGCCCTATATTCCAAACCATCCAAGTACAATTATAATGTCAATTACAATGTCATCAAAAGTATATATATACTGTATATATATATATATATATATATATATATTATATAGTGAAATAGGTTGCACTCTAATAAATATTCTCCATCAATCAATATATTATATATATATATATATATATATATACTGCTCAAAAAATAAAGGGAGCACTTAAACAACACATCCTAGATCTGAATGAATGAAATATTCTTATTAAATACTTTGTTCTTTACATAGTTGAATGTGCTGACAACAAAATCACACAAAAATTATCAATGGAAATCAAATTTATTTACCCATGGAGGTCTGGATTTGGAGTCACACTCAAAATTAAAGTGGAAAAACACACTACAGGCTGATCCAACTTTGATGTAATGTCCTTAAAACAAGTCAAAATGAGGCTCAGTAGTGTGTGTGGCCTCCACGTGCCTGTATGTCCTCCCTACAATGCCTGGGCATGCTCCTGATGAGGTGGCAGATGGTCTCCTGAGGGATCTCCTCCCAGACCTGGACTAAAGCATCTGCCAACTCCTGGACAGTCTGTGGTGCAATGTGGCGTCGGTGGATGGAGCGAGACATGATGTCCCAGATGTGCTCAATTGGATTCAGGTCTGGGGAACGGGCCAGTCCATAGCATCAATGCCTTCATCTTGCAGGAACTGCTGACACACTCCAGCCACATGAGGTCTAGCATTGTCTTGTATTCGGAGGAACCCAGGGCCATCCACACCAGCATATGGTCTCACAAGGGGTCTGAGGATTTCATCTCGGTACCTAATGGCAGTCAGGCTACCTCTGGCGAGCACATGGAGGGCTGTGCGGCCCCCCAAAGAAATGGAACCCCACACCATTACTGACCCACTGCCAAACCGGTCATGCTGGAGGATGTTGCAGGCAGCAGATCGTTCTCCGTGGCGTCTCCAGACTCTGTCAGTCTGTCACATGTGCTCAGTGAGAACCTGCTTTCATCTGTGAAGAGCACAGGGCGCCAGTGGCGAATTTGCAAATCTTGGTGTTCTCTGGCAAATGCCAAACATCCTGCACGGTGTTGGGCTGTAAGCACAACCCCCACCTGTGGACGTCGGGCCCTCATACCACCCTCATGGAGTCTGTTTCTGATCGTTTGAGTAGACACATGCACATTTGTGGCTTGCTGGAGGTCATTTTGCAGGGCTCTGGCAGTGCTCCTCCTGTTCCTCCTTGCACAAAGGCGGAGGTAGCGGTCCTGCTGCTGGGTTGTTGCCCTCCTACGGCCTCCTCCACGTCTCCTGATGTACTGGCCTTTCTCCTGGTAGCACCTACATGCTCTGAACACTACGATGACAGACATAGCAAACCTTCTTGCCACAGCTCGCATTGATGTGCCATCCTGGATGAGCTGCACTACCTGAGCCACTTGTGTGGGTTGTAGACTCCGTCTCATGCTACCACTAGAGTGAAAGCACCGCCAGCTTTCAAAAGTGACCAAAACATCAGCCAGAAAGCATAGGAGCTGAGAAGTGGTTTGTGGTCACCACCTGCAGAACAACTCTTTTATTGGGGGTGTCTTGCTAATTGCCTATAATTTCCACCTGTTGTCTATTCCATTTGCACAACAGCATGTGAAATTGTTTGTCAATCAGTGTTGCTTCCTAAGTGGACAGTTTGATTTCACAGAAGTGTGATTGACTTGGAGTTACATTGTGTTGTTTAAGTGTTCCCTTTATTATATATATATATATATATATATATATATATATTCTACACCTAAATAAGAAATAAAATTAATAGCATTTCTTTTTAAATCATTCATTCTCCTCCTCTCCTCCCAATCACTGCTGCACCAGCCTGCCCATTCTCTCCATTAGTGACTTATACTATAAAATTGCAAATACAGGTTGAGTATCCCTTATCCAAAATGCTTGGGACCAGAGGTATTTTGGATATCGGATTTTTCTGTATTTTGGAATAATTGCATACCATAATGAGATATCATCATGATGGGACCTAAGTCTAAGCACAGAATGCATTTATGTTACATATACACCTTATACACACAGCCTGAAGTCAATTTTAGCCAATATTTTTTTATAAATTTGTGCATTAAACAAAGGGTGTCTACATTCACACAATTCATTTATGTTTCATATACACCTTATACACACAGCCTAAAAGTCATTTAATACAATCTTTTTAATAACTTTGTGTATTAAACAAAGTTTGTGTACATTGAGCCATCAAAAAACAAAGGTTTCACAATCTCACTCTCACTCAAAAAATTCTATATTTTGGAATATTCCGTATTTCGGAATATTTGGATATGGGATACTCAACCTGTATTACTAAGGAGTTAAAGAAAACCTATTCCCAGTTTAATTATTACTTAGCTCAAATGTAAACTATGCATTACATACATATGCATACCCAGTAATTTTTGTATTCCAGTTTCTGAGAGTTTAAAAAAAACATCACTTCCTAGCACTACAATATAATAAAGTAATGAATGTAATAATATTAGAGATGTGCGGCAGACACTTTTCAGGTTTTGTGTTTTGGTTTTGGATCTGGATCTTCATTCGTATTTTGGATATGGATTGGCTTTTGCCAAAACCATCCTTCTGGGTTTGGATCTGGATTTTTTTGAAAAACAAACAAACATAAAAACAGTTAAATCACAGAATTTTTTTTTTCCCCTACGATATTATTAACCTCAATAACATTCATTTCCACTCATTTCCAATCTGTTCTGAATATCTCACACCTCACAATATTGTTTTTAGGCCAAAATGTTGCACCAAGGAAGCTGGATGACTAAGCTAAGTGACACAAGTGGGCGGCACAAACACGTGGTCCATCAAGGGTGGCACTGCAGTGGCAGTCAGGATGGCAGTTTTAAAAACTAGGCCCCAAATAGCACATAATGCAAAGAAGAAGAAAAAAGGTGCAAGATGGAATTGTCCTTGGGCCCTACCACCCACCCTTATGTTGTATAAACAGCACATGCACACTTTAACAAACCAATCATTTCAGCGACAGAGTCTGCCACAAGACTGTGGCTGAAATGACTGGTTTGTTTGGGCCCCCACCAAAAAAGAAGCAGTTAATCTCTCCTTGCACAAACTGGCTCTACATAAGCAAGATGTCATCCTCATCCTCCAATTCCTCACCCCTTTCGGTGTTTACATACTCATCCATGCAGGGTATTAATTTGTCCCCAATGGAATCCACCATCACAGGTCCCTGTGTACTTTCTGGAGGCAATTGCCGGTAAAGGTTTTCCTGGAGGAATTTATAATCAATTTTGATGAGCATCATCTTTTCCACATTTTGTGGAAGTAACCTCCTACACCGATCGCTGGCAAGGTTACCAGTTGTACTAAACACTCTTTGGAGTACACAATGGAAGGGGGGGGGGGCAACTTAGGTAAAATAAAGCCAGTTTGTGCAAGGGCCTCCAAATTACATGCCTACTTGGATGCTGTCACTGATATAATCATCCACCATTCTTTCAATAGTGACAGCATCATATGCAGTGACAGTAGACATGTCAGTAATTGTTGACAGCTCCTTCAGTCTGGACCAGATGACAACACTTGCTCCTGACTGCCCTGCATCACTGCCAGCTGGTGAACTAGTAAATTTAATTATTTTCCTTGCAGCACCAGTTGCGCGAGAAAATGAAGGAAGAGCTGTTGACGGGTCACGTTCAGCTTGAGTTGACAATTTTCTCACCAGCAGGTCTTTGCACCACTGCAGACTTGTGTCTACCGGAAAGAGAGATATAACGTAGGCTTTAAACCTAGGATCGAGCACAGTGGCCAAAATGTAGTGCTCTGATTTCAACAGATTGACCACCCTTGAATCCTGGCAAAGTGAATGAAGGGCTCCATCCACAAGTCCCACATACTTAGCGGAATCGCTCCATCTTAGCTCCTCCTTCAATTTCTCCAGCAGCTTCTGCAAAAGCCTGATGAGGGGAATGACTTGACTCAAGCTGGCAGTGTCTGAACTGACTTCACGTGTGGCTAGTTCGAAGGGTTGTAGAACCTTGCACAACACGGAAATCTCCTCTGCACTTGGGTAAGATGCATTCCTCCTCCTTTGCCTATATCATAGGTGGATGTATAGGCTTGAATGGCCTTTTGCTGCTCCTCCATCCTCTGAAGCACATAGAGGGTTGAATTCCACCTTGTTACCACCTCTTGCTTCAGTTGATGGCAGCGCAGGTTCAGGAGTGTTTGCTGGTGCTCCAGTCTTCGGGATGCAGTCGCTGAATGTCGAAAGTGGCCTGCAATTTCTCCTGCTACCGACAGCATCTCCTGCATGCCCCTGTCGTTTTAAAAAAAAAATTCTGCACCACCAAATTAATTGTATGTGTAAAACATGGGACATGCTAGAATTTGGCCAGATGTAATGCATGCACAATATTGGTGGTGGTGTCAGATATCACCAATCCCCAGGATAGTCTTAGTGGGGTAAGCCATTGTCTGTAAGAGGTTCTCAGTGGTGTGCCTCTTACGGAAACTGGTAAAACACAGCATAGCCTTCCTAGGAATGAGTTGGCATTTGTGAGATGCTGCTGGTACTGCTGCTGTTGTTGCTGCGGAAGGCAATACATCTACCCAGTGGGCTGTCACAGTCATGTTGTCCTTAGTTTACCCTGATCCACTTGTTCACATGTCCGTGATTAACTGGACAGTGGGTACAACCAAATTTTTCAGGAGACTGAGGACAATTTTCTTAATGTCCCTTGCCTAGTGAAGTGAAATCTAGACGGGATTTGGTACCAGGGACACAGTACGTCCATCAACTGTCTAAATCCCACTGCACTAATGGTGGATACCGGATGCATGTCTAACACCAGCATAGTTGTTATGGCCTCAGTTATCCACTTTGCAACAGGGTGACTGCTGTCATATTTCATCTTCCTCACAAAGGACTGTTGGACAGTCAATTGCTTAGTTGGGATGACGATCGACTCCCAGCAGCAAGAACAGCAGTACCACTCAAGGATCCACCTGAGGAATCCTGGATAGGAGAGGACTCATCAATCATGCCAGTGACATGGCCTGCAGGACTACTGACATTCCTGACTGAGAAGGAAATTGGCGTTGAGGGATTTGGTTTTCTGGATTGCAGGAGTTTGGGTACAACAGGATGAAGAGAATAAGATGTCAGTGGACTGCTTATGCTATTACCCAAAGTTTCTGAACTTGACAAAGACTTATGAAGAATGTGCTGCAGGTGACGTATATGGGAAGATGTTCCTAGGTGGTTAACGTCTTTACCCCTACTTATTATGGATTGACAAAGGCAACACATGGCTTGACACCTGTTGTCAGGATTTGTGGAGAAATAATTCCACACTGAAGATGTGGCTTTTTGGTATTTTGCCCAGGCATGACAATGGGCTTTTTCATCCCCTGGCCAACAACTATCTCCACTGGTGCCTTATTCAAACAAACCATATCACCATCAGAATCCTCATCGTCAACTTCCTCCTCAGCGCCAGCTACACCAATAGCCTCCTCATCCTGGTGTACTTCTACAGTGATATCCTCAATCTCAATATCAGCAACTGGACTGGCGGTGCTCCTCCCAGCACTTGCAAAGGGTGTGCAAATGGTGGTAGGAGCCTCCTCTTCCTATACAGTCTTGGGAATGTCAGGCCTATACATCACGGACACACTTCGACTCTTGGGGATTTGTGATATCTTTGAAGGCACAGTTTTTTCCTGTGCTTTAACAAGCTTAATTTTTAAATTTTTCAGGAGGGAGGAGGGCTTCCATCTTCATGAGAAGCTGAACCACCAGTCATGAACATTGGCCAAGGCCTTAGCCTTTCATTGCCACTTCATGTTGTGAATGGCATATTGCCAATTTTACGTATCTCATCATATAAATTCCTTTTTTTTTCTGATTAATTTTTGCCTCTTGGATTTACCATGCCCTCTATGAGATTGGGCATTGGCCTTAGCAGACAACATTGATGAAATTGCATTGCCAATGTCATGACTGGTGGCAGCAGCAGCTTCAGCACTACTACTAGGAACTGGAAGTGGTTCCTGATCTTTAACTATTTTTCCTCCAGACTTTTGTTCTCTATTTTTCACAGGACAGCACCCCTTTATTATTAAAGCACACAGAACAGTGCCCCTTTTTTCACAGCACCCCTGTAATTTTACAGCATACAAGACAGGGCCAGTGTACCTTTATTTTCACAGCACTCCCATATTTTTACAGCATACAGGACAGGGCCAGTGTACCTTTAATTTCCCCTGAATTTTTACAGCATACAGAACAGGGACAGCACCCCTGTATTTGAACAACACTCATGTAATTTTACAGTATACAAGAAAGACCCAGTGTACTTTTATTTTATCAACAGCATCCATGTCATTTTACAGCATACAAGACAGGGTCAGTGTACCTTTATTTTCACAGCACCCCTGGATTTTCCTAGCACCCCTGTATTTTTACAGCATACAGGACAGGGCCAGTGTACCTTTATTTTCACAGCACCCCTGTATTTTTACAGCATACAGGACAGGGCCAGCACCCATGTATTTGAACAGCACCCCCGTATTTTTACAGCATACAAGACAGGGCCAGTGTACCTTTACTTTCACAGCACCCCTGTATTTTCAAAGCACCCCTGTATTTTTACAGCATACAAGACAGGGCCAGTGTACAATTATTTTCACAGCACTCCTGTATTTTTACAGCTTACAGGACAGGGCCAGTGTACCTTTATTTTTACAGCACCCCTGTATATTTACAGTATACAGGACAGGGCCAGCACCCATATATTTGAACAACACCCCTATAATTTGACAGTATACAAGACATTGCCAGTATACCTTTATTTTCACAGCACCCTTTTATTTTTACAGCATACAGGACAGGGCCAGCACTCCTGTAATTGAACAACACCACTGTAATTTTACAGTGCACAAGACAGGGCCAGTGTACTTTTATCTTAACAACAGCACCACTGTAATTTTACAGCATACAGGACAGGACAAGTGTACATTTATTTTCACAGCACCCCTGTATTTTTATAGCATACAGGACAGGGCCAGTGTACCTTTATTTTAACAGTAACCCTGTATTTTTACAGCACACAGGACAAGGCCAGTGTATAGTACCTTTATTTTCACAGCACCCCCATATTTTTAAAGCATACAGGACAGGGCAAACACCCCTGAATTTGAACAACACCCCTGTTATTTTACAGTATACAAGACAGGGTCAGTGTACTTTAATTTTAACAACAGCAACCCTGTAATTTTACAGCATACAGGACAGGGCCAGTGTACCTTTATTTTCACAGCACCCCTGTATTGTTACTTCATACAGGATAGGGCCAGTGTGCCTTTATTTTCACAGCACCCTTTTATTTTTACAGCATATCAGACAGTGCCAGCACCCCTGTATTTGAACAACACCCCTGTAATTTTACAGTATACAAGACAGGGCCAGTGTACTTTTATTTTAACAACAGTACCCCTGTATTTTGACAGCACACTAGACAGGGCCAGTGTACCTTTATTTTCACAACACCCCTCTATTTTTACAGCATACAGGACAGGGCCAGAACCCCTGTATTTGAACAACGGCCCTGTCATTTTACATTATTCAAGACAGGGCCTGTGCACTTTTTTTAACAACAGCACCCCTGCAATTTTTTTCAGCATACAGGACAGGGCAAGTGTACCTTTATTTTCACAGCACCCCTGTAATTTTACAGTATACAAGACTGGGCCAGTGTACCTTTATTTTCACAGCACCCCTGTATTTTTACAACATACAGGACAGGGCCAGTGTACCTTTATTTTCACATCACCCCTGTATTTTTACAGCATACAAGACAGGGCAAGTGTACCTTTATTTTCACAACACCCCTGTATTTTTACAGCATACAGGACAGGGCCAGCACCCCTGTAATTGAACAACACCACTGTAATCTTACAGTGTACAAGGCAGGGCCAGTGTACTTTTATTTTAACAACAACACCACTGTAATTTTACAGCATACAGGACAGGGCAAGTGTGTCTTTATTTTCACAGCACACCTGTATTTTTACATCATACAGGACAGGGCCAGTGTGCCTTTATTTTCACAGCACCCCTTTATTTTTACAGCATACCGGACAGGGTCAGCACCCCTGTATTTAAACAGCACCCCTGTAATTTTACAGCACATAGGGTGTGGCCAGCGTACAGTACCTTTATTTTCACAGGACCCATATATTTTTACAGTATACAGGACAGGGCAAGCACCCCTGTATTTGAACATCACCCCTGTCATTTTACAGTATACAAGACAGGGCCAGTGTACCTTTTTTTTCCAAAGCACCCCTCTATTTTTACAGCATACTGGACAGGGTCAGCACCCCGTATTTGAACAACACCCCTGTAATTTTACAGTACACAGGACCAGGCAAGTGTATAGTACCTTTATTTTCACAGCATCCCTATATTTTTACAGCATACAGGACCAGGCAAGCACCCCTGTATTTGAACAACACCCCTGTCATTTTACAGTATACAAGACAGGGCCAGTTTACTTTAATTTTAACAATAGCAACCTTGTAATTTGACATCATACAGGACAGGGCCAGTGTACCTTTATTTTCACAGCACCTCTTAATTTTTACATCATACAGGACAGGGCCAGTGTGACTTTATTTTCACAGCACCCCTTTATTTTTACAGAATACCCGACAGGGCCAGCACCCCTGTATTTTAACAACACCCTGTCATTTTACAGTATACAAGACAGGGCCAGTGTAATTTTATTTTAACAACAGCACCCCTGTATATTGACAGCATACTAGACTGGGCCAGTGTACCTTTATTTTCAAAGCACCCCTCTATTTTTACAGCATACAGGACAGGGCCAGCACCCCTGTATTTGAACAACACCCCTGTAATTTTATAGTATTCAAGACAGTGCCCATGTACCTTTATTTTAACATCAGCACCCCTGTAGTTTTACAGCATATAGGACAGGGCCAGCACCCCTGTATTTTTGCAGCACCCCTGTATTTTTACAGCATATAAGACAGGGCCAGTGTACCTTTACGTTCACAGCATCCCTGTATTTTTACAGCAAACAGGACAGGGTCAGCACCCCTTTATTTGAACAACACCCCTGTAATTTTACAATATACAAGAGAGGGCCAGTGTACTTTTTTAACAACAGCACCCCTGTAATATTTTCAGCATACAGGACAGGGCAAGTGTACCTTTATTTTCACAGCTCCCCTGTAGTTTTACATCATACAGGTCAGGGCCATTGTGCCTTATTTTAACAGTAGCCCTGCATTTATACAGCACACAGGACAGGGCCAGTGTACCTTCTTTTGTACAGCATCCCTCTTTTTTTACAGCATACAGGACAGGGTCAGCACCCCTGTATTTGAACAACACCTCTGTATTTTTACAATATACAAGACAGGGCCAGTGTTCTTTTTTTAACAACAGCACCCCTGTAATTTTACAGCATACAGGACAGGCCAAGTGTACCTTATTTTCACAGCACCCCTGTAGTTTTACAGCATACAGGACAGGCCAAGTGTACCTTATTTTCACAGCACCCCTGTATTTTTACAGCATACAGGACAGGATCAGTGTAACTTTATTTTCACAGAACCCCTGTATTTTTACAGCATATAGGACAGGGCCAGCACCCGTGTATTTGAACAACACCCCTGTCATTTTACAGCATACAAGACAGGGCCAGTGTATTTTTATTTTAACAACAGCACCCCTGTATTTTTACTGCATTTAGTACAGGGCCAGCACCCCTGTATTTGAACAACACCCCTGACGTTTTACAGCATACAAGACAGGGCTAGTATACATTTATTTTAACAACAGCACCCCTATACTTTTACAACATACAAGACAGCCAGTGTACATGTATTTTCACAGCACCCCTGTAATTTTACAGCATTCAAGACAGGTCCAGTGTACCTTTACAACACCCCTGAATTTTTACAGCATACTGGACAGATCCAGCACCAAAGTATTTTCACAGCACCCCTGTATTTTTAAAGCATACAGGACAGTGCCCCTGTACAGCAGTGACAGGACAGCCACACCCTTGTACAGCTGCAGCACCCCTAACAGCACATGACACCAGTGACAGGACAGCACCCCTTACAGCACAGGGACACCACAGTGACAGGACAGCACCCCTAGAGAGCACACACTGACTCCACCCAATGCCACCACCCACAGAGAGACAGAGTTCTATCTCCCTCACTATCCAAGTCTGGAGTGAAAATGGCGGCGATGCGTGGCTCTTTATATGGAATCCAAAACCCATGAAAATCTGTCAGTGGTATGATGTTTTGCCTCGTTCTGGGATCCGAGTCTAGCGGGAAGACCCGGGCTCCAGGAGTCCTGAGATCTGAACCTGCTCATCTCTAAATAATATATGTGTGTGAAGCAAAAATATCTTTAAAAGTAATTGTAGGTATGAAAAGAAAAGATATTTGATATCAGATTTTAAGTAGGGCTTTGTTTTTCTTTTCATGTCTGAATGGATCACTGTGCGATATCTTGAATCTTTTATTGTTTTCTGTGAAGGTCATAATAATATTCTCTGATGTATTCGAAAATCAGATAGGGGGCTATCTATATGCATATATATGCTGTGTGATGTTTCTGCAATACACTAGTGTCTGTATTACATATCTTTTTCAAGAGCTTTCATAATAAATCAGAGAGACCACTATCACTACTTGCAAATAGAAATAGTTCTCTAGAGAGTCCTTGAAGCTTTGTTCTGACTGATCGACATTCATTAGATTTTGTTTGTTGAGAGAATCTGATGAATACATAGAGAAGCTCCTGTTTCAAAAGAAATTTAACTGCAACCATAATTTCTCCGATAAGCATGAATGTATCCTACTGTAGTGGCATCAGTGGTGTGATTGTGCTCAATATCATAATAAACCGTGGCAGAAGCAGTCATACAGTATGTGTCATACATGCATCTGTCACTTTTGGAGAAACAATTCTTGTGGATTTCAAGTACATAATGGGCACATTCAGTTTAGAAAGTTCAGTCACAATTTAAAAACTTTACATCAGTTAATGACTTTGGTAAAGAAAGGTTTACAGAGTTATTGTTTAGGAGGACATGAAAAATCTCATCTTCATTTCCAATTATTTTTTATTAGAGTCTGGAAAGTATGTATATTGTATATCTGTGATTTATTGCAACTCAGGAGAGATAAAACTATGTCACAAAGAGCCCGAATAATGCTTCAGAGAATGCGAGTTCCATAATTGCTACAAGTTAGTAATTTCTGGCTGTATACAACATAAGTCTCAGAAAAATAAAAATGCAACAAAGCCTTCCAATTCTATAGCAAACAAAGGATAGTCACAGAGCAAGCATTTCATTGTAAATTGATTTTTTTTTTGTTGCTACTAATGCTTCTTTTTACCTATTAATAGAGTCAATGCATACATATATTGTCCTAGTTTGCTGACTAAGCATATCCTTATGATGTGTTTGGCTGAAATTAAACTTTTTTTGTGGTTTCTTAAAGATGATTTCTCTTATGCATAAGCTAGTGTTATCCTCATTTTACAATGTTATATAACAAATTAATATAAAAAATTGTAATAAAAATATATTTGTTTTTTTTAAAGTGTAACTAACACAGTTAAAGTAATCACTTTCATATTTTACATTGATCAGTTTGAAGCACCTTTGATGTTACTCTACTGATTAATGTGTATGTACACCCCTCCATTTTTATTTACTAGAGTCAATTTTCTTATATATTAATCAATAAAAGACTCCAACATGCAGGTCTACCATGAAAAATGCTGGAACCTGGTACATAAGGGTACACAGAAATTGTGCCTCCCCTAGATACTGGGCTGAAGGGGAGACATAGTCACACCATCACGGGGCTCCTTGCCAGGTCCTGCTCTCTTGGCAGAGCTGGTCCCAGGTGCAACCACTCCACTTGGTACCATTAACCATGTGTAATACACACTTTTTGTGGGTACACTCGGACACCTCCTCATTGCTCTTGCCTACACTCCTATGTAGGACAAAGTTCCTTTTCCCCTGCGTTTGCCTTGGGTCAAACCACAAAGTGGTTGTATTGGATCTTGGTATAATCTCCTTTCCATCTATTCAAATACTGTATGGTAGTATCTTAATTGGTCACTTTTTCTTAATCAACAGTATAGCATTGAGATTACACAAACAATTAATGACTTCTACATCTATAACAGCTTGCCTAAAACCTACAGTCACCTATAATACTTTGCATTGTAGAAGATGACAATACAAGGTATTATTATGGGACTAATCACAGCACAGAAAATAACAAATATCTGATCTAGTAGAGATTCGTTCCCAGGGCCGTTGAGAATAATGGCCGGACCAGGTGATGGTAGAGCAATGGTCAAACTCTGGAGGTCTGCCAAGGCACAACCCGGAAAATAAATGAATGAAAACTACTGTACTATACTGCCAAGAAGGGAATATTATTCCCCCTGTACAGTTGGCCTGGGCCCCTGCTGGGCTCATTAAAAAATCCAAGGTTAATTAGTACCATTCCTCCCAATCTCTCTGCACCCCTGCTTGTACCTGATGTTTAAACACCAATGCTACCCTAAGAACAGTAAATAAATAAAGCTCCTTACTATTATGGATCAGGTCAACCAGCAGAAGTCTTATGAAAGGAAGACAAGGCAGACATACTCTTGGCCCAGAAACACAAAGCTTAGCATACCCATAAATGAATAGTCTCAATCAAAAAAAATAACAATGTCTGCATTTCTTTTCACCAGACAAAAATAGCTACCCATTTCTCTGAATAAAATCAGATAAGGCACTATGCACTCATACTGTATGTATTCTGTGTGATGTATCTGGAAACCACTACTATCTGTATTAAAACTCTTTTTGAAATGCTCTCATAATAAATCAGAGAGACCACTATCACTAGTTGCAAGTAAAAATGCTTCTCTAGAGACTCCTTGAATCTTTCTTTTGACTGATTGGCATTCATTAGATTTTGTTTGTTGAGAAAATCTGTGGAATGCATAGAAATGTTGCTGACTCTTTCCAAATACATAGATATTAAAAGCAACCATAATTTCCCACATAAGCATGAACCCAACCTACTGTAGTATTTTTGTTGTATACACTTTAACCCCACAAATAACTAATCACATAAACATACTATCTAAAATTGAGAGCTCACCACACATTGGGCATGGTGGTTCCGACTCGGTGGTGTAGACCCAAGAACCGGTATTTTACCGGCTGTCAGGATTCCGGCATCAAGTCTCCTGAATGCCGGGATCCCAACAGCCGGTATATTGACTGCATCCCTACTGGAGGCATAAGATGAAAAGGTGATAATAAGTGTTCACCTGCTCATATTTCCATTGTACAGGATTACAATCCATTATTCTGTTTGTTTTAAAATACTGGACTTGTGCAGGTTATTAGCGTGTGAATTTTGCTTATATTTTTGAAAACTAGTGGTGTGCATTGCAGTTATTTTCTTTCTGTTCATCATGTAGCACTATGTATGTGTGTGATGTTTATGTCTCTTTTTTTTTTTAGGAAAATTTACATGCATTGAGGTTAAATTTCACCTAGAACGTCAAATGGGATATTACTTGATACAGATGTACATTCCCAGCTTACTCATTGTCATTTTGTCTTGGGTGTCATTCTGGATTAACATGGATGCTGCACCTGCCAGAGTTGCTTTGGGAATTACAACAGTCTTAACAATGACAACGCAGAGCTCAGGCTCAAGAGCTTCGCTTCCAAAGGTAAGACAACATATTACTACTGTCTTAAAGAGCTCCTACTACCTACACACAGAGGGGGAAGCCATTTTGTGGTTATGAACAAAGGCAAAGTGGCTCAGTGATGTCACTGGCTCAAAGAGATTGGTTGACTGCATTCTCATAAAGGCTGCCTAAGGTGTATGTAGATACTGAAAGCATATTAAGTTTATAAATTGAACACATAGAAATGTAATGGTTATTTTTAACTCACGTTTTAGTATTGTGTTTTGTAAACATTATAGGAAAAGTATATGCATTTTATACAGTGGTAATTAGGGATGCTTGAAAATGTCATTACTTAGAGATGGAAAGTAATTGATGATATTAAAGTGGGATGATAGTCTTCTGAACATGTAGCAGTGTATGATTTTAGGTTAATTGTAAGCTCATACAAAATAATAACGAGATATGCTATGTTTTTTATTTGTTATAACAATGTCTGAGCCACCAGGTCCACTCTGCTAACGTCCTGCGTATTTTTTGCTGACAAGAAGACGTTGCTGATTAATTTGATATATGACACATAAATTGTATTGTAAAAGCTGTGGCTGCAACATTGTTGCACTTTGTGTACAGAGACTCAGTCGCAAACAGATATACAAGTGTCATGTATCAAATTATTCAGCAGTCTCCTCGTGCGTCCTAGTCGATTAACATGCACTTTTGCCTGAAAAAAAAGACACAAAAATGTAGACAATTCTCATGTGACCTGGCGTGCCAAAAGGGACTATTTGGCATGACTGCAGCACAGATGTATGAGGACACATATGTATATACTGTGCATTTAGTGACACATCATGTTACTGGCAGCCTTCCATGTTTGAGGGAGAGAATTTCATAGAAACAATAAATCATTACAATGCAAATAATTCCTTTTTCTGCATATGAGAATTTTGGATATTTTTATGTATACATTGTGCTTATGCATTTTTATCACAGGTCATCATATAAATACAAGTCTATTGCTCTATTGTAAACCTGTAGATTGAGTGGAAGTTTGGTTTTCTTGTGTGGGCAGATTTCTCCTCTTTTTTTGGGAAGGGCTTGTGGGATGTTGTATACTCTGTTTTTAGCAAACCAGGATGGTGATTTATCTTTCTTGTTAGATCTTGTTAGAGATTTTAATACAGTAAAATTTATTTTTTTCTTCATTATACGTTTGTATATATATATATATATATATATATATATAATGTGCAGATAGACCCGGCACTCGAGCGGACCCTTACTGCTATATCATCTTGCTACCGATGCCCTCCCAGTCGGGTTGCAGCCCATTGGTATAATGATCCAGAAGGGCGGCACTTGGAGATATAATAAAGTGCAGTAGATTTAATGTCAAAAGTATCTACGTTTCGGGGTCGCAGCCCCGTCGTCAGGACAATTAACAATAACAAAGACCAGTGTTTAAATACCTTCCAGTGAGTGATCTCGTCCGCCGCCTCAGACGCCGTAGCTCGGTTTCCGGTCATGTCTCGCCGGCGCTTCCGGAAATGACACATCGCCGGTCCGACCAGCACACGCGCTGTTGGCTAATGAACAAAGTCACCATGGTTACATATAAACATAAGTGTATGTGAAAAGTGTTACAGCCATATATACAACTTTTTACAACACCTCCATGATCTAGAATGATTAATGAGCATAGTCACAAAGCGACCTAAATAAAAAAAACTAAGTGCAAACCATTATATAAACAAACACAACAATTAAAAACAATAGTCTGCCCTCCATGTCATGGTATCTATAGTGGCATATAGACATATGTTACCTAGCAAAAAATTACAGTATTAATTGGTCTCTAGCCTAGTTCTATTAGCTTTTTATCATATTACAGTGCTTCAGTTAATAAAAATTTATAAGAAGCATCTAAGATTTAGAGATTCATTTAGTCCCTTAGGCTGGATGATATTAAGTCTGTGAATCCATCTGGATTCCATTTGAAGCAGTTTTTTAGACCTATCCCCACCTCGTAGTGATTTGGAGACATGGTCAATGATCTTATACCTCAAGGTGGCTATGTTATGCTGAGCCTTCACAAAATGTCTGGCCACAGGTTGTTCACTGTCCCCCGATTTATTTGCCTCCCGAATGGCATATCTGTGCTGTGCCATCCGTGTTTTAAAGGAACAATCTGTCTTGCCCACATACGCTAACCCACAGGGGCAAGTTAAAAGATATATAACAAATTTAGAATCACATGACAACAGGTATTGGATGGTATAAGATTTACCCATATGTGGATGCATACATTTGTCACCTGGGATTAAATAGCTGTATGTTGTACAGCCACTACACCGGTAGCATCCTTTTCTCTTACTTAGGAAATGTGGCTCAGGTCCATCAAAATCAGATATATCAGTCTTGACCACTATATCCCTAATGCTTTTATTCCTGGAATAGCTGGCCAATAACCTAGATTGATAGACCTCGCCCAGTTCCTTATCTGAGGATACTATGGGCCATAGTTGCCTGGCCCTCCTAGACAAATGTACACTACTTGAATTGTACTGTGTCACCCATGGGTACCTGCCTTCAAGTTGTTTTTTAACTTTAGGTTCAAGTAGCTGGTTGCGTGTAAATTGCAAAGCCTGTTTTTTGGCTCTCTCAAGGTCTCTAGCTGGATAGCCTCGCTCCAGAAATTTGTTTGTCATCTTAGTCAACTTCATTTCCCAGTCCTTTACATCACAGGTAATACGGAAAACCCGCAAGAACTGGGAATACAGTAGACTTTTCACTGTTGATCTAGGATGAAAACTATCGTATTTCAGGAGATTATTTCTGTCGGTTTTACAAACAATGTAGTATTAATCTTCCCTTCTAACACTGAAATACTAACATCCAAAAAATTAATTGTTTTTACATCAGTGGTCAGAACTTCTCCGGACTCTGTGACAAATTATGTGTAATATTCTCCAGATGTACCTTCCCCAATACCTCCCCCCACATCCTGCCCCCTTAGAATACCGACAGTCGGCATGCCGAATTGCAGGGACTATTCCCACTCGTGGGTCTCCACAACACCCCTGCAAGGGGATAGTTGCGCTCACTCCCTCCCCCTGCCGGCCATCTCGATACTGGAATCCCAGCGTCAGTATAGTGACCTCCCTCCCACTCTTACCATCTCTTGTAGATATTGTAGAATATACATATAATACACAGCAGGCACTTCAGCCTCAGGAATGTCTCATTTGTGGATTACGTCAACAATTAGCAGAAAGCATAACATGGATTTTGGACTATGAAAAGGAATCAGGCACAGACTGAGCATTTTCCTCCAGTTGCTCATCACCTTATTACTGTTTGAACTGATTTCCAGATCATCACCCAATATTAAATGTATCCCGTTTAAAATAAACAGTTTCTCTCAATGTCTCATATAGGTATTCAGTAAACAAGTCCTAGTTCATTGTAAGTTCTTCCAAATGTTTGGGAAGTAGGGTGTGCAGCTTAGGTAAACCAGAGTCCGGCTGTACAATATATTAACATTAAATTCATCTTCTGCCATTTGGGCCAGAATAGGGTTTTAGTTTGAGACCTAACCTCTCCCCACCTGGCAGAAATAAGCCTCTGCCATCGAATATAGGCAGCCAGGTAGGGGTACCTCAGGGTTACTGGCTCAGTTGACCCCCCAGACACAGGTGAGGGGAGCTAGTATCCCCACAGTGACCATCAATTACTTGCGTCGAGGAGCAGCAGCAGCATAGCACTGGCTCCCAGCAGTGGGCATATGCTGTCCGATGTCCTCCTGCTGTCACTATAGGGTGGAGGAGGAGTTTCCTAATACTAAGGGGTACATTTACTAAGCAGGGATAAGAGCGGAGAAGTGAGCCAGTGGAGAAATTTCCCCATCAATTCCCCATCAAATTTCCCCATCAACCAATCAGCAGCTCTGTATCATTTTATAGTATGCAAATTATAGATGTTACTTCAGTGCTGATTGATTGCCATGGGCAACTTCTCCACTGGCTCACTTCTCCGCTCTTATCACTGCTTAGTAAATGTACCTCTAAGCCAGTTTGTTCCAGTCCCTGGCTGGCAGCGTCTAACAGCAGCAGCACTGTATCCTCTCTGCTTGCCTCCTGGTACTGTGCTTGGGAAAGGGGGTCTCCAGGGCCTAACTATAGGCGACAGGGGCTGGAGCAGGCAGCATTAATGTTACTGGTGGGGGCCCCCACAAGCCTTAATCTGGCCCTGGTATTGCAGTGTCCTTTAAAATATCCACTGCACAAATCAGTGCTCTCTGAATACTTTTATTTTTTCAGCATATCATAGATTTATTATTGATAGCATTATTCACTTACTTGTTTTGTGTGTGCATTCTCTATAGGTTCTGTTATTTCACCCACTTTTTTATGCTTTTTACTTTACCATGTCCGCAACACAGTGTTATTTTGAGTATATTGGGGCAGATGTATTAACCTGGAGAAGGCATAAGGAAGTTGTGGCCGGAGAGCCCCCAGCCACGAGGCAAATGGCCGCCCTGGCACTGAAGGGGTTAATCCCTAGTGCCCGGCGCCATTTGCCAGGACAAAGGGGCTCTTGGCGCCAAATTTGAATTGTATTATGGGCGCTAGGCGCCGTGTTTTATTCATGTAAAAAATGTGTTTTTGTAACATGCGCCGTGGTCCCGGACCCCTCCGGAGACCACGGCAGGGAGGACAGCTCCCCGGCGCGCTCAGCAGAGTGTGCGCGCCGGGGGAGAGGAGGCAGCCGCTGACCGCCGGAGTCCGGGAGCTCCGCTCCCGGCAGCGGTCAGTGTAGCCCCGGGCGCACTGGAGTGTGCGCGCCGGGGAGAAGGGTGAGCGCTGCGGCTGGGAGCTCGGCTCCCGCTGCAGTGCTCTATGTGAGAGCCGCCGCTGGGGGCCGGGAGCTCTGCTCCCAGCGCCTCAGCACAGCACGGGTGGCCAGCCGCAGCAGCCGGGACGGACGTCCCGGGCTGCTAGCCGGCGAGGGGGGTGCGCTGCAGCCCGGCTCCCCGCCGGACGCTGCAGCGAGGCCACAAGACAGGCACCGCTCAGGGGGGACCGGGCTAGCCGGCTCCCTAGCGGCGTGGGCACATTAGGCGGGCCAGCAGGATGGTGAGCGCTGGGGTCCGGGAGCTACGCTCCCGGCGCCTCAGCGCTGAAACAAGCCAGGGTCACGGCGGCCGGGACAAGTGTCCCGGTCCGCCGGGCTTAGGTACAGGGGGGTGCGCCGCTGCGTGCGGCGAGGACACTGATTAGTGCCTCCCTGGGGGGACAGGGAGAGCCAGCTCCCTGGAACCCCAGAGGCAGAAAAGCAGGCTGGAGGATGGGGGAAGCCAGCCCCATACCTCCAGCACACAGAGAGCCCTCGCAGCCAGGCTGCAGGGCTAGGGAAGGCACTGCAGTGCCTGAGTATGTAGAGCCTGTGCAGGGCACAGGCTCAGTGTATATTTAACAAAGGGAAATGTACAGTGTGATTTAAAAATGTAATGTATTTAAAGATAAAATGCACTTACTTGATTGTGTGTCCCAGGAGGGGGAATCCATAGCTGTGCAGGCTGATGGATTCTCCCAGACCTTTTCCCTAAAAACGGAATGCATTCCCATCCAGCCTCACAGTTCCAATAGGGACAGGGAGAAAGAGAAGCAGCTCAGCTATAGAACAAGCTGAGGGGTTTCTTGGAGCTCCATGGAGATCAGCCGTAGTGGCCAGGAAACCTGGACCGGGGGGCCAGGCTGCCCAGCTCTGGAGCCCAAATCCAGGCTGCAGGCAGTGAGAGGGGTCCCGGGCAGGTTTCTGGAAGTCAGTTTAGGAGGGAAAAACTTCCCCCCAGCCAGACTGAACGGCACCGTGGGAGTAGCCTGCTCTCCCAGATGGGAGAGACAAAGGAGACCGGCCACTCCCCACTGTCCATTGGGAACAATGTTGTGTGTGCATGAGTCCAGAGCATGCACAGCTCATGGGTAAACATTGATTGGTTGTACACCACAGGGCGGGCTTACCCCCTGTGGTAGAGGGTCTTGGAGAGGGATAAAAGGAGGGCAGTTGGCCCATAGGAGTGTGTATTGTAACATCTTCTTCTGCTGAAACATCTTATTTGTATGCTGTTGCCCCTAGCAATAGGGAGGAGCCTTTTTCAAGGTTTTTGAGCAATAAAACACCTTTGCCTCAAGAAGACTGCTTCATCTTGTGACCAACAGGGGTAGGCCAAACCTAGCCCCGTTCTCCGGCTGTCCAGGGAAGCACCTGACGTCTCCAAGCTCCGCCTTCCGCCAGCTACCGGTAGAGGCCTAGCAAGTGGCTAGTGGGGATTCGTCGACACCACACAGGTGTGGTAAAGCAGTGCGTCGGCACATACAGAGCAGAACCGTGGTTCCAAACGCCACGGCAGATTAGGAGTTTGGTGGTGGCAGCGAGAACCCGCCCACAGCGCAGTGGGTGGAGTCAGTAACAGGCGGTTACTGATGGTAAGCGGGAATCCCCTATGTGGTCAGGCCTCGTGCGGCTTGACCTTCCATTCTGTGCGCAGTCAACGGGACGCGGAAGCTGCGAGTGCTTTCGTACGGTATCGTCCTGTCACAGAAATTGGTGGCATAGTGGCGGGATAATCCCAGGCGGCTTTTCATCACCCGATTGGAGAAGCCGAGTTACTCAGGAGAGGAGTAACTGCAGCGCAGGAGGACGCACAAGATGGCGGAATTCGGCGGAATGTCCAAGGAGGATCTGGAGATCGTATGCCAGGGGAAGGGTGTGGATATCCCTTTCAACGCGTCCAGGAGCGTCATGCAGGCGGCGCTCAGGAGCGTGGAGGAGTCTCATCGGGCGGAGGTGGAGAGCACTGACGGCGTCAGCATCGCAGAGGACGGCCCAACAGTGGACCTTCGTAAGGAACCGGTGAGAACCATAAGCCCCGCCCTCTCTCACAGCAGCAATGTTTCTCAGCAATCCCTAGCAGGGCCAGGATCCCAACGTCCCAGGGGCGGCCCGGATACCCTAGCAGATCGGCTAGCGGAATTGGGGGAAAGGGCAACGGAGCAAGAACGCATGCTTGTCATTCGGATGTGGCATGCGGAGCGGGCACCACAGGCCGTGGTACCCCGGGAGCCGTTGTCAGCTGTTGTAGACAGATCAGGACGTATTCAGTTTGCCAAGTTTGCAGACAGTGATGGGGACATTGATGGACATTTGCAAGTTTTTGAAAGGACTTGTAAACTACACGATCTACCCAAGTCAGAGTGGGTGAGACACCTTGTGCCCACTCTGCATGGAGAGGCCTTGGAGGCCTATCGAGGAGTGGACACGGAGGACTGCGGGAACTACGACGAAGTCGCGAAGGCCCTCCTCCAGCGATTCTTCATCACTCCAGAGTCTTACAGGAAGAAGTTCAGAGACTTGCCCAAGAATCCTAGCAGCACCCATGAGCAGTTCGCCACCCAGCTGCGGCAGTACGTGGTGAAGTGGGTGAAGGATTCGGAAGCCACTACATGGGACGCACTGATCGACCTGATCTGCAGAGAGCAGTTCTACCGCAGGTGCGCCCAAGAAGTGAAGGAGTGGGTGCTAGATCGGGAGCCACCCAGCTTAAAAATGGCTGCCCAATTAGCCGACAAATATGTGGCAATTCGGCCACGGGGGCAGAAGCGCCCCGCCAGCAGCCAGCTCCAACAGACTGTACCACCAAAGGGACCACCCTCTTCAGCTCATCACCCCCAAAGACAAGCATCTTCCAACCCGGGTGCTCTTGGCCAGCAACCGCACCGCAGCGTCCCTGCAACTGATCAGAGATCATCGGTGCCACGACTGGAGAAGAAGTGCTACGGCTGTGGGAAAATCGGACATCTGAGGATGAACTGTCCTGCATCCCAAGCACCCCAGACTCGTGCCCCAAATCCGAGTGCTGGAGCCCGGCTTGCTTGTTTGACGAGAGGAGATGAGCCTACAGAGACTGTTCCCCCTCCAGTCAGTCCGATGGAGTGTGGCGAGAGACAGGTGCACTCTGCGGAGAGAGTCACCTGCATGGCCAAACAGCCCCTACACAACATGTGGAGGCACCTGCAGCCGGTCCACGTGGGACCCCTGCAGGGGGAAGGCCTAAGAGACTCTGGGGCCTCAATCACTGTGGTGAGCCCCCACCTTATAGATCCTGCTGCAGTATTGCAGGGTCGCACTGCCACGATCACCCTGGCAGAAGGAACAGAAAAAGCGGTTCCCATGGCAAGAGTCTACCTGGACTGGGGAGCTGGACCCGAGTTGCGAGAAGTTGCCGTCATGGATGGTCTCCCAACTGATGTGGTCCTAGGAAATGATCTGGGTGGTGGGATCGTCACTATGTTTGTTGGCGCCATTCCCCGGAGTCAAGTTCCAAAACCACCATTGACATCAGCTACTCCAGCACCGCCCAGCCCAGAGGAAAAGACTACAGCTGCTAGACAACTGCCAGCACAGCCAACCACAGCATCAACCAGCCCAGAGGAAAAGATTACAGCGGCTAGATCAGCACATCTACCCCGCATGCCTTTTGCCTCTGGTATGCCCACGTCCCCTAGCAACGCAGAGGATGTCGGTTCCAGCTCGTTTGATCCTGTGGGGGTGCCCAATGATGTTCCTGACCCAAGTGGTTTGCCAACTCCGGCGGTGAGTATGAGAAACCACACTGACTTTTCCATGACTGACCCCTACCAGACTGACCCTAGTAGTCCCCACCTAGATCCCCCTGTAGTGTGTCCCAATTTAGGAGAGATTGAGGGCCGCAGGCAGGAGTTTAGGGAGGCTCAACTCTCTGACCCATCCCTGAAAGGCATGAGGCGCCACTCTGGCAGCGGCCTTGACAGGGTTGGGGCAGGAAGTTTGACCGGGCGGGAAGGGTTAAGGTACAGGGTAGCCAGGAAAGTGGGAGGGGATAGACCAGATAGGGAATGTGTCCAACTGGTCCCCTCAGGGAACGTTCCTGCGCAACCGGTGTCGGTTGCCAGCGAAACCCCTTTGGACAGCAACCCGGAGACAGACCGTACCCTGAAGTGCCTGACACAGAGCTTACCCTGGTCTGGAATGTCGGATGACGCCCAGACCAAATGTAAGGCTGGTGCCATGCGTTGGCAGCCGGGGCACTCCAGCGTTTGTGTTGTCTCTGGGCCTCTGCCCATAGGAGAACCCTCGCAGCAAGTTGCTGTGGACATAGCAGGTCCCCTGCCTGTGCACAGTAGATCGGGGAAGACCCGCAGCCTCCCTGTGGTGGATGCCACACAGGATCCAGAGACTGGTGGTCTGGCCGCCATCACTGTGGCACAGGTAGCGGACGAGAAGGGAAGAGTAGACCTAGGTGACAGGGTAGGTTTCCCGAGTCATAGGTCGACGGAGGAGGATTGGAGGGCAGGTCTGACAGTTAGGGCAGACAGTTGCCAGATAGGTATGACGAAGGTGCAGTGCCTGGGGCACCATGTGGGAGGAGACAGGGGTAGGCCCAACCCAGAGGGGGTGGAGGCAACCAGAGGCTGTCCCCGACCCACATCACCCAGACCGGTACTGACCTTAGAACCTGTAAGGCCCTACGGACATGTTGTCATTGACTTTAGTCCTGTAGTGAACCCCTTGACAGAGATGGCTAGGAAGGGCATTCCCAAGTCAGTGGACTTTGCACCCGCTTGCGAGTTGGCATTCCAGTCATTGAAGGAGGCTCGGGTACCCGCTCCAGTGCTGATGGCGCACATTCTTGACCAGGACTGTGTGTTACGAACTATTGCGCCACTGCACGGACTGGGAGCAGTACCGAGCCAGAAAGAGCCATATGGGCAGGAGCACCCTGTGGCCTGTTTGAGCAGAAAACTGCTATTGTGGGAGGTGGGGTATGCCACAGTTGGGACACCGTGGGTGGCACTTGTTTGTAACCGGCCCCCCACAGTGGTGACTTACCACCTACCTGTTAGGTGGCTGCAACCTACCTTGGGGAAATTGGACAGACTTTTGTGGTGGAGCCTTGAACTTGGACTTCAGGTGGACTATTTGAACATTGTGCACCCACGACGAGAGGCCCACTGCACTATGGATGAACTGTCTAGGCCAGAGCCTACACCCCCCAGGTAGCGTCCCCTTCACCCCAACGGACTGCGGGACCAGGACCCAAATCGTTGGGACATGGGTCCCTGGTTGACCCGCTTGAATGGGGGGGGAGGAGTGTGGCCGGAGAGCCCCCAGCCACGAGGCAAATGGCCGCCCTGGCACTGAAGGGGTTAATCCCTAGTGCCCGGCGCCATTTGCCAGGACAAAGGGGCTCTTGGCGCCAAATTTGAATTGTATTATGGGCGCTAGGCGCCGTGTTTTATTCATGTAAAAAATGTGTTTTTGTAACATGCGCCGTGGTCCCGGACCCCTCCGGAGACCACGGCAGGGAGGACAGCTCCCCGGCGCGCTCAGCAGAGTGTGCGCGCCGGGGGAGAGGAGGCAGCCGCTGACCGCCGGAGTCCGGGAGCTCCGCTCCCGGCAGCGGTCAGTGTAGCCCCGGGCGCACTGGAGTGTGCGCGCCGGGGAGAAGGGTGAGCGCTGCGGCTGGGAGCTCGGCTCCCGCTGCAGTGCTCTATGTGAGAGCCGCCGCTGGGGGCCGGGAGCTCTGCTCCCAGCGCCTCAGCACAGCACGGGTGGCCAGCCGCAGCAGCCGGGACGGACGTCCCGGGCTGCTAGCCGGCGAGGGGGGTGCGCTGCAGCCCGGCTCCCCGCCGGACGCTGCAGCGAGGCCACAAGACAGGCACCGCTCAGGGGGGACCGGGCTAGCCGGCTCCCTAGCGGCGTGGGCACATTAGGCGGGCCAGCAGGATGGTGAGCGCTGGGGTCCGGGAGCTACGCTCCCGGCGCCTCAGCGCTGAAACAAGCCAGGGTCACGGCGGCCGGGACAAGTGTCCCGGTCCGCCGGGCTTAGGTACAGGGGGGTGCGCCGCTGCGTGCGGCGAGGACACTGATTAGTGCCTCCCTGGGGGGACAGGGAGAGCCAGCTCCCTGGAACCCCAGAGGCAGAAAAGCAGGCTGGAGGATGGGGGAAGCCAGCCCCATACCTCCAGCACACAGAGAGCCCTCGCAGCCAGGCTGCAGGGCTAGGGAAGGCACTGCAGTGCCTGAGTATGTAGAGCCTGTGCAGGGCACAGGCTCAGTGTATATTTAACAAAGGGAAATGTACAGTGTGATTTAAAAATGTAATGTATTTAAAGATAAAATGCACTTACTTGATTGTGTGTCCCAGGAGGGGGAATCCATAGCTGTGCAGGCTGATGGATTCTCCCAGACCTTTTCCCTAAAAACGGAATGCATTCCCATCCAGCCTCACAGTTCCAATAGGGACAGGGAGAAAGAGAAGCAGCTCAGCTATAGAACAAGCTGAGGGGTTTCTTGGAGCTCCATGGAGATCAGCCGTAGTGGCCAGGAAACCTGGACCGGGGGGCCAGGCTGCCCAGCTCTGGAGCCCAAATCCAGGCTGCAGGCAGTGAGAGGGGTCCCGGGCAGGTTTCTGGAAGTCAGTTTAGGAGGGAAAAACTTCCCCCCAGCCAGACTGAACGGCACCGTGGGAGTAGCCTGCTCTCCCAGATGGGAGAGACAAAGGAGACCGGCCACTCCCCACTGTCCATTGGGAACAATGTTGTGTGTGCATGAGTCCAGAGCATGCACAGCTCATGGGTAAACATTGATTGGTTGTACACCACAGGGCGGGCTTACCCCCTGTGGTAGAGGGTCTTGGAGAGGGATAAAAGGAGGGCAGTTGGCCCATAGGAGTGTGTATTGTAACATCTTCTTCTGCTGAAACATCTTATTTGTATGCTGTTGCCCCTAGCAATAGGGAGGAGCCTTTTTCAAGGTTTTTGAGCAATAAAACACCTTTGCCTCAAGAAGACTGCTTCATCTTGTGACCAACAGGGGTAGGCCAAACCTAGCCCCGTTCTCCGGCTGTCCAGGGAAGCACCTGACGTCTCCAAGCTCCGCCTTCCGCCAGCTACCGGTAGAGGCCTAGCAAGTGGCTAGTGGGGATTCGTCGACACCACACAGGTGTGGTAAAGCAGTGCGTCGGCACATACAGAGCAGAACCGTGGTTCCAAACGCCACGGCAGATTAGGAGTTTGGTGGTGGCAGCGAGAACCCGCCCACAGCGCAGTGGGTGGAGTCAGTAACAGGCGGTTACTGACGGTAAGCGGGAATCCCCTATGTGGTCAGGCCTCGTGCGGCTTGACCTTCCATTCTGTGCGCAGTCAACGGGACGCGGAAGCTGCGAGTGCTTTCGTACGGTATCGTCCTGTCACAGAAGTGATAAACCAGTGATATGTACAAGGTGATAAAGGCACCAGCCAATCAGCTTCAATATGTAAATTAACAGTTAGGATCTGATTGGCTGGTGCCTTTATCACCTTGTACATATCACTGGTTTATCACTTCCTTATGCCTTCTCCAGGTTAATACATCTGCCCCTTATTTTGATCAACTTCAAATATTTGTATTTAAATTAAACAAATTAAATCAACAATTTTTAACAGCATTCTGCTCTACCATTGACCAACATCAATGAGCCAGATTTAAACTTAAGTGTAAGTCTGTTTGCAGCTTGCAGAAATATGCTTTTTTGAATGCAAATACTGTATCTGGAAAATGCAGCTGTATATGGAGCTGGAAGTACAGTAACCTGCTGTAGCAGCTTGAAGTACCTTCAGAAGCTGATCAGGGGGTGGGCAAGCATAAGTGCAATGGAGTAAAGGGGATTTTGGACCTGATTTAAAATTCAGGCACATGTAAGGAGAAGTGTATTAATGTAGTGGGTTTCGTGGGCAGTGACTGGGAGGTGCCTTAGCATACGTACAGAGATGGTCCATCTTATGAGCAAGTAATGGGAGGTATGTCAGCAGAAGTGGTTGTGTACACAGACTGTTCACCGCTCACATAGGCTGCTAGTCAGCGGGGCTCCCTGTCGGTCCTGTGCAGTAAATTGATGCTGCAAAGCGGCAGCTCACTTTACAGCTCAGGGGTCACAGCAGCAGGGAACCCCCGGTGATCGGCAGCCCTCCAGGAGCACCAGTACCTGCCTTTGGTGAGAATGAGCGCAGCAGTGTGTGTGGGGGGGAAGTGCGGTAGCGGGGGAGGGATAGTTGTGATGGGGGACACCTGGCGGCGGCGGTGGTAGTGGCGACGATGTAGGCGGCACATGCGCAGCACATGCTCTGGGTATTTTTTACGAAATGTACCCCGATTTGGCTGCGGAGTGGCATCACAGGGACAGAGTTTTCTCACAAGTTCTGTCCCTGTATGCGATTGATACATCCCTGTGATGTAATCAATAATCACTTTGCGGTTTGAGCCGATGTTATTGCTTCACATCCGCATCCTCAGATGCGGATTTTGATAAATCAGCCCCTAAGTATCTGCATTTACATCAAGTCATAGACAGGCGACCACCACTAAAAGCAGCTTTAGACACTTTTGCTTCCACCTCTGAATTATTTTATTTATTAACAGTTTCTGATATAGTGCAGCATATTGCATTATGCTTTACAATTGAATCAGGCCCTTTGTCTCACCTCTCACTGGGGTTGCCTGGCAGCACAATGATAAATATAAGCTCTGCATACAGTAAGGTGAATGCATGTGATATGTACTGTGCGGCACCACACTTATAGGTGGGTTGATTTTCGGTTGCCATGTACAGGTTGTTACCTTGGTGGCTAAAAAGCCCTTGACTCCATAATAATTCTGAACACACATTGGCAGATCATGCTACTGTTTATACACTAGGTGGCTATATAGTATGGGTGAGGATTAACAACAATGTATATGTCGACAGTCAATAAGTCAACACCATATGGTCGACAGCATTAGGTCAACAGATACAAAAATTCGGCAGATGAAAGGGCGACAGTAACAAAAGGTCAACAGGTGTTGATAATTGACGTGGAAAAAATCAATTTGCCCAAATATAACCTAACCCGCCCCCTAGTGCCTAAACATAACCCATCCTCTTAAGGTGGGTACACACTAGTAGATATATCTGCAGATCAATTGATCTGCAGATATATCTATGTACGGATCGGGCAGTGTGCTGTGCATACACACTGCCCGATCTGTCGGGGGACTGACGTCATGAACTGGGCGGGCGGGCGGGCGCCCGCCCAGTTCACCTGTCAATCACCGCCGGCCGCTGCAGCATGTGTACGGGCGGTCGGACGACCGCCCCGTACACATACAGCGACGCGCCAATATATCGTTAGATATATTGGCCGTCGGCTGTGCTGCGCGGCCGACGCGATACGTCTGTGAACGACGGAGTTCACAGACGTATCGGCCATACAAACTAGCCGACGGTCCCGCGATATATCGGCCGTTCAAGAGAACGGACGATATATCGACCAGTGTGTACGGGCCTTTAGTGTCTAACCCTAACAGTCACCCCGTTGCCTAATCCTAACTGTTCCCTCCCGTAGCCTAACCCTAGATATCACCTTTGGTGCCTATACTTAACCACCCCCTCCCATAGCCTAAACCAAACTCTCCACCTAGTGCCTGACCCTAATCCTAGCCATAAACCTAATCCCTAACCTTAACTCTATAAATGTTAAAAGAACATAAAAGCACAGACGTCAACCATTTTTGTGTTAACAATTTCAATGTTGACCTTATATACCTGTCGACCTAATGCATGTTGACCGTATGGTGTTGACCTATTGACTGTCAACATATACACTGTTGATCTTTCATCTGAATACCATATAATACAGGTTACATGTGGATCTATTGTTGTTCACACTTTGGAATTGATACTGAATGGGCATAAATGGGTGGTCACAGGGCATCCATCTGTAGGCTAGGTTTAGCAAGGACACGCTAATGGAATTGTGGGCTATGTGGAGTTGTGCGTACACAGAGATTTGTCTGTTTTCAGACAGATTTCTTGCACCAATAACTGGTGTAAATGCGCACTGATAATAATAACGACTATGAAACCAAGTAAATGGATAGGTGCAGTGCAGTCACATACTGTAGATGTGTACAACTCCACGTATGGACAAACATCCATATTGATTCCCATGCTCACAACGCAATTGTGGTTGCTGTCAGCCTGCAGTGTTTCGGCCCCTCTCACAGCAGTAGACTGCCAACCAGATAATTCAATTTGTTTACTGATATTGATGATATCAATGTGTGTGTGTCCATCTTCTGAATGACACACAAAGTAGGGTAATTTGACTTGGGTGTGAGGAATACACGCAGGGCCGGCAACAGAAATCTTGGGGCCCAGTACACTGATATCTCTGGGCCCCCCTCCTCCCTCAAACATCCCCTTCCCCCAGACACGCAGGATGCTGTATTAAGTGTACAGGAGGAACCTACTGAACTTGCTGTGCATATTTTTATATATATCTGCATATTCAATATTCCATATTCATATTGCATGCATTGCATATTCAGTGTTGCTTATTCACAATTCTCTTAAGAGAATGAAACTTCTACGCTGTCATTTGACTTACTAACACACTGGTAATGCCGCTATCCTGTGCAGGTTCAATGCTGCAGCTGTTCCTCCTGCTGCTCTTAGGAAGACACTGTAGAACATTGCAGAGCAGGCAAGTGGGCGGGTGCATTGTCATGCGGCTCGTGATGTCATATACGCAGTACGGGGATCCGGACAGGACAGATTACCAGGGGGTTACCAGAAGGGGATCCGAGTTGTTAACTATGTATTTTATGCCTACCTGTGCCACAGACTCCAGTTCCCTTCCAAGCAGGTGGGCGTCCAGCGCGATCCTTTCATTTAAAATCTATTACTAGGTGCCGCTCTGCTGCAACCATGCATACTGCCCCTCAGTACCTTGGGGTCCCTCACAACGTCGGGGCCCGTTACAGGTGTCCCCTTTGACCCCCCCTGTCGCCGGGCCTGAATACACGTTGCACAAAAACTGAGATTGCATATCTTTGTTATATACGAGGTTATGCACACAGAATAGTGTCTTTGATTTGTTAGTACCTCACGCTCTCCTAGTGAATTGATCATATGAATTCAGCCCACAAAATTACCTGTAACATGAGTAGGCACTAGCCCTGTGGTTTCCTGTCTGTGAGTAGGGTTCAGGTTGATTTGTATCATCAAACAGTGTCTTCTGCCACCAAGCAATTCATTCTCTTTCTATATTTAAATACTGCTGTCTGATATCATAGAACACACTAGACAGATAATGACCCAGGGGCATGAGAAAAATGTATATATCAAAAGCTCATCTTACTTGCAGTAGGGATGACTTCAGGATATGAGTCGTACAGGTGGAAAGAATAAGCACAGAGCGCATATATAAGACGATACCTGATGCATCTTTTTTTAGGTATTTTTTCTCAGCCAAAGTCAGTTGTCATGGAAACTGGTTTTATTAGATTGGTAATGGGCCAATCAGAGAAATCTCCAAACAAATCTCATCACTTGTATGCCTAATCCATCAATTCAGTCATACAGGGAAGGTTTTTAATATTGTATCAAGATCTTGTATTGCATGTTCCTTAATCATTTTACTTGGAAATATAAAGAGATATGTGTCTAATTTCCTGAAGTGTCTGGGAATGTAGCGTTAAGGGCACAAGGCAGGTTTGTTTCTCACAGTGAATACTTTTAACTTATTCCTTAATGGCAAAAAAGACATTGTGTTTTGTTTTCTCTCTGATAATGGTATTTTCTTGATTTAAATATACTGTAAGTTTTATGTGAGAATATTGCAACAATTATGCAACTGCAGTTCGATAGTGGCCAGCTACCTTCATTGTGTGTAGGCAGCAAGTATATATTATGCCAGGGGTTCCCAAACTTGGGGTGTCTTGAGGCTCTTGCAGGGATGACTCAGGTTGGTGGTTCAGGACCAAATCAAATTATTTATGGTCAAAATGATGAGCAAAACCAGTGCTTGGGACTGCCAATCATAAATCATATGGACAATCAGAAGCGCAATTGTACACCACCACATAACTGATCCTAAGGATGACAGGTAGGCACAGTTTACTTAATTTAATATTTTTTTCCACATTTATCAATAAAACACTTTTATCCTAGGGGTGCCGTGAAACAAATGCTGATAATCTAGGGAGCCATGATTCAAGAAAGTTTTGGAACCACTGCCTTTGCATTTTTGTTATCCAATATCCATTGGTAGATGTGGCCCCTAAAATGAGACACAAAAAGTGATAAAATTATTTCCATGGCTAATCATCTACATCAACCCCCAAGTAATGTTGGCACTTATGAGCTCATCTTACCACTCATAGGCCCAAATGTATTAAGCCTTAACAAGAGATAAAGTTGAGATGGATAAAGAGTAATAAAGTACCAGACACAGGTGGGCTGATTCCGAGGCAGACTGATCTCTGTGTATGGGAGTACTATGGAAGTATAGTTGTGCTCATAAGTTTACATACCCTAGCAGAATTTGTGATTTTCTGGCCATTTGTCAGAGAATATGAATGATAACTCACAAACTTTTCTTTCACTCATGGTTAGTGGTTGGGTGAGGCCATTTATTGTCAAACAACTGTGTTTAGTCTTTTTAAATCATAATGACAGCAGAAACTACCCAAATTACCCTGATCAAAAGTTTACATACCCCAGTTCTTAATATCGTGTATTGCCCCCTTTAACATCAATGACAGCTTGAAGTCTTTTGTGGTAGTTGTGGATGAGGCTCTTTATTTTCTCAGATGGTAAAGCTGACCATTCTTCTTGGCAAAAAGCCTCCAGTTCCTGTAAATTCTTGGGCTGTCTTGCATGAACTGCACGTTTGAGATTTCCCCAGAGTTGAAAATATGTTACTCCCAGCGCTTACTCAATATAAAACAAAAGGCTATTTGATATTTTAAAAATAATTTATTTTCTTAAAAATGCAGTTATTATGTAAAAAGACATATATGATTTTTGATATTTTATATACCGGTATAAATATAGCAGGCAAAATATTTTGTGCAATTAAGCAGTGATTAAGAATTCTGAGTAGGGTGAAATATAGTTAGAATAGGATGAAGAATAGTAATGAAAAGAAAAAAAAAAGAAAAATGATAAAAATAAGAATGACGATAATGATTGAATGAACAATATTTCGGGTAGATACGCTGAAGGTGCGTTTTACTCTACCCACCAATCGTCTATTATAGTACAAAACAGTCCCAATGTTTGGGTGGTAGCAGGATTTTATTATGAGTCTCTGTATTCCTCTGGTGTTTGTTTGTTTGTTAGGAACAGTAGTTATTGTGTCCCAAAATGTTGCAACAGTTGTATCTTGTCTGGATACTTTTAGTCACACAATGTCAGTTCAAAAGGGATTTTTTTTTTTTTTTTTTGGTTACTTACGGATCCTCCGTTGCTGGATGTGCATATCCGCAGTAAGACCCCTTCGATCCCGGCTGGATGCCGCTGCTTGAAGGCTTGAGCGGGCGCTGGTCCGGGGTGCGGGGATGTCTGCCGGCAGACTGATAGAGCTGTGCTGCGGAAGGACAGTGCAGTCTGTGTCTTTGTCCAAAGTCCGTAGCCGATCTACGTGTTTCACCTGTGTTGTCAGGCTGTGCAACATTTTGGGACACAATAACTACTGTTCCTAACAAACAAACAAACACCAGAGGAATACAGAGACTCATAATAAAATCCTGCTACCACCCAAACATTGGGACTGTTTTGTACTATAATAGACGATTGGTGGGTAGAGTAAAACGCACCTTCAGCGTATCTACCCGAAATATTGTTCATTCAATCATTATCGTCATTCTTATTTTTATCATTTTCATTTTTTTTTCTTTTCATTACTATTCTTCATCCTATTCTAACTATATTTCACCCTACTCAGAATTCTTAATCACTGCTTAATTGCACAAAATATATTGCCTGCTATATTTATACCGGTATATAAAATATCAAAAATCATATATGTCTTTTTACATAATAACTGCATTTTTAAGAAAATAAATTATTTTTAAAATATCAAATAGCCTTTTGTTTTATATTGAGTAAGCGCTGGGAGTAACATATTTTCAACTACAGTACATTTTTAAGGTTTGTGGTAACCTTATATCTCTCCATAGCAGCTGCTCCCTATAATTACTAGGTGTAAGCGCAGTCCCCACAAACCCCTACTACCACATTTCCCCAGAGTGGCTCAATGATATTGAGGTCAGGAGACTGAGATGGTCACTCCAGAACCTTCACTTTATTCTGCTGTAGCCAATGACAGGTCGACTTGGCCTTGTGTTTCGGATCATTGTCATGTTGGAACGTCCAAGTACGTCCCATGCGCAGCTTCCGGGCTGATAAGTGCAAATTTTCCTCCAGTATTTTCTGATAACATGCTGCATTCATCTTGCCATCAACTTTGACCAAGTTTCCAGTGCCTTTGTAGCTCACACATCCCTAAAACATCAGCGATCCACCTCCGTGTTTCACAGTGGGAATGGTGTACCTTTCATCATAGGCCTTGTTGACTCCTCTCCAAATGTAACGTTTTTGGTTGTGGCCAAAAAGTTCAATTTTGGTCTCATCACTCCAAATGGTTTTGTTCCAGAAGTATTGAGGCTTGTCTCTGTGCTGTTTGGAGTATTGTAAGCGGGATGCTTTGTGGCATTTGCGTAGTAATGGTTTTCTTCTGGCGACTCGACCATGCAGCCTATTTTTCTTCAAATGCCTCCTTATTGTGCATCTTGAAACAACCACACCACTTTTTTTCAGAGAGTACTGTATTTCAGCTGAAGTTATTTGTGGATTTTTCTTTGCATCCCGAACAATTTTCCTGGCAGTTGTGGCTGAATTTTTTGTTGGTCTACCTGACCGTGATTTGGTTTCCAAAGAATCCCTCATTTTCCACTTCTTAATTAGAGTTTGAACACTGCTGATTGGCATTCTCAATTGCTTGGATATCTTTTTATATCCCTTTTTTGTTTTATACAGTTCAATTACCTTTTCCCACAGATCCTTTGACAATTCTTTTGCTTTCCCCATGACTCAGAATCCAGACACGTCAGTGCAGCACTGGATGAAAGATGCAAGGGTCTTTCAGGAGTCAAGAAACTCACTGGCCTTTTATACACACACACACTGATTACAAGCAAACAGATCACAGGTGAGGATGGTTACCTTTAGTAGCCATTCAAACCTGTTTGTGTCAACTTGTGTGCATGTTATCAGGTCAAAATCTCCAGGGTATGTAAACTTTTGATCAGGGTCATTTGGGTAGTTTCTGTTATCATTATGATTTAAAAAGAGTAAACACAGTTGTTTGACAATAAATGGCTTCACCCAACCACTAACCATGAGTGAAAGAAAAGTTTGTGAGTTATCATTCATATTCTCTGACAAATGGCCAGAAAATCACAAATTCTGCTAGGGTATGTGAACTTATGAGCCCAACTGTACTATGGGATTTTTATGGGAGTTCTATGGGAGTGTTATGGGAGTAATATGGGAGTGTAATGGGAGACTATAGGATTGTAACAGGAGTACTATAGGTGTCAGGACCAACTAAGTTTGTGAATCCGTAAACCTTGGACCAACCGAAGGTGTAGGTACTGGAGTATGATGAAAACAGGGAGGACGAAGATAGTTCAGTTTCCTATATTATTAATAGGCAACAATTCCAATAAGGAGTTAAATGACAATCATTAGTCCTCATATATAAACTGACGTATTGCAACGAATGGCATAAAGATAAGCAGGATCAGTATTAAAGATGCATTGAAGAAATGTTCATATGAATAAGATAAAACATGCCTGAAGATTAATGAAGAATTGTCCGATATAAAGCAATAATTGGGGCCAAACTGTAAGAAGTGTTAACTGGATATTGTAGACATAGATGAATAACTGTAAAGACTTGTCACTGAAGCTTAAAAGGCTGAACTGAAGAACTGTGAATTATTGTCTTTGAATAATGCAAAATGTAGATACAAATGCTGAAAGGAGTACTTGCAGGCTGTGAAGATTATACTTGAAACATTGTGAAGAGCTGTAGCAGACAACAACGGTGAAGAATGGGTTAAGCTGAGTGATGAGAGAACGAGAACAAGGATTAAGTAGAAACTTCCACAAGATGTGTGAGTATAACCGGCAATCATTGAATGAACAGGGTAACGTCTCATGGGCCTTCAAGAACCCACTTGTTGCCACTTGGAGAGCGATTGACTGACAGCACAGCAGGGAGCTGGTGGATCACTTGCAATGAAGGCTGCAGACAGACCTCTGGGAGTGGAGGCGATATCAGGACCATTGGAATCACACAGAAATCCACAGGGAGAGCACAGAGCTAGGGAACAGAGTAACTACAACAAAGCACTGGTCAAGTGTGAAATAATCCCAGCCTACTTATAGGCAGTACAAGCACAGGATTGGCAAACACTTACCCACAGGTGCTCACAGTTTCTCACAGGTGCTGCATTTGGTCTCCAGCATGGCCACCTCCTATACTGCAGACACACAGAGGCGCCTCTGGCTATTCGGTCCCCGCACTCCCGGCTCCCAGAAACTGCATCATCTCTGCTGCCGATCACGCCGCATCCCCACATGGCCACACAGCACCGTGAGCAACCGTGCTGGCAACAGACGGACCCCAGAACCCGCAGCGGTGAATGATCAGTTCATGACAATAGGAGTACTATGGAAGTACTATGGGACTGTTATGGAAGTACTATTGGAGTGTTACAGGAGTACTATGGGAATACTATGGGAGTACAATGGGACTGTCACACAAGCATGTAGTTGGTGGAAGTGCAGTAAAATCAATGGGGACAGACGGGTAATACTCATGCAGATGCACAAACTCCCACATTAGCCCTACAGTTTCTTTTAAAATCACAGAGTGGGGTCAACGACTGCTAATGCACATGGTGCATTAAAGTAGCCAACGCTCTGCTGATTCCATAGCTGAAGAGTTCAAAACTTCCACTGGCATTAATGTAAGCACAAAAACTGTGCGGCAGGAGCATAATGGACGAGCAGCTGCATACAAGCCTCACAATAAACCAAGTCCAATGCCAAGTGTCGGATAGAGTGGTGTAAAGCACACCTACACAGGACTGTGGCGCAGTGGAAACGTGTTCTGTGGAGTGATGAATCACACTTCTCTGTTTGGCAGTCAGGTGGGTGAGTCTGGGTTTGGCGGAGAACGTTACCTGCTTGACTGCATTATGCAAACTGTAAAGTTTGGTGGAGGAGAGATAATGGTATGAAGCTGTTTTTTGGGTTTGGGCTAGGCCCCTTATCTCCACTGAAGGGCAATATTAATTCTTCAGCATACCAAGACATTTTGGACAATGCTATGCTTCCAACTTTGTGGCAACAGTTTGGGGAAGGCCCTTTTCTATTCCAACATGAAGGACTATAAAGACATGGTTTGATGAGTTTGGTGTGGAAAAACTTGACCGGCCCACACAGAGCCCTGACCTCATCCCATCGAACACCTTTGGGATGAACTGGACCGGAGATTGCGAGCATTGCTCTCATAAATGCTCTACAGGATGAATGGGCACAAATTCCCACAGAAACACTCCAAAATCTTGTGGAAAACCTTCCAAGAATAGTGGAAGGTGTTATAGCTGCAACGGGGGGACCAACTCCATATCAAAGTATATGTATTTGAATACAATGTCATTAGAGTCCCTGTTGGTGTAATGGTCAGGCGACTAGATACTTTTGTCCATATAGTATATATATATATATATATATATATATACACAGTACACACACACACACACACACACACACACACACACACACACACACAGTAATTCTCCTAGTCTCACACAGTGCACATTCACTGTACTGTACAGAAGTGGATGGTGATAAAAGTTTTTTTTTATCGCTAAGTACAATTTTGAGAAGATCCATGTTTTTTTATTTTATTTCAAACTGTATGTTTGGGGGGCAGGGAAGGTAGTGTATGGGGACACATAACAAAGGGGATGGGGCACTGCATAGAAGCCCACTGGGAAGGCTTGTTAATAACATGTTAGTACCCTGTATAAATAAAGCATCTCCATATTAGAGCTGTTCCGTATGGAAGTTATGAGGGGAATTCAATTAGGCTTGATATTGAATTCCCCCATGTGTGAAACAGATTGTAAACAAAGATGCTTTCAACCAAGCACTGAAGATGGTTTTATTTGCTAATCAGAGGCACAGTACATGCGCTGCCATGACATCAGTATATTTGTAGTATGGTGTATGGTGATAGTGGTCTCTGCAATGAATGAGGGATACTACATTGTACATTTAGTGGTTGCCTAGCAAGGAATATACTAACATGTGTTTCTTAATATCAAGCAGGAGTTTGATATTCTTATTTAATAAACTACTACTGCTCATTCTATAATGGAAATGGTATATCTGCTCATGTGCCCATACGACATATGTTATATTATTTAAAGGCAACATTATTGATTGCACTTTACTTCATTTGTCTATTTGGTCAGAGTTTCCGAATTGCTCTACAGCAGGGAGAATGACTTGTCCTTTTACAGATCAATCAGTTGCAAACAGGCAGAAATCACAGTATAGTCAGGCTAAAAAACCTGCACTATTGTCATATAGAGTCCTTTGTAAGATCAGCACACTTTTGGGCCCAAATGTATTGCACCTTAACAAGTGATAAAGTGGAGACGGTTAAAGAGTGATAAAGTACCAGCCAATCAGCTTCCTAACTGCCATGTTTGAAAAATTACAGTTAGGAGCTAGTTGGCTGGTCATTTATCACTCTTTGGAGGAGGTTCATAATAGACAGGAAAAAACAGACACCCATCCAACTTTTCAAACATTTAAATCTCCCCCTTTATCTGTCTCCACTTTACCAATTGTTAAGGCTTAATACATTTTGGCTTTCATGCTAAAGAGAGATAAAGTGGACAGAGATAAAGTACCAGCCAAACCGCTCCTAACTGCCCTGTTACAGGCTGTGTTTGAAAAATGACAATTAGGAGCTGGTTGGTTGGTACTTTATCTCCATCAACTTAATATCTTCCCAAGGGCAGGATGTACTAACCTTGCGTTGTACATCCCACCACATATTGCATCCATACAAAAACGCATATGTGCTAACGTAAGCAATTAGTATCACCAGTGCTTAAAGTGGTCCTAGAGAGATGGTGGAACTCCCCCCAATGCCCATGCAATAAGGGCGTGGTCTCAAAAAGAAAGGGGTGTGTGTCACACAATAGTAATAATGCCCTCAGTAGTATCACCCCTAATACACATAATGCCCACAGTAGTAACACCCCATAATACACAATGCCCACAGCAATAGCGCCCCTTTTACAATGCCCACAGTAGTAGTGCTCCTTATGCAATGTCCACTGTACTGGTAGTGCCCCTTATATAGAGTCCATAGTAGTGGTGTCACTTATGCAATGCCCCCAGTAGTAGTGCCCTTTATGTCCCCAGGAGTGATGCCCCTTATGAAATGCCCCCTTTACAATGCCCTCATTAGTAGTGCCTCCATTAGTAATGCTCTTAATGGTAATGCCCGTGTAGTATTGCCCCCAGTAGTAATGCTGCCTGTAGTAATGCCCCCAGTCATTTAGCCTCCTGCAGTTTAGCCCCAGTAGTTATGCACCCAGTAGTTTAGCTCCCAGTGGCAATGCCCCTGCAGTTATGACCCCAGTCATTTACACCCACTTTAGTTTAGCCTCCCAGTGGTAATGCCCCCAGTAGTTTAGCCCCTGTAGTTCAGTCCTCATGTAGTTTGCCCTGTGTAGTTTAGCCCCCAGTGGTAATGCCCCCTGTAGTTTAGCCCCTGCAGTTATGCCCCCAGTAGTTTAGCCCCCCAGTAGTAATGCACCCAGTAGTTTAGCCCCTGTAGTTTAGCCCCATGCAGTTTGCCCCCAGTAGTTTGCCCCAAGTAGTAATGCCCCCAGTAGTTTAGCCTCCCTGTAGTTTGCCCCCAGTAGATTAGCCCCTGTAGTTATGCCCTCAGTAGTAATGCCCCCTTGTAGTTTGCCCCCAGTATCTTGCCCCCTTGTAGTTAGCCCCTGTTGTTTAGCACCATGTAGTTTGCCCCCAGTAGTTTGCCCCAAGTAGTTTAGCCACCTTGTAGTTTGCCCTCTTGTAGTTTAGCCCCCCAGAAGCAATGCCCCACTGTAGTTTTCCCCCTTGTAGTTTATCCCCCCTGTACTTTAGCCAAGTAGTAATGCCCCCAGTAGTTTAGCCCCCAGTAGTTTAACTCCCTTGTAGTTTGCCCCCTTGTAGTTTAGCCCCCTGTAGTTTAGCCCCCAAGTAGTAATGCCCCCAGTAGTTTAGCCCCTGTAGTTTAGCCCCATGTAGTTTGCCCCAAGTAGTAATGCTCCCAGTAGTTTTGCCCCCTTCTAGTTTGCCCCCTTGTCATTTAGCCCCCAGTAGTAATGCCCCCTGTAGTTTGCCCCCTTGTAGTTTAGCCCCCTGTAGTTTAGCCCCCAGTAGTTTGTCCCCAAGTAATAATGCCCCCCTGTAGTTATGCCCCCAGTAGTAATGCGCCCCTGTAGCTTGACCCCAGTAGTTTGCTCCATTGTAGTATGCCCTCAGTAGCTTGCCCCCTTGTAGTTTGCCCTCAGTAGTTAGCCCCCTTGTAGTTTGCCCCAGTAGCTTGCCCCCAGTAGCTTGCCCCCTTGTAGTTTGTCCCCAGTAGTTAGCCCCCTTGTAGTTTGCCCCAGTATCTTGCCCCCTTGTCGTTTGTCCCAGTATCTTGCCCCCTTGTATTTTGCCCCCAGTAGCTTGCCCCATTGTAGTTTGCCCCCAGTAGCTTGCCCCCTTGTAGCTTGCACCCTTGTAGATTGCTCCCAGTAGATTGCCCCCAGTGGTTAGCCCCCTGTAGCCTGCCCCCTGTAGACGCACCGCTAATAAACTCACTCACACATGTTTAAAAAAAAACAAAAACATACTTACCAAGCCCCACTCCTGCGTCTGCCCACTGTGATCCTCCTGGTGTCCGCTCCTCAGCACTATGAGAGAGACGTCATGACGTCTCTCCTATAGTGTACACTGACAGAGCCGGAAGCCAGAGCTCAGTAGTGATCTCCTGCCACTGGCTTCCGCTATGGAGAGGGAGCCGGGCGTCCGCTGGTAATACAATCTCAGTGGGCACTCAGCATCTCCCTGCGGCTCCGGGCACACATCGGGTTAGGTGAGCCGGAGGATGCGGAACTGCGTTCCGTCTCCAAGTGGAACTGACGGAACGCAGTTCCGCCCCATTCCGGCTCACTTTAACTCCTGAGTATCGTATAGGACAGCCCTGTCCTTGCAATCAGCGACATCCACTGGACTTCCTGGTTTACGACCCAGGAGTTCATCTGCACATCCGCAGAAGGATGCGACGGCCACTGTGGATAATGGGAGGGATCCGATCGGATCCCTCTCAGCCAAGAATATGGAAATAAGCCTATAGACTTCTACAGGGTAATGGCAGACTCGGTCAATACTTTAAGAATGGGCTAGATAAATTCCTAATGGATAAGGATATACAAGGTTATGGAGGATAGATCACATACTATAGTTATAATAAAATGAGGAAATATAACACAACGGCCGACTTTTCCAACAGATAAAACTAGTCCTGAAAATAATACAGAGTAGGAGAACACAAATAGGTTGAACTGATTTGGCTGTGGAGTGGCATTGCAGGGACAGAGATTTCTCGCAAGCTCTGTCCCTGCATGCATTTTTTGATACATCCAACCAACGTAATCAATAATTGCATAGCGAATTGGGTCGATTTTATCGTCCTCAGATGTGTATGGTGATAAATCGGGCCCTTATTACGTTCAGGTGATACTAACATAATGTAAAAAGGATTTCACATGAATTTAGTAAAAATGACTGATACATATGCCCATTAAACTTTTTAAATTCCCTTCAGCACCAAGGCTAGGGCTTTCACTGCCACAGACGATGAGTATAGAGAAAGCATATGTGTTGCAATTGTTATTTGCAATGTGTTAATGGTGCTATTTAGGAGTACAGTAATCACAAATAGCTTCAGAAATAATCAGGATATTTGCAATAATGGGCCACACAGACAAGACTGCACTGTAGTACTACTTAATGACAAGTAATGGCAGAGAAACATTACAATATTTATGCTAAGCAAGATATATTGATGTTGTTGACAAAGCAAAGCATTATGCTGTTTTGAAATGCAAAGAACTGCAATTTAGAAAGCACGTTATTATAGGTACTATTCTACCAATATACCTTCAGGGAGTAATGTGGCTGGAAAAAATAAGTATATTCTTCTTTTGAATACAGCATTACATTAAGAGTCCCCTGGTTTTTTTTTCTCTTTGTATATTTTCATTAACTCTTTGCTGAAAATGATATGGTCTGCTTGATAATTGTAGGTGTTGCTTCCAGGACTAGTGTTTGTTATGGAAATTTGAAGATTAATTTTGTAGGACCAAATGGCTTTTGTGTATTCACAAAATACATCAGTGAAAAATACACACACTTACAAACATAGAAGATAAAAGCGCATATCACAGAATTCCCTCTGCCGAAGGACGATGATGTCTGAAACGCGTTAAGCGTGCTGCTCTCCCACTTGTCATCACCCCATCTCAGTGCTGTTTTCTGGAGATCCGGCTGTTTCCTTGTTCCGGAGCTCGGTACAGCCAACCCAAAACTCCATCTGGGACAAATGAGGACTTTCCACAAAACTGCTGCTATTGCCTGAGAGGGAATTCTGTGATATGCGCTTTTATCTTCTATGTTTGTAAGTGTGTCATTGTCATTAAAACTTGTGTGTTTTTAAAACGATAATTTGCACTATCCATGTTTTTAATGTGTTCCCCTTTATGAGCAAAAACCAACCAGCTCTCAGATTATATGAAGGGGACACAGTTTATTACAGATGGTACACCTTAAAGAAATACTCTGAATATACCATCAATCAATTGTGAAGTTGATACCTCATAACAAGGACGGTATTACTCTCCTTTTTTTTTATTCTATCTCTATCTGTGGTGAACAGAGGGTGAACTGGTTCTATTTGTGGAGCGCTTGTGGTCTATTGTCTAAATTTTCTAACACTGTATTGTATCTATAGTGCAGAGGGGAAGCACTATTAGATATAGACTACAGCTGCACTACTGATTGTCTTTGCGCAGATTATCTCTGAAAGCCTTTCCTACACACGCATAATTGATGCAAAAAAAATTGCTAAAACCCCCCGTTTTTCACGCCCCAAAATGTTTAGGGTCTAATTGGATACCCTCATCTTAATTGGCTAGGGACACTTGTTCTGGGTAAATATATTTACTTACATCTTCTACATAGCTTTACATAATTATTTTTCATTGTCTTCTACATAAATGTTTTTTCTACATAAAACGACAAAGATATTACTAAGTATTAGTGAAAAAAATGATTGTGTCATTATGATATAAAATGTGAATATAAATGTAAAGCAAAAACAAGAAAAGAAAATAAGTATAGCGACAAAAACAATGCCTTCAAAATGATGTTAGTCTGTGCAGGGGCATATTAAGAGAGGAGGGGGTCCATGTGCAGTCTCCATCCGGGCCCCCTCCACTTTATCTTGCAGCACAGTAGACTCTGAGCACTAGTAGACTCTGGCTATTTGAGCACTAGTAGACTCCAGCTATTTTCAGCAGCCATTTGCCTTGTGATTTCCTTATAGCACGTGTGCTAAATACTGGGAAAACGACCAAGGGGGTAATTCAGACCTGATCGCTAGGCTGCGTTTTCTCACAGACTGCGATCAGGTATGAACTGTGCATGCGTATGCACTGCAATGCGCAGGCGCGACGGACCGCAGCAGCGGGGATCGGTGCATAGCGACGGGATGGTGCAAAAAAAGCGATCGCACAGGCGATCGAAAGGTGACTGACAAGACGAGGGCGTTTGTGGGGCGCAACTGACCTTTTTCAGGAAGTGTCTGGAAAAATGCAGGCATGTCCAAGCGTTGGAAGGGAGGGAGCCTGACGTCAATTCCGGTCCCGGATAGGCTGAAGTGATCGCAGCGGCTAAGTAAGTCCTGGGCTGCGCAGAGACTGCACAAAATCAGTTTGTGCAACTCTGCTACACATGCGTTCATAGACTTGCACATCTAAAATACACTCCCCCTGTAAGCGGCGACTATCTGATCGCATGGCTGCAAAAATCACTGCCCAGAACTTAGGGATAAGTTCTGAATTAGGCCCAAAGTGCCATTTTCCCAGTGATATGTGCAGTGCTGCTGTTGCCGACATAGGACTCTGAAGTGGTAATTATTGAAGAAATTGGTGCAGGGTGTGTGGTGTAGGTCCCCTGGACCCAGGGGCCTATGTGCACAGCACACCCTGCACCCACTATAGATACCCCACTGAGTCTGTTTTACCTATGGGCTGCTGGACTGCAGCCCCCAGGTATAGTCCGTTATCCGGCTCAGTGTCAGTGAAGCCAGATGCAGTCCGTGACTGCTCTGGCTTCACTGTGTTTGGCATAAATTCCCACTGGGAGGTGTTTCTTCCCTCTGGAACTGCCAGACCGGGCTGCTACAACAGAGATCTGGCTTCCCATAGGAAGCCACTCCTTGCCTTTCATGTAGCCCAATCCAGTTGCAGTTTGTGCAGTCCACAAAAGCCGGTGGTTTGTGCATGCACCATTGCACCACGTCGTCTGCGCATGCACCGGTCCTGGCACATACCGGATCCATTGCACAGGTGTCAGGACCTGGGGCAGACTGTCTCCTTTCTCTCTGGACATGGAGGTAACAGCAGCCCCCTTAGCAAACAAAAGTAGGAGCAGTCACTGCTTAGGGTATTATTAACAGGTGGGCTTATGTGTTCTTTAGTAGTCATTTGTGAAAAAACTGAACAAAAGTTGTTTATTTGTACAACCTGCATGTGTCCAGGGAAAGTCTGAGCCACTCCTTTAATAATATAAGTGCTGTGAGTTGCAGTGTGACGCTTTTGTTATTTGTAAAAAAAATATAACATATAAAAAAAACAAAGAAAAAGAAAATTAAATTGTTTGTGTTCAGGGCCCGGCAGTGGCTCTTTGTTACAATAATGCTCAGTAGGTGCTGTGCCACCCATCCCATTAAACATTTAAGTGCTGTAGTCAATATGGATAACAATCAGTTGATGGAAGAGCAGGAGCCAAGTACTAGTGCTGTAACTGCTATCAGTCATTATAGTACTACACCATCTACTAAAGGTGTTTCAAGGGACAGAAAGTTTAGGAAAGGGCATCTGATATTGAAATATTTCACAGTGTTAAAAATAAGAGGGAGAGTTGTCACGTTAAAAACTGACAAATTATCAGTGCCCCAAAAAAAGAACACTAAGGCTGTGCACAGATCCCTGAGGAGAGGTAGGGGTGTCCACATCAGCTATGTGTGAGTCTAACATTTCTCACTCTGTACTCATAGAGAAGCCTCCTACCACCATTGTGGAAATAAGCAGCACAAGTAAAGGTGGTGATGATGATGATGATGATGATGATGATGATGACATAATAGAAATTGAGGATGCTAATGTGGAAGTAGAACAGGATGAGGAGGATATGTGTGTACTATCTGACACTAATGAGGATGAGAATGAATGTTATTGAGGTTAATAATACTGTAGGAACAAAAACAGGCCCACAATATATGACTTTATCAGTTTATAGCATTTTTTTTTTTAAACAAATGCAGATCCAAAACCAAAAAACATGAGGGTGGTTTTGTCAAAAGAGAACCAAAAACAAAACACAAAATTAATACAGAGCCTAAACCAAAACACGGTAGTTTGCACACATCTCTACTTTATACCATATACTAACTATTGACTTCTCTGGAACCCTAAATTGATGTACCTACCCAGTGTTTGACTGGGGCATGACGGACCCACCAGGGAATGTAGTAGTGGGGACCTTTGTTTAGAAGTGTTGCCATTCTCCAGAGGGGGTGTGGCCAGCCACTACATTGGTTTGTCTAACCATTAGAGAGTGCATAGGATGGGCCCCTTCATCGATATATATATATATATATATATATATATGGGTGGTCTTCAGTATGCCGACTGTCGGGATCCTGGCGGACAGTATACTGGCGCCGGAATCCGGACAGCCAGCGTACTGACACTTTTTCTTCCTCGTGGGGGTCCACGACCCTGCTGGAGGGAGAATAAAATAGCATGGCGCGTGTAGCGCACCACCGTGCCCACAGCGTGGCGAGCGCAGTGAGCCCACAAGGGGCTCATTTGCGCTCGCCACACTGTCGGTATGCCGGCGGTCGGGCTCCCGGCGCCGGTATGCTGGTTGCCGGGAGCCCGGTCGCCGGCATACCATACGACACCCATATATATATGTCTTGATAAAGGGGCGTAAGCTCCGAAACGTTGACACAGGACCATTTATCTGTCTGAGTATTTTGTCCTCTCGAGTGCCTTTCATTGCTCCCATTTGGATTTCTATGTTTTCGTGGACTATGGCACCGGGGCCTGTTGCGCTATACCGTCTGAGTGCCGGCCGATAAGAGACTTTATATACATATATATATATATACTGTGTATATATATATAAAGTTAGTAAATACTGCTAAAGCATGCATGATAATGCACCAGATGAAAAAGAAGAGCAATGCGCTTTAGAAAATAAACCATACAGTAGTCCTGTGCAGTATAAGGTAACATGCATAATTTAAGTGCAGTGTGCACAATACTGGATCCATAGAGGTGGTTTCCCCTGTACCCCTGTGGGCCAATCCAACCTTGTACCTACCAAGCAGAGTGTATAGTCTTAGGCAGCATGGAAAGGCAGAACAGGAGCAAAAATGATTGGGAAAGCATAGTCTGAGAACAGTAAGGGGGTATTTACATAATTACAATACAGTTACACATGGATGCATCAACTAATATGCCTTTTGGAAGGCCCGTCTTTTGTGGAAGCAAAAGGGCATACAACAAAATGCAATAATTACTCTCTAGTTCCTTCTATTTGCTGCTAGAGTATTGACTTCTCCAGCTGATAGTACTTAGCGTTGTAGCTATATTATATCAATTCACAACTGTCTATTCACATTACTTAATTGACATTTCCATTTTTACTACTGCAGGAAAGAAGATTCCAATTGGATTTTTATAGGGAAAACAACAGATGTTTGTATTTTATTTTAATTTTCTTTATTTTTTATTTTGAACTTGTGTTTATATTTGATTACATTTTAGATTGAAGAGAAAGTTTTAGCATTTTTAATAGCTGTCCAAACAATATTGTTTCACTTCTCTCATTATTTTAATGTGTTCTATGAGGTAACTTAGCATTTACAACTAACACTGTCAAGCCTCATCACTATGTATACACACTTGTATGCCTGGCATACTGTATACCTGGCGAAGTTTTTGTTTTTTGTTTTCTTTTTTTCATGGTTGGACATATACTGTATTCAGATAGTTGAACATATGCATGTAAAAGTGCTTTTTTTATTTATGTATTTTCCTATGTACATTTGGAAAGCAAATGTATCCACTTCTAAGTGACAAATACATTTATCATTTATTAAAACAATAAATAATTTTTAAAACTTCTTAGAAACTTACTAGATTATTGAAATAAATGTTTAAAGACTGCAAACAAAATCATGTTATAGAAATTCTATTTGAACATAGAATTCTAACATATAAACATACTGTAAATTCAGGATAAAAACTTTTAACACTGATCAAACCGAATTTAATATGAAGGATGAAACACTTGTAGCAGGGACATGGCTAGAACATTATGGATGGGCCCCATAACAACATTTTTGAAGGTGCTCCAGCCCAGTATGAGCCGGTACTGCATACCATTAAGATATTGACAGCTGGTACGTAGTTCTGCCAGCCCGACCAGCTTGCAGCAGCTGTGTCCGAGGGGAGGAGAGCGCAGCATGTGCCTCTCCTGTCCCTAAGTCCGGTCTCCGGTGGTGGCGTGTATCTCAAATCAGGCGTCAGTTCGCTAGCCAATCCAAGCTCTCGGACTGGCAGCAGCGGCTCCTGATTGGCTACTGGACCATAAGCTTTGATTGGCTCATGAACCAGTGCCTGATTTGAGATACCTGCCACGACCAGAGATTGGACTGAGGACCAGGAGAGACGCACGCAGCGCTCTCCTCCCCTCACACACAGCAAGCAGCAGCGGCAGCAGATCCTGGCAGTGAGCAGCATTACTGTGGGCATATATATGTATCTGGCTCTGTAAGGGCAGTATGTGTATATGGCGCTGTGGGGGCTTATGTGTATCTGGCACTGTGGGGGCATATGTAACATAACATATAAACATACTGTAAATTCAGAATAAAAACTTTTAACACTGATAAAAGCGAATTTAATATGAAGGATGAAACACTTGTAGCAGGGACATGGCTAGAACATTATGGATGGGCCTCATAATGCTAATGCAGTAATGCTGCTCACCGCCGATGCCTCTGGCACTATTGGGGGCATGTGTATATGGCACTGTGGGGGCATATGTGTATCTGGCACTACTGGGAGCATATGTGTATCTGGCACTCCACTACTGGGGGCATATGTGTATCTTGTACTGCACTATGGGGGCATATCTGTATCTGGCATTGCAATACTGGGGGACATATGTGTATCTGGCATTTTTGGCAACACTGCACTACTGTGGGCATATATCTATCTTGCTCTATTGGGGGCATAAGTGTATCTGGCACTATTGGGACAAATGTGTATCTGGTACTGCACTATTGGGGGCATATGTGTTTCTGGCACTATTGGAGGCATACGTGCAGGGCCGGTTCAAGCCCGCTCGGCGCCCCGGGCAGGTAATGAGGCGTGGTCTAATACAGGGGGCGTGGTCAGTCACGCCCCCTGTACATTACTAGCGCCGCTTGACTGCTGAGCGGTGCGCGATGACGTCATCGCGCACCGCACAGCAAAAGGTCCTCTCCACGAAGGGAAACTAGACGCGTAGCGTCTAGTTTCCCTTCATGGAGAGGACCTTTTGCTGTGCGGTGCGCGATGACGTCATCGCGCACTGCTCAGCAAAGGTACACTCCACGAAGGGAAACTAGACGCTACGCGTCTAGTTCCCTTCACAGGAGGCGGGGACACAGCGGGCAGCGGAGGCGGACGGGGGACACAGCGGGCAGCAGTGGCGGATCTTGCCACGGTGCGGCGCCCTCCGGATGGTGCCAGCGCCCTCCGGAAGGCGGCGCCCAGGGCAAAAGTTTTGCTTGCCCGTGGCAAGATCCGCTACTGCATACGTGTATCTGGCACTATTGGGGGCATATGTGTATCTGGCACTATTGGGGCATATATGTATCTGGCACTGGACTATTGGGGTATATGTGTATTTGGCACTAATGGGTACATATGTGTATCTGGCACTGCACTACTGGGGAAATATGTGTATCTGGCACTATTGAGGGCATATGTTTAACTGGATCTACGGGGGGCATGTATGCATTTTGCAGTGCTGGGGGCATATATGTATCTGGCACTGCACTACTGGGGGGCATCTGTGTATCTGGCACTATTGGGGGCATATGTGTATCTGGCACTGCACTACAGGGGCATATCTGTATCTGGCATTGCAATACTGGGGGGCATATGTGTATCTGGCACTTTCAGGGGCAAATGTGTATCTTACACTGCACTACTGGGGGAATATATATATATATCTTGCTCTATATGGGGCATATGTGTATTTGGCACTGCACTACTGGGTGCATATGTGTATATGGCACTATTGGGCAAATGTGTATCTGGCACTGCACTATTGGGGCATATGTGTATCTGGCACTATTGGAGACATGTGTATCTGGCACTATTGGGGCATATGTGTATCTGGCACTATTGGGGGCATATTTGTATCTGGCACTGCATTACTGGGGGCATTTGGGTATCTGGCACTATTGGGGGCATATGTGTATCTGGCACTGCACTACTGGGGGCATTTGTGTATCGGGCACTATTGGGGGCATATGTGTATCTGGCACTGCACTACTGGGGCATATGTGTATCTGGCACTATTGGGGGCATATGTAGATCTGGCACTGCACTATTGGGGGTATATGTGTATCTGGCACTATTGGGGGCATATGTGTATATGGCACTATTGAGGGCATGTGTATCTGGCACTATTGGGGGCATATATGTATCTGGTTCTACTGGGGGCATATGTATTTGGCACTGCTGGGGCATATTTGTATCAGGCAGTTCACTACTGGTAGCATTTGTGTATCTGGCATTATTGGGGGCATATGTGTATCTGGCACTGCACTACTGGGGGCATATGTGCATCTGGCACTATTGGGGGCATATGTGTATCTGGCACTGCACTGCTGGGGTCATATGTGTATAGGGCACTATTGGGGGCATATGTGTATCTGGCACTGCACTACTGGGAGACATAGCCAGATTAAGGGGGGATGCAGGGCATACTGTACCCTCTTTGACAGCCCCCCCCCCCCCCCCCCAGCCATAGCACACTGACATCACTAGCTTTCCCTCTTCAGCAGCAGAACCAGCAGCCAGAATGTGAGCAGGACAGTATGCAGTGCAGGTAGAGACACAGGAGTATCATGTTTCATGAGCTACTGACAGAGCTTTCTGACCAGAGGAGAGATAGAAGAGTGGAGAGAGCTGTAACTGACACAGGGATCACAGCTTCTCCTCCTCCCTGCGTGGGTGTCTGAGTCCTTTGTAAACTGTTATGTAACTAAACCATTTGGGTCTAGAGATAGAGTCACACACAGAGAGTCCTCTTGAATATTGTCCCAGTGTGTAAGTAGTACAGAGGCTGCTGCTATTCTTGCATGTGAGAATATAAATTATTTTTTTATTTTCTATGTGTATTTTAAGGTTAAGTTGTCTTTGTTCCACTACAAGAAAAGTTTATAAAAATAGCTGCCTTTCAATTAGGTGGAGTTGTAAACAGTGCCCAGGCATTATTAAACTATTAGTTAAAATATACACCATTGCTTTAAATTTAATATACACAATGTATACCTCCCACCATGACCCATTCCATGAGGGACATAATGCTCTCTACCTGGACTTTCTTCTTAATTTATGATTGCAATCACCTGTGTTGAAATACCTTTCTTATCAATTAAATAGTTCAACACAGGTGACGCCAACCATATAATAAGTGGGAAGTCCAGGTAGAGAACATTTTGTCCCTCCTGGAATGGGACATATTGGGAGGTATGCACAATTTAATATACATTCCACACCTTCCATCGGAGCCCCTCTGTCTTAAGTGCCACAGACACCCCAAGACTTAATCCGGCCCTGCTGGGAACATATGTGTATCTGGAACTATTGGGGGAATATGTGTATCTTGCCCCCCATGTGTGTATTACGCCCACATTTTTATTGGCCATGCCCATGTGGCATGTGGCCACACTCATTTTCTTGGCATGCGTGCACACAGTAAGACTAAGATTTTTTTCTACTTGCACCACTGTCTAGGAGACACCTCTCTCTGCAGCGATTGCTTATTTTATGCCCCACAGCAGTTCCCTAGTTCATGTTATGCACCACAGTACTGTCCTACAGTAGTTATTGTTATGCCTCACTGTAGTGCCCTGTTAATGTTATGCCCCACAGTAGTGTCCTAGTTAATGTTATGCCCATAACAGTGTCCTAGGTAATGTTTTGCTCCACAGTAGTGCCCAAGTTAATGTTATGCACCATAGAAATGCCCTAGTTAATGTTATGCTCCATTGTAGTGTCCTAGTTAACTATAGTTACTTCCAGGCCAAAAAGGAGGTGCAACCTGCAAGGGAGGGAGTGAGGGCCCACCAGTGTCACTGTTGGGGGTGGTCCTACCGACTCAATGTCACTAATAGGGGTGTGCCCAAGTTATGGCAACACTGATGGGGACATGCCCAGCACCTACCGTGGTGATGGGCTTCCTCAAGCTCTCCATTTAATGTGAATAGGTGCCATGCACATACGCATGACATCTATTCACTTGGCGGCGGCAATGATAGACTGTTGTAGCAGCGCTCAACTAAAGAGCAGGATGCAGTTTGCCCCTTCTAAAATCGGGCAGATCACGATGCTTTGCTAAAACAGCCTAGCGTGGAGACTAGTTAATATTATTCTGCATAGTAGTGCCCTGCTAATGTTATGCCCCACAGCAGTGCCCTACAGTATTGTTATGCCCCACAGTAGTGTCCTAGTTATTGTTATGCCCCACAGTAGTGCTCTAGTTACTGTTATGCTCCACAGTAGTGCCCTAGTTATTGTTATGCTCCACAGTGGTGTCCTAGTTATTGTTATGCTCCACAGTGGTGTCCTAGTTATTGTTATGCTCCACAGTAGTGTCCTAGTTATTGTTATGCCCCACAGTAGTGTCCTAGTTATTGTTATGCCCCACAGTAGTGCTCTAGTTACTGTTATGCTCCACAGTGGTGTCCTAGTTATTGTTATGCTCCACAGTAGTGCTCTAGTTATTGTTATGCTCCACAGTGGTGCCCTAGTTATTGTTATGCTCCACAGTAGTGCCCTAGTTATTGTTATGCTCCACAGTGGTGTCCTAGTTATTGTTATGCTCCACAGCGGTGCCCTAGTTATTGTTATGCTCCACAGTGGTGCCCTAGTTATTGTTATGCTCCACAGTGGTGTCCTAGTTATTGTTATGCTCCACAGTAGTGTCCTAGTTATTGTTATGCCCCACAGTAGTGCTCTAGTTATTGTTATGCTCCACAGTAGTGTCCTAGTTATTGTTATGCTCCACAGTGGTGCCCTAGTTATTGTTATGCTCCACAGTAGTGCTCTAGTTACTGTTATGCTCCACAGTAGTGCCCTAGTTATTGTTATGCTCCACAGTGGTGTCCTAGTTATTGTTATGCTCCACAGTGGTGCCCTAGTTATTGTTATGTCCAACAGTAGCGCCCTACAATAGTTATTGTTATGCCTCACAGTAGTGCCCAAGTTAATGTTATGCACCATTTTAGTGTCCTAGTTAATGTTATTCCCCACAATAGTGCCCTGTTAATGTTGTGCCTTACAGTAGTGTCCTAGTTAAAGTTATGCCCAATTGTAAAGTTCTAGTTAATGTTATGCCCATAGTAGTGCCCTAGTTAATGTTATGCCACACTGTAGTGTCCTAGTTAATGTTATGCCCCACAGTAGTGTCCTAGTCATTGTTTTTCTCCACAGTAGTGCACTAGTTAATCGTATGCGCTACAGTAATGCCATAGTTCATTTTATGCCCCATAGTAGTTCCCTACTTAATATTTTGTCTTTAATTTTTCACCTTATTTGCAATGGCTCCATCCAGCTTGGCAGCTTTTGAAACTTGCACAACAGCCCCACATCTGCAGGGCCTTCGGTGATGAGGAAATTGCAGTTTACAGTGAGTGTAAGATAGGGGAGTGTGGAGATCTTCTCAGTTTCAGTACCATGCTCCTTTCTGAGTTTGTAATAAACTTGGAGGTCATTTCCACCCCCCAGCTCACTTCACAATAACTGAAATCAAGGAGAAGCCTACTATCTGATAGTTCCAGGTTTGCCTACTAGCACAGCTCTGCCTGCGAGGGTAAAACTGGAAAGTCGAAGATGGATCATATCAGTGTAGAGCATTAATGAGAAACAGAGATCTCAACCTACAGTATATGAGTGCTGATGAGTCCCTGTTTTCAGCCTGGGCAACAGGGTGTACCCAATTTCTTAGCAGCTAATTCAGGGAACTTGGTAGATAACTATATGACCTGGGTCCAGTGACCACTTAGCCTCTGGGCCCCATAGCATCAGCACTTCCTGCACTCACTATATCCACACCCATAACTTGTCGAAAGAAAAATTCTTCAAATAGTGTTAATTACCTCCTAGCAAGTTAAATTAAAATAATGTATTGCTCCAATGGGAACATTTTTGGATTTATAAATTAGACAAAAGTTCCCTAAAGAATTAAATACAAATTTGAATTTTGACTCATTGTTTAATGTATGTGTTATCACGAGTTCAGTATCGTTGCCCACGGAACAGGATGCCAGCGATCACAACACGGACGCAGGCATCCCGATCTTTGAAATCCCGACAGGGGTGAGGTAAGTATGTCACCCCCTCTCCCCTAACCCTCTCTTCACGCAGCCTAACCCCTGGGTGGCACCTAAGCCTACCCCCTCCCCCGGCCCTAACCCGCCCTCTATTTGCCGCCTGTCGAGATTCTGGCATTGATCTCCTAACCCTGTCGGGATTCCGGCATCAATATTCTAACGGGTGTCGGGATTCTGACTGCCGGGATCCCGACAGCCGGCATCTTAACCGCATTCCGTTGTCTCCAACATTGGAGAAATTATCATTATTTTAGATTTCTTTTTTTCACATACCTATTTAAATTCACCTCTTTTAGCTCTATAGTCACTTTATGTTGTTCTATTGTCTGCAGTCACATTTATAGTATATTTACATTTTATCACACACTGATACAATCATTTTTGTAACATCTATATGCAGTGGTCACTGGGGTCGGTGACATCAAGTGTGCCACATAGCTCGCCTGGGTATGCCCGAAAAGTGGGCATGGCTTCCAGGGCTGTTTCTATACAATTTGGCTCCCAGTGTAAACAGTAAAAAATGCGCCCGCCATAGAAATTGTAAAATGTGCTCCCCCCCCCATAGACATTACAAAACTATTTTGTGCGTGCCCCTGATGAGGGGTGTTGCCTCAATAAAATGGGCATGACCTTATTAAAATGGGGGTGGCCTCACAGTTTAAGACTTCCCTACACCCCAGTTGTTGACCCTGCACCAACAGACCTCGGCCACCACAGAAAATAAAAAATTCCACCATATTAAGATCCACACAGTAATGCCCCTTGCACCATATTATGCCCCCTGCACCATATTATGCCACACAGCACAATGCCTGTGATACATTATGCCCCACAGTAAGCCTTCTAATTACTTTTAAATTACCTGCTTCTTGCCATGGGTTTCATGCTCTGGGATCCATGCTCGTTGCCAGTGATTTCATGCTCTGGGTGTCATTCTTGTTGCCAGGGGGTAATGCTCATTGCCAGGGATTTCATGCTCTGCATATCATGCTCTTCAGTGGTTTTTATGCTTTGGGTGTCAAGATGGTTGCCAGAGGTGAAATGCTCATTGCCAGAGGTTTCATGCTCTGGATATCATGCTCTTCAGTAGTTTTTATGCTTTGGGTGTCAAGATGGTTGCCAGAGGTGAAATGCTCATTACCAGGGGTTTCATGCTCTGGATATCATGCTCTTAAGCGGTTTTTATGCTTTGGGTATCAAGATGATTGCCAGAGGTGAAATGCTCATTGCCAGGGGTTTCAGGCTCTGGGTATCATGCTCATTGCCAGGGTTGTGTAATGATCATTGCTAGGGGTGTAATACTCGTTGGTGTCAGTGGCTCCCTATTACCTGCTCCCCCTTCTCACACCAGTAGTACTCCACTCACTGGGCATCATTTCACGAAACACCCAGTGAGCGGCGTACTATGGGTGGGAGGATGGGGAGCAGGTAATAGCAGCGAGCATGTGTTGCGGTGGGCACCCCATGTGATCGCACGGCTCGCCCGCCAGTAGAAATGGCACTAATGTCCTCAAATAAAGGAGCATGACCTCAAGGTACAACCACATTTTCAGCACTCCAGGGACATGGCCAGCATTTCCGGAGATGATGGGCAGCCTCCAGAGACTCTCCCTACACTGCTGGCTCCTCCTCAGTGACAGGAGCTTGGAACTGCACAATAATGTCACAGTGCAGCATTTCGGTGTCACCCCCTGAAAGCTGACATCCAAGTGCGGTCCGCATCCCCCTAGTGACACCAGTGTTTATACGCAGTAATGTAGTCTTTTATGTAGAATAAGTTTCTCTAACCGGTTATTAATTGCCCAAATTGGTGATATCAAAGTAAATTGATTAATTTACTGTTTAGTGTGGGGATCACAATGCATTTAATTGATTAGCTTGTGATTGCTAGTACTATATTGAATGTTTCTTTTTAACTTCATACATACACGGTTTTTGTAATGATTTGTTCTAATTCACATAATGATTATCATATGCGATTTTGAGTAGCATTATTTGACAGGGCACTGCGTATTCCAAAATGATCCTCTAATACTCTTTGAAAATGTATTAATTAGGCTATTTCAATGGATTGGTTTTTATATGGACGCTGTCAGTGATACTGTGTTCTGTAATGAAATACAGTTGTGTTTGCAATAGTTTTTGATAATGATATATTCTGTGATGTCTTCATGCTAATTAACGGCTGAAGAAGGAAGTTTGCTCATGAAAAGTTTGCTATTATATACTTCCACTAAATAAAACAAAAGCATAACCACAAGGGGTTGCGTCACTAACTGGTACCTGTATACTGTTTATGACGTTTTCTGCATACACCTTTGGAGTTATTATCTTGCTCACGAATATCACCAGTTACACAGTGAGTTAGCTATCGGTGTGCTACCTTTATAAGTATGAACACATACTGTACATAACTTTGTAGTGCCAGATAATGCATGTTGTATACTCCCAAGTCTATTATTATTCTTAAGCTTTTTTTTTTTTTTGGGGGGGGGGGGGGGAATGGATATATAGCATTGGTTCTAGGGTCGCTTTTTTTTCTGTTTTCTATTAAAGTAGGAGATCATACTAGGATCACTCCAACTCTTTAAAGGATGCTCCCCTGTGTAATGTTTCAATGGAATTCACACCAAATTCAATCGTTCATATCTTTCAGTGTGGATGCATCAATGATGACCCATGCTCGTGCCCGCAATCGTTCACCGTTCATCGATCATCGTTGATACATGCCAGTCAATCTGGACAATATAGATGCATGTACTCTCATATCGTCCAAATTGACCATCAATATCTTCCAGTGTGTAGGCTATATCGACCATCAATATTATCGTTGCTCGATAATATCGTTGGTCGAATACATCACCCAGTGTGTAGGCCCCTTAAGACTGCCAACAACTCTAAAGTGGTGATGTATCAAACCTTCAAAAGAGAAAAAGTGAAGTTGCCCCAAGCAACTTATCAATCTATAACTGTCATTTTGTAGACTGTGCTAGATAAATGATAGCTAGGTTGCTATAGGAAACTTCACGTTTTCTTTTTAAAATATTTGATACATCTCCCCCTAGATCGTCTATTGTGTTCATAGGAAGTAAAATATATTTAAAGCCTCTTCCTATAAGAGATTTGACTGATATCCAATGGTACTACGTTGATGTCAGATAGTTTGATGTGTTTGCTTGAATTTTACGTCTGACATTCCTCAGTTCTTGTGCTGTGGATTTACTTGTCAGTACAGGACAGTGTATGTGATGTTTGTTACTTTTGTTTGGATAAGTTAGCAGCTTTAACATATTAATCACTGATCTATCCTAATGCATCTCGGTTGTTTTGTAGAGTATGACACATGTTGGGGTATATGGAATATGTATTTTTGCCCCAAAATTTTATGTCTTGAAGATAAGTATAAGTATCAGATAAGTACAGTCTATATAGGGATGAGCATTTCTCTAGCCCTGTTGATCTGTCTATTAATGGCAGCCATGCCTAAACAGCACAATCTAGAACAGCAGTTAATAAATTCATACTAATAGATGTCAGATGTTGCATTTTCTTTCACTGGAAAGACTTGAAGACCCCTCTAGTTCTGAAATAATCTAGCATTCTTTATAAAAGTGACTACACTTGGGAACACTGTACCTAATTCAGGCCTGATCGCAACAGCAACATTTTTCTTTAATGGGCAAAACCATGTGCACTGCAGGTGGGGCAGATATAACATGTGCAGAGAGAGTTAGATTTGGGTGGGGTGTGTTCAAACTGAAATCTAAATTGCAGTGTAAAAATAAAGCAGCCAATATTTACTCTGCACAAAAACAATATAACCCACCCAAATCTAACTCTCACTGCACATGTTATATCTGCCCCACCTGCAGTGCACATGGTATTGCCCATTACAGAAAGATTTTGCTTTTGCCATCAGGTCTGAATTAGGCCCACTATACCTACCTCTGAGACAGTATGAGCACAGTGGAATGTTTTAGGGAACATAAAACAATGTCCATTTTTGATAATGTAAAACCATAAATAAGCAGAGTTTTAAAATAAAACCGATGGTCATGAATTTGTAACGGACATGCTAATGCTTCTTATTTTCCCTATGTACTAGTTTCATTGAATTAATAAAATAGTAATATAAAATAATATTCTTTTTACAAAGCTTACCAGGATACAGTGGTCATTGCATTTTGGTAATTGTACTATAGTACTCTTAACTTCCCCCAAATTCCACCACAACAACAGACTGGGGTGAAGCCTAGCAAAAGGTTGCATGAACTTTTTTTGGGGAAGGAACATAGGGGGTAATTCAGACCTGATCGTAGCAGCAATTTTATTAGCAGATGGGCAAAACCAAGTGCACTGCAGGGTGGGCAGATATAACATGTGCAGAGAGAGTTAGATTTGGGTGGGGTGTGTTCAAACTGAAATCTAAATTGCAATGTAAAAATAAAGCAGCCAGTATTTACCCTGCACAGAAACAAAATAACCCACCCAAATCTAGTTCTCTCTGCACATGTTATATCTGCCTTCCCTGCAGTGCGCATGGTTTTGCTCAACTGCTAACAAATTTGCTGCTACGATTAGGTCTGAATTAGGCCCTTAGGGGGTCATTCCGAACAGATCGTAGCTGTGCTAAATTTAGCACAGCTACGAACATCATCCCTGACATGCACAGGGCTAGTCCGACCCGCATGTCAGGCCGCCCCTTCAGCACAGGTCCAAAAGCATCACAGGGCGGCGATACTTTTGTACTTGTAGAGTAACTCCCAGCCAGTGCAGCTGCTGTCGCTGGCAGGGAGTTAGTTGACGCTGGCCGGGTCACAGCAGCTGCGTGTGACATCATGCAGCCACTGCGGCCCGCTCCCCCCCCTTCATGGCTGCCATTTTGTGGGTGTGGTCCGGCCAACAAAATGTCGCCCAAACGCCGCCATGCCACTCCCTCTCGCCCAGCGAATGCCTCTGCCTGTCAATGAGGCAGAGGCGATCGCTGATCTACGACAGCCGTCGCATGCACAGTTCCGACCTGATCGGCTGCTGTGCGAAAATGCAAAGCACCGATCAGGTCGGAATGACCCCCTTAGTCATAATGAGTAAACATAGCAGAGAGCAGGTAGGAAATCAGCCTAGTTTGCGTACAGGCTGAACACAAATATAATCAGGCTATATATAGTATATACATTCCCGTACTAGTCATACTGCAAGTAAGCACATTGGCCCTCATTCCGAGTTGATCGCTCGCAAGGCGAATTTAGCAGAGTTGCTCACGCTAAGCCTACGCCTACTGGGAGTGTATCTTAGCTTCTTAAAATTGCGACCGATGTATTCGCAATATTGCGATTACAAACTACTTAGCAGTTTCAGAGTAGCTTCAGACTTACTCGGCATCTGCGATCAGTTCAGTGCTTGTCGTTCCTGGTTTGACGTCACAAACACACCCAGCGTTCGCCCAGACACTCCCCCGTTTCTCCGGCCACTCCTGCGTTTTTTCCGGAAACGGTAGCGTTTTTATCCACACGCCCCTAAAACGCCGTGTTTCCGCCCAGTAACACCCATTTCCTGTCAATCACACTACGATCGCCGGAGCGAAGAAAAAGCCGTGAGTAAAAATACTATCTTCATTGTAAAATTACTTGGCGCAGTCGCAGTGCGAATATTGCGCATGCGTACTAAGCGGAATTTCACTGCGATGCGATGAAAATTACAGAGCGAACGACTCGGAATGAGGGCCATTGCACAGCCCTGTAGTAGTGAATGGATTGCTGAGGCATTCCCTTCACTTCTTCTTACACACAGCAGGAACAGCTCCATTCAGGGCCTCTGTCCCTGAAGTTTTATTTGAATACATTTGGAAGAACCTTCATTTCTTATTGCCCTGAACAGTAGCCATAACAAATTATAATTATTGGTCCCCATTAACAAATATGCCGAAATGAATTTGAATGCAGCTCCAAAAATTTGCCACTGTTTAGAAGTCAGGCAAATTGTATTTTTGCTTTTCTGTGAGTAATATAAATGAGTAATGTAAATGCTTCTGATGTAATTAGCTGCGGGGAAAGAGGCCCCTATGCACAAGAGTGCTCACACGTCTTCCTACACACATCTCTTGATTTATCTCTGCTGTGTCAATCTAAATGTGATGTTCTTCTGGCTGTAACTAGGATGCAAGATACATGTGTGGGAGTATATGTGATCACTGGTGTGCTTAGAGAGCAGCAGCCCAACACAACAACTAAACAAGTCATTCTACAAGGGATACATCGAAAAAATACAGTGATTTACATGCAGCATCTCCTGGCAGCATCAAATATAGTAAATTAGAATAAATGTTGCTCAGACACCAGAGGTCAAATAAAGTAAATTAATAACCTACATTTAGACATGCAAAATATAGCAGAAAAGCACCTTGAGTCCTGTTGGAGAAAGAGCGCTATATATATATTACATTATGATTATTATTATTATTATTATTATTATTATTATAAATATTCTGTGCTACTGCAAACATTCTAATGCTCTCATTGGCCAAAGGTTGTTCTAAACCCTGCCCACTTCATCTTCTGCACCTCTGTTTAATTGAATATTCATTTTCTTTATACAAGCCAAGGTAGATTTTCATAAGGTCTAAAATGATCGTAAGATTTGATAAAAGTAACAGGAGAAAATAAATTCTGATATTCAGCCAGTTGAGGTTTACTGTATGTACAATATTGATTAAGGGGATGGAGATGCTAGAATACGAGGAAAGGCTTGCTGGGCTTGGCATGTTAACACTGGAAAAAAGGAGATTAAGAGATTAACGTTTACAAATATATAAGGGGTGAATACAGAGAGCTAGGGGGTAATTGTTTATAGTAAGATCATCACAAAGGACACGTGGACACCCGCTTAGGTTAGAGGAGAGGAGATTTTGCACACAGAGACAGAAAGGTTTCTTCACAGTAAGGACCATACGTATTTGGAATTACCTGCCTGAGAAAGTAGTAATGGCAGACTCGGTCGTTGCTTTTAAGAATGGGATAGATAAATTCCTATACAGGGCTATACAGAACAACTTATACTTATTATTTTCACTATATTCTTTCTTTGAGTATGTTTTCAGCTTTGCGCATTTATGTGCCCCAGCTACACACATTACTTAACTCACCAGTTACATTAATACTGCAAAGTTAGTGAAAATCTTTAGTGTATCCTGCATTGCGGTTTGCAAGTTGCTGTCAGACTAGATCAGGCTGACTTCACTGCTGTATAAGCTTTGTCTATGACCCTGGAAAGTGTAGGCCAGTTACCTTGCAGCTTTTCTTCAGGAGGTAAATTGTTGGAAGTTCATGCTATTATTTGAGACATTGTTAGGGATCAGTGTCAAGCCTGGAATAATCAAAGGCAGACAGCAGGGTGCAGAAAGATCATATCTATTCATCACAGGCTACAAAATAGTGGTGCGTGGCAATTTCTCCAGATGCAAGATAGGTAATTGTTTTCATTGAGAAGCTGCTGAAAGACTATAGGAGACTTGTAAAAGAGCATTTAGGTCTCCCCATCATTTGTGCCCTTTGTATAATAGCTTTTATATACTGCACAAGATATGTATTCTGCATTCACTCTTAAAAATATAAGGTGATGGGATATTGCAAATACTGTATATAACCTAGTTTCAAAGAAGACATTTCCCATTATGTAAAATAACTTTCTCTTTATTTCGCAAGTCTCTAGAACTATGGTTCAGATTAAATATGGCATTTAAACATGGGGCTGATGGCAAGTGAGTATTGTGCTAGCTGGCATAGCGTATCTTGCATGAGATTATTCTATGCATGCCCAAAGCATGGGTACTTAATGACCTCATGACTAGTTGAGGAGTCTGGGTAGGCGGGACAGGGCAGTACTGAGTATTCTAATATTGGTGTGTTCGTGCAAGTGTAAAGAGATACTTACTGAGACAAAGTCGTGTATGTGTCTAAGGAAATATTTTATTAGCAGGTGGTATGGGGCAGATGTAGATAGCAGATGATGATAATGATGACGTTCCCCAGCTCTAATGAACCACTTGTGCTTGGCTGCTTTAAATGCTCCACTGGCTGGTGATGTCTTCTTTGCTCTAGTAAACATTATGCTTTTTGAGCGTGTGTTTAAGCGAAACATTTTTCTTTTCATACAGAGTTCTTTCTGCTGTTAGAAAGTGACTCTAGCAGTTGTACTGAAAAACTAAAAAGGTTTGAGATATGAGAGCAAGTGGTATGTAAGTTTTTATGATGTATTCATGTTTATACTTTCCACTTTAATAAATATTGCTAATTTTATCCTTTTACTATTAATTAGATGTATACCATTATGGGCACTAGACCTGACTGAATACTAGCTTGTAGTTCCATGCTGCTTACTACTACTTCCCTTCTTTTCTCTTACCTGGGTGGTAGTAGAAGCCACCTCTAGCAGCTTCTTTATCACAACATCATTTAGCTCAGTGTTAGGTTATTTTAGTGTTGTTGTTTTTTCACCACTGTGCATATGGGTGCAAACACAGCTTTTTTCAATGATGGCAAATTGAAGCAACCCTGCATCAGCAGCAAAGTTTAATAAACTGCTCTCTTCCCCAATAATTCACCAAAGAATCCATGCTAAACAATATTTGACCCACAGTTGGCTCCTGCATGCCAAGAGGCAGAAGGAACCTTTCAGAAATACTGCATACATGAAGAGGTGTTGGGTGTAACTACATCCCATGAAGAGTTGTAGGCAGTTGGCTGCACTGCAGCCCCAACTCTGGAGCTACCACTGGTTGTAGGTATACTCCATATAGAGCAACATACTTGGTAGATCCCATCAACCCTATAATCTAATCCAGGGGCTTGTAATGGTCATGGGCATGGAATGATAAGGCTAGATGTCATTGTTACATTTGCATAATTAAGAATGGAATGTCCACATCAGCCTCTCAATGTCAAAACATAATTTTTGAAAATAGCTCTTGTAATTGTTATATTTATTAGCTGTAGTTTGTACGTCAAGCTATATGCAGACCTGTACATGGTTAAAATGATATTAGCGTTAGGGGAAAACAGTGCAAACATTCTCTGTTTAAGATGACATACAGTAACTGTAAGAATAATTGTTCTTATTGTAATTAACAGTTGTTACATACAGTAGGCGATATACCAATCCTTAAAATATATATTTTTTTAAAAAGCTATAAAATACCCAAAAAAAGAGACAGTTTTGTATAATTAGGACTCTGCATTGAGGAATATAGGCCCTCATTCAGTATGAAATGTAAAACTGTGTTTACGCAGATCGGCTCATTATCAGCCGCCTGCGCAAAGTTTGCACTGCGCGTCTGCAGCTCCAGTGTGATCACATCCCGTTATGATGTGATCGCACTTTGCTTAACAGCGCTGGCGACGCGACATTAGGAGTGAGTGGTCTGGACAATGCAGGTGTGTCCAGGCTACTTCAGGGTCGGCCACATGATGTCCCACGCAGTCGCTGCAGGGGAAAACATAGCACCGGTGCGGAGTGGCGCTTCACATGCTGTGCGGCCTTGCCCTTTGCTGGGCGGCCTCCAGCACGAGAATATTTTCAGTAGCAGATTTTGCGAATTACCAGACTCTGCTACTGAAGGTGAATGAGGGCCATACAGTATTTAGAACATGGTTTTTGGATGCTATGTAACATTGATTACACAATTAAACTGGGTGTTTACAAATTGTTTCAATAAAACAAATGCACACACTGATAATGGAACAAATACTGTATTGTTAAATTGGCTGATGCTCATACTGTACCAATATTCATAATTATCACACAAAAATCATAACAAGCCACTAATGTAATTGTCACTTATCATATATGTAGATTTGAAAAGTGTAACCTGTGCTCCAGCAACAAGATATATGTTGACATCCCTGTGCTTGTAATGAGTCTCATAGTCTATGGATCAGTACTTCTAAACCAGGCATGTCCAAACTGCGGCCCTCCAGCTGTTGTGAAACTACATATCCCAGCATGCCCTGACACAGTTTTGCTGTCAGAGAATGCTAAAGCTGTGTCAGGGCATGCTGGGATGTGTAGTTTCTTAACAGCTGGAGGGACGCAGTTTGGACATGCCTGTTCTAAGCAGTGTGCAGCAGTATGAAGGCTCTGTAGTTTCCACTGAAACACCAAACTCTGCTGTAGGCAGGGCTGGATTAAGCATTTGGGGGGCCCGGGGCACTTAAGAGAGGGGGCCCTTATATCAACACTGCCCCCCCCCTGGTGTTGCGGTGCCCGCTGTATGTGTGCCTTTTCTTCCAGCAGCCTCCATGAATGCAGCAGTGCAGGTAGTATATATATATATATATATATATAGATAGATATAAATCTATATAGATATCTATCTATATGGATGGATGGATACATCAGTTAGTCCAGCCTCCCTCTCCCTGTCACCGACCTTCAAATGCACAGCGCCGGTGTCTGCTTGTCATCGGCGCCAGCGGAGTAGGGGAGTGAGTGAGAGCAAACAGGTACAGGTTACTTCTCTCCAGGCTCCCTGCGCTGCTGTGGACAACTGCGGCGCTGCTGCTGAGTGTTGATGGTGGGGGAGCTTGGAGAAGCAGAGCTCGTCCCCGTGCAGCAGCTCCGGTGAGGGGATGCCTGATAAGGAGGGCCCAGGGTTACTGACCCCCTAGCAGGGGCAGATTGGGATGTAAAACTACCCCGGGAAATTTATTGAAGCAGCCCTAAACGGGGTGGGATCTGTTGAAGGGATGGGGTCTGTCGTGGGAGGTAGGACCCCTCCTCTCTGGGCCTGACTGAGTTGGATGCCATTGCGGCCCTCTTCTTTTGCTGCAGTTGCATCCGCAACTTTAGGCAAGTGCCGATACAATGCCTTTCCCTGACGTACAACCCTGCATCTGAATATACAAGGACTGGCAGTGTGTCAGCTGCAATCACGCTTTGTGCATCTTTAGACGCCCTAATAAACTTACATCAGCCCTATACTAGATGCAGATAAACCATCTGAGTATGGCCTCCAATATGAGCAATACAGAGTCTCTATAGCCAACCCCCTGTAATTACCTAGGAATACCTAACACATTTCTAATACACTTCTTCTATACACTATATAGTTCTTATTAGCCCCACAGGACAAAAACATATTGGCCCCCACAGAAAAACAAATTGGTATCATTAGGGAAAAAATAAAACACAGCCGCCACAGGAAAAAAATAAAAAAACATTGGCCTCCACAAGAAAACAAATAGTATGGATATTGTATGTCCCTCGGGTGGGGGGGAGGCACTGTGTCTAGGGGGTAGGGTAGGGTGGAGAGTGTACTGTAGGTCCCAGGTTGGGAGTGGTAGTGTGTTTAGGGGGCTGAGGGCTAAGGATGAGCAGTGTATGTCCATGGGGCTGTGCGGTATAATGATTAGTGTATGTCATTGGCCTGGAGGGGTACTGTTTGTCTTGGGAGTAAGGTATGTTCTGGAGGCTGGCGGGTAGGGCAGGTTGCGGGTATATTCTGGAGGTGGGGGTGATAGTTAGGGTGGGTACTATACTGTGATGCCAGGGGGTAGGGCTAGTTAGACTATTGCCCCCTCTGGTGCCTATTCCTGAAGCACAAGCTCCATACACTCCGCTGCAGCTGAGGGCAGGATGGGAGTAGTAGTATTGTGGATCAGGGGGCAGGCTAGAAGTAGTAGTGTGAAGTAGGGGGCAGGGTTGGTGTAGTAGTAGTATTCATGTAAAGGGGACAGGATGGGAGTAGTAGTGCAAAGCAGGTGGTGAAGAGGAAAGTAGACTCACCAGGAAGAAGCAAGAGTAAGTTGTTTAAGAATCACCTCTGCTCCTGGGTGACTTCCTCTCAGCAGCTTCTGGCCACCTTCCTTCTCTCTATGGACTGCTAACACTATAGTACCGCCAACTCAGGGACACTCAATTGATCCATGGAGGGGGTTTCACGTGCCTGCCTCCATCCCTCACTCCCGTTCCACTGACCCCGCTAATCCGGATCTGTCCTTCCCTCACTGAGCGGTGCGCTCATTATGCCGGTGATGCTAGGACTGCCGCATCCTGATCATGCAGCCCGGCACAGCCGATCACACTGCTGCACATTTTGCATGTCCAGCGGTAGTGCAGCCCTGAGTCTCACTGCACTGTCACACACAGATCATGTAACGGCTGCAGTTGCTTGAACATTCCGCACCCCGCCGTCACTCGGAAGTTGGCGGGGTGGGCGGCACCGTGAGAGGGGTCTGGTCCAGCTGTAAGTGGGCTCACTTTTGAGAGAGGGGTCTGGACCAGTCCAGTCGAACCCGGCCGACCAGAAAATGGCCCGATATCTCGGCGGACCAATCCGCCCCTGCTCCCTAGCCCAGCCCCTTCCGGCTCGATGTGTGGCTCGGCTGCCCGCCATCTCCTCTCCCATCCCGGTCCGGCTCCTTCCTGCAAGTCGCGCGGCCAGTCAGAGAGCCGGTCGCAGGAAGCAGAGCACATAGCAGGTGCAGCGCTGTCAGTATGACAGCTGCTAGCACCTGCTGTTGCGACACTGCAGATCGGTGTTTAAAGGTCCGATCTGTGGTGTGCGGCAGGGGGCACTCTTAGATCGGGGGGCCCGTGGTACTTACCCCCTGTGACCCCCCCTTAATCCGGCTCTGGCTGTAGGGAGATGAAAGCATCCAGAGCCAAGACATTCCTGTTGTTCTGGAGTTAGTAGAAAATGCTTTCAAATCAAAATAAGATTTCCATTCTGCAGATGCAATAGGCAAATGGCGAAATTTAAAAAAAACTATTTTTTTTGGCGTTGGCCAAAGCAGGTGGTCATCCCATATGATCTCTGGTGTTTTATTTGCTGTAAGCACACCCTTTCATTGCATTGATTGGAATGGATGGTACAATGTTTAGCATACTGCTTCAGAGCACTGAGGTCATGGGTTTGATTCCCACCATGGCCCTAACTATGTGGACTATGTTTAGCTTCCCCCTACTTGCAGGGACTTCCTCCGGGTACTCCGGTTTTCTCCTGCAATCCAATTAACCCTAGTGTGTAAGTGTGTGCATGTACATATGTTTAGGGCATACTAGACAGGCCAGGTGGTTCTTTTCTGCCATCAAAATCTAATCTAATTTAAAGATTAGGTCTACCACTGGTATAATACTTTCTGTATTTAGCAGCCCTGTATGTCTGTATTTACAGTAGTAGCCCTGCTGTGATGTCCTGATGGGATGTGTTCAGCGTCCCAATGGACGGGATGCCGGCAGGAGACCAGAGCCGGATCACCGGCAATCGACCCTGAAGGTAAGTATTGGGGTAACTGTTAGGGTTAGGACCCCGGGAAGGGGGATCGCTAGGATTATGCACTACGGCTGTTAGAGTTAGGCACTAGGGGGTTTGCCCTAGCCGCCCCCCGAGGGTTAGCCCTGGCTGCCACCTCTGGAGGGCTAGATCTAGCTGCCACCCCCAGAGGGTTAGGTTAGGAGAGGGGGGTGACCCCTCCGACGATGGGATCTTCAATGTTGGGATACTGATGCTGTGTCAGTCATGTGACTGCCAGCATTCCGAGAAGCGGCATTTCATACCGAACCCATCTTGATTGGCATTCTCTACAACATTGAGGCTGAGAGCACTAGAGGTACTTGGGTGAGGTTCCTGGTGAGATGCACTTTGATAAGTCAACTGTTTCAATGCCAAATAGAAACCGTTCCCATTCCTTTTCTGCTCCATTTGCAATCTCATTAAAAAAAAAAGTTAACTTTAAGCCCCAACACTTTCCAGTTTTTGGTTCCTCTTTAGTTAGCATTAAAAATACGACTACTATCCAACCAAATGTCTGCACAGCATGCTTCATTTATATAATCCCTAACTTCTTAAAACCAATTTTGAATGGCTACTTTTGTAATAGCTGCCCTAGCTTTAGAGATTATTTCTGTATTTCATTTTTCAACAGCAGGTCTTCATTTTAAAAATAATGAAAACCACTTATCACCTGGCGGTCATCAGTAAATGGATTTTCTCTATTCATACTTTGTAAAATTTCTTGTACTGCATCTTTAACTTCATCTTGGTGTATTGGATATCTAAGTTTAGCTTTAGTTAAAATCCAGATTTCTAGTCTTCAGGAAGTAGGTCTGGTTGTGGACCCATTTTTCTAACATCAAGCACCTCAATTGGGGATGACCCTCATGTTATTTTTAATTAATCGATTCCCACCACAGGAATGAATGGAGCCAAGCATTTCCATTCACTCCAATGGGCAAACCGCTATTGGCTGTGCAATGTAGGTAAGTACAGTATATGTGAGTGTGCATGTATGTTTTATTAAAGCTATACTGGCATGGTGTGTGTGCATCTTGTCTTTATTGGAATATTTAGTTTGCAGTGTAACTACAAGTTCTCCAAGTACCAGCATGCTGGGGAAGTTTGCTGGGATCTGTAGTTCCATATCAAAAGACAATATTTTTTCTACTTTTTACACTTCATGGCTATCAGCCCACCATCCACAGCCCACAGATGATGGGGAGAGCCCTGAGCTACATCCCTGGCCCTTAGGTGGCTGGAGGGAACCCCAGCCAGGGGTGACTAGTTGGGGGGGGGGGTAATGCCACGGGCGCAGGGACCCATATGAATGTGACTAGTGGAGCCCACTGCTGGTTTAATAAATACATCCTTTTTCCCATTAATTTTTGGAACCAGGACCAGTCCAAGAGCCCGGTGCTGGTTTTTAGAACTGGGAACCCTTATGCAATTTGTTCCCGGTATTTTAACAACCAGGACTGACTGAAAGAGCCCGGGCTGGTTATATTCAGGAGGGGGGATATCCTTCAGGTTTTAATCAGATTTTTAACTCTTTCAAATACTTTACAGAATGAAGCCCTGCACGGATCTCAATAATCGGGTCGGGCACTATTATGTCATAATCGGCAGTGTTTTACAAAACTCCCCCATAAAACACTGCCCTGCAGTACGAATGACATCGACATTGGAAAACTTGAATTAAACAAACATGGCAATTTAGTAAATTACCGCATTTGTTCTCAAAAAGATGCAATTTTAAACAGTCGATGTCAGCTGACATTGATCTCGGCTGAGATCGGCTGACACGCAGGAGCTTAGTAAATTTACCCCTGAGTGTTGAGCAAATAAAAACAAAAAAGTAACAACTGCTTTAGGAAAATCTGTTCACTGCACACTTTGTAAGTTTCACACCACATGTAAATATCAGGTATATCGATAAAAGCATTATCATTATTAGAAACATTATTGCCAATCATTCTGATATATGCATTACTAACTGAAGTACCAGGCATTGCCCCTGGTTTAAGTTATCAATGACTTGGCTATAACTGTCAACATATTAAAAATAATTTGTAGCTTAGTACAGTAACTCTTCCAACACACCCATGAAGTGGATGCCCAGTGTAATTTTTAATTTTGGGGTATCGCCAGTAGCCCTGATCTCCTGCTTTTCTTTCTGTTCAGTTTATAATTAATTTTCCATTGAGAGATGGCTATATCTTCTGGGACGCAATGTTACCACTCTGTGAAGTTTTCCTCCAAATCCATCCAGTGGCAGGCCCAGAACAGGCTCCCAGGGTCAAAGTTCGGGCCAACATACACAAATGGGAGGTCTGACTGGAACCCCTACCCCCAGGTACAGTATGTCTTCTGGGATCCAATATTACCACTCTGTGAAGGTTTCTTCCAAATCCATCCAGTGGGAGGCCCAGAACAGGCTCCCCGGGTCAAAGTTCTGCCCGGCACATTTCACTGTGAGGAACAACTGACCCTAACCCCCTAGAATGTCTTCTGGGATCCAATGTTAGCACTCTGTGAAGTTTTCTTCCAAATCCATCCAGTGGAAGGACCACAACAAAGTGCTGTCCATCACATTCTGACCCCAGCCTCCCTAACCTGACCAGGATACAACTGGACCACCTCGCATTGGTTTCATTCCAATCGGTGAAGGGGTGACTGAATGCATCACCACAAACAAACAAACCAACCATTACAATTTATATATAAAATATTGGAAAACATAGCAGATAAAGGTTTTTTGATAGATATGTAAAAGTAGGAGTGAAACCTGTCAAGTTTACCTTGTTAACCCCTGTTGGATAGCCTTACTTACCACCACATTTCTAGCGTAAGCCATAAAAATCAATACAATTAAAGTGGATTAAATAAGGCAACCACCATACAAATGGCTCTTCTGTACAATACTGTTGTCAGTTTTGGGTGTGGAATATAGGCACTGGGGGGACAAAGGAGTGGCTCACCCCCAAAAAATATTTGAGACATGCCAGTCAAAGTATTTGCCATCTGAAGTCAAAATGGGCACTACCAGGATGGAATAGAAAAACAAAACCCAGACGTGCTGTCACAGCTGCCAGTAAGGGATTGTCAGTCCCAAAGTGACAAAAAATGTGCAAAATGTGATTAAACTGGCGCTATGTGTTTCTCCAATATAAATGGACAACTGTGGATAGATTAATAAAAAACATATGACATATAAAAGGATTAATCCAATAAAAACATGAATCAGGGCATAAATTGATCTGAGAATAAATTGTTTTAGCTGCTAGTGAGTGTCCAAAAAAGGATCCCGGAACTGATAATGTTTATAGTTCCCTGGGGAAATGAGATTTAAATACAGCTGGTGTTACCCATGGCGATGGAGACTTCCAGAAGCTTGAAAATTGACAGCAAGCAAGCTGTGACGGTTGTAATGAAGCTGGGTCTCTCCAATCGGTGCTGTATAGTGTAGTCCCTCAGAGAAGATTTCCAAATGCAAGGATAAAAAGTCCATATCAGGATCCTTTAGGCGCAGGACACAAATGGTGATGGCAGCTTGACACTTAGCGCCAGTTTAATCACATTTTGCACACTACCGGGATGGAGATAACACCCTTTCTGGCTTCTCTCCCCCCATCCACCACAGCTTTTCTCCGCCCACCTTCAGGGCCCACCTCTGCCCTGCACTAAGCTCCAGCCCCCTACAGTGTGTGGCTAGTTACTATGGGCTATCCCCTCCTTTGGGACCAGCCCTGCACCCTTCTCACCTCCCCGTTCATATGTTCCTCACCTTCCAACTTTGTCAGCTCCCGTTTGTCCTCTCATCCCCTTCCCTCATGGCACCCCCTGACCTACTGTAAGTTTCAACTGCGTTCAGCTTAAAATGTGCCCTGTAAAGTGTGCCCCACATACACACCTGTGATCCATAGGATTGCATAGTTGTGAACGCTCCCGTGAGCAGGTCGAAAATGGGTGCTGCTAGCCGCCATCATGATGTGGACTGAATTCATCTTCACCACAACTTACCAAGGACCAGTCTGAATGGAACTTACACAGTGGGGAACAGTAAAGCTTACCTTTCTCACAACCGTGGCATACAGTAATTCCCCCATCTTTCAGAACCCCTAGTTACTAATGTGAAATAACTCATTGTCCGCACAGCCGATTCAAGCAGTAATAAACTGTATTATAAAAGAAATGAAAAGGGGTTACAAAATCAGCCATTTTAGATTCGCAGCTTGGGCATGTCCAAAGTAGACTACAATCCAAAAACCTCACAAATCTTCAACATACTCGGTATATCAACTTCAAGTTATGAAAGTTCATGAATATTTATTATTATGCATAACACGTTGACCTAAAGTCTAAAAAATTGGTAGATGTCATGTTTTAAAGGAGAATGTCCAAATCACTGTATAATTGCACACAAGAGTTCATTACATTAAACAGTTCAAATATGATCGATGTCTGACCTTCATCTTTTTTGGAAGTAAAAAGACGTCACCATATTAAATGAGCAGTCCTTATGTGTGCCATTTTTGCTCTTAGGCATTGTTCCATTTTGGATAACCACAATAACTTATCAGAAGTTGATAAGCTGTGAGCTAAGATGAAGAACTGACCACATTGAGATGTATTCTACCATAAAACATCTAATTCTTATACCTTGTTTCTACTGTCAAAGTAAGACTTTATCATCTCTGTGGATCACTTCAAGAGGAAATATAGCTTAACCATATATTCACTTCACACCTGTCTCTGTTCAGCCATTCACTACATTGTGTAACGCTTTCTATGTCAGTGTTAAAAAAAAGACTGTATACAAAATCCAATTACTTTTATACAGTATCTGATTCTTTTTCCTATTGTTTTTAACCATCCATAATATGTTTCTATGGTTATTCCTAATGACACACAAAGTATGAAAAAGTCCCAAAAAAGGGAAAAAAAGTGTAAAACTCATGTCGACCTTTTGACCTGTCGACCTAGTACATGTCAAGCTAAAGACAATGTCGACCTATTGACCATGTCAACCTAATGCATGTCGACCTTCAGTGGTTGACCTAATGACTGTCGACCTAAGCTGTGTTGACCTAACGACCGTATCCCTAATAGGTAATGCAGAGGAAGGTATGCATTCCTTGTAGCACTCTGCAGACCCAGGACCTGTGGAGCGCAGCTTACTTGGAGGACCCTGGGGGGATAAGAGCAGCAGAGTACTTTGGGAAGGGCTATTATTATTATACCATTATCATATTATTATCATATTTTAATATCTGGTGTAATTTGAGAATATCTATATATATATATCTCTTTTGCATTGTTCAACATGATTGACATATACATGGTCGAGTCAAATTATTACGACCATCTCCTACATTTGATGTCGGCAGCGCATAGCCAATAAAGTATGCCACGTGTTTACGCTGGCTAGGTGTGTGATAGGCCATCTGCCCACATATGACTCGTTGCTGTCATGGGTGAAAGAGGCGATTTATCCGAGTTACAAAAAGGTATGATTATCGGCTTTCAGGCCAAGGGTGGCAGTATTTCTGAAACAGCGCGGTTTGTGAACTGTTTGCGTGCTGCTGTGGTGAAGGTGTATTGTCACTGGACAGAGGCATCATTGCGAATAATTGATGTCCCATTGATGTGAGAGGTGAACGTCGGCTATGAAGGTGCGAGGGACAAACAACACACTACAGTGGAACAGCTCCCGCTCAAAATGAACCGGGGGATTCCAGATGTGTGTCTAAAACAGCAGTTCAGCGAACCATACTGTATATGGCGCTCCGAAATGGATACTCTGGCAATAAGCTAGTGGTCATAATAATGTCACCTGACCGTGTATTTTCCCTGTTCCTGCGTATAGCAGCGTTCTGCTGCAAGCCACCTTGTGCGCATTGTTAGTCGGCTCCCATAGACTTCAATAGGTGGCGAGCAACTCATGTGCATCACGGACACAATTTAAAGGGACACATCTGTGTTTTTTTCACTTTTAGCATGCAGGGTAGGTACTGGCTGCTTTTGAGTATACTGTAGCCTGCAAATGCTTGACAGCTTTATTTTTACACAGCAATCTAGTGTAGAAAAGATTTTGGGTGCACCTCTCCCAAATCAAAATCTCTCTGCACATTTTACATCTGCTCCACCTGCAGTACACATACCTCCCACCATTTATGTTCACAGATGCAGGAAACCGCGCGTGCCCGAAAAGGGACCATGGCCTCAGTTTAACAGGGGGCATGGCTTCATGGGAATGCCGCTATCATGAGCCACGCCTCCCGTTTTCGGCACTGAGGAGGCATGCCCAGTGCTCTGTAAGCTGCTGGTATGCCACCAGTCTCTCTGTCTCCCACACATCTATTCACCACTGCTCTGTGTTACAGTACTTGCTGTATTTTGCTTTACTCCCAATTTAGAATCAGCCCTATAGTGTCTGTTATGTATTGTATTCATGTCAATGTGACCCAGTGGTGCATTTTATACAGTACTTCCTTCCTAGTGCTTGTGTTTTCTCCTAATATAACACCCTGGGCTACAATTCAGAAAAAAAGTATTTTCTCTTCATGTACTTTTTATTCCTTCAACGGGAAAATCTGTTTGCCAAAACAGGCAGACGATAGCAACCTAATAAACAAGCACTAAGGTACTGTTCCATTTAAATAAAAGGCTAAAGGCAGCTAAGGAAATTTCACATTTCAACAATAAACATAAACTGACAATATTTTTTATTTTATTTTTGTACAAGCATACACCAGCATATACAGTAGTAAGTACAGTAAATCAATCAATCAGACACTTATCAGATGTAGACTGGCAAACCTTTCTTAGCCCACGCGCTTGCAATACTCCTGAAAAGCCAAACGAAGTCATCTTTTTTTTCTGAAAAAGTCATTTTTTAATACATTTTTAACTTTATATGGACTCTTTGTATCTTTGTAGGCGTATGTACAACATAAGCTAAACTCCTAACACAGCTAGGGACATCTGTTTAGCCTCCTAGTATTCAACCAGTGACGAGTGGTCAGGGTAAGTTTAATTATATATGATTAGACTAATACAACAAATATATTTCTAAATTATAAATATCATCTAGTATTATTTTAATAATTTTTGCAATGTGTGTGTGTGTGTGTGTGTGTGTGTGTGTGTGTGTGTGTGTGTGTGTGTGTGTGTAAATATGGCCCTGATACTAGCCATGGCATCCCCTGCCATTGACCTCACCACACTTCACTGGTATGCACTATATAGAATAAAGTATTAGCAACAGATAAAGATCAATGTTTCCATCTACTGTGCTCATTTCATATAATTATGTCACTTTAGGACAAACCTGTTACATATATTCTCATAGAAAACATACAGTTTTGACTCAATGTGTAACACCCCGTGGTTGGTGGGTTACAGTTGAGGTAGGTATCACATGTGTTGGGTTGCTATATGATGGACCTTTCCCCTAAAATGTTGCTCCCCATACCTTGTCCTGCAGTACTGTGCTCAGACAGTTAGGATAGAGTGATACAAAATAGGAGTCAGCGATTCCAACAGGATGTCTTTTATTAAGCTACAGTACAATGAACTCTGGATTGAAGATAATAATTAAGTAGCATTACATTTGGATAATACCAATAAAGAAGAATCAAGATGAACAAAGAGAAGACAATTGGCTACAGTTCACACCACAAAGGAGCATTTAATAGGCAAAAGACAATTCATTGGAATCACATATGAATGGCAGAATATCATTGGAATCACAGTCGAACATATTAATTAGAAATCACAATTACTGGCATCAAATAATTGGAATCATATAATGTGGTGATGAGGAGAGTGATGAAAAATACAATTAGCAATAATCAACACTAACTTGCTAGCTTTCCCTAGCTAAGGTATTTCAATCTTCACTGGCAATTAATGTTGGAGCTCAGGTAAATGTCTGCTGTGCCACAGTATGTCAATTGGGGATTGGCACACAAATGCAAAGGGTAATCATGGATGACAGTAGAGTCAGTTATTCACAGTTCTATGCAAAGAGGATGTACTAGCAAAGGGAGGACAGTGTCTCTCAACAGATACAATTTACTTAGCAATGACGATCTTTCCAATGCAGCAAACTCTCTTTTCCAGCTTACAGGGTTGTACACAAATTTGTCAGAAACTCAGTCTCTTAAAATAAATGCCTGTGCTTGCGCGGAAACCACAACTCAGGTTTACTGAATCTCATAGTCTCCATGTGGTAGAGGAAAGGGTTGTCTCAATAAACTCCTTGAAGTGATTAGCTGGAGAAATTATGGTGTTGCAGTGTCCAACTTAAGCAATGTGGCGTTATGATGTCCCTTAACCTGGTTCTCAAACTTACCCAGGGCTTTTGTTGTTTGTATACTTTTGTACTCACTCAGCTCACCCAGTCCTTAATGGCTCCTCTCAGTCTCAAGATGGCGGTGTCCGGTCTCCGGCTGTAGCATCTAACACCAGCTCACATGGCACTTGTCTATCTGGCAGCACACCACTGCTCACACTCTGCAGTGTTGCTCTTACTGCCCAGAGGGACGCTGTCTCTCAGTTCCTGCTCAGCTCTGTGTGTGGCAAGGGTTCCATGTCTCCCCTCATTCTCTCAGCTCTGCTCCACCTTCTTCTTCCTACAAGGCTCTCCTCTTCCGGGCTGCCTCTGTCCAATCAGCGGCATGTATCTCGACCAGGTTATCAGACCACGGTCCCGGCTTTAACTCCTGCTGTGCTGCACTCTCCACCTGTGCTGCTGCAGACCTGTGAGTCAGGTCTTTAAGGGGCCTGCACACCACTTTTCAGGGTACCACAAATGTACTATGCAACATGGATGAAAACTATAATTTTCTGTTGACAGATAACACTTTCTGTGAAATGGACGGTAACCATACATTACTACATTAGTAAGGAAAAGTTGCAATTTGGAGGAGTGTCATGGGCGGGTAATCCAACTTCAGTGAATGACCATAGCATTCAGATGCCGATAGGACATCTGTTTAACATTTAGCTTTCATATTCAGGCAACAGATGGCTTGTGCATAAAAATCAGTAATTTTGTATTGTGGTATAGTTGGCCAGTACGGATGGTGTAATGGTTAGCATTACTGCCTCACAGCACTGAGGTCATGGGTTGAATTCCCACCATGGCTCTAACTGTGTGTATTTGTATATTCTCCCCGTACTTGAGTGGGTTTCCTCCGGATACTCCAGTTTCCTCCCACAATCCAAAAATATACTGGTAGGTTGATTGGATCCCAACAAAAAAATTAACCCTAACGTGAATGTGTGTGTGTGTGTGTGTGTGTGTGTGTGTACACATGTGGTAGGGACTATATATTGTAAGCTCCACTGGGGCAGGGACTGATCCAAGTATTCACTGTAAAGCGCTGCGGAATATGTGTGCACTATATAAATAACTGGTAATAAATAAATAGTTGCAATATACAGCAGATGTAAAGAGACTCCATCACATATCACTTTAGATGAGTCTGCTACTATTAAAATTGATGTGCACTGACCCCAATCCTAGTGTCTTCAATTTCTGATAATACTTATGATAAAAGCAAGTGCAAATGTTATCCCCAAATTACCTGGTATCCCCTGCAGTTGGCTGCTGCGCTTGCCCCCTCCTCCCTTGTAGCCTGTGCGGCACTGAGCTTGTGGCACTGTGCAGGCAGGACGTTTGGGCCCAATAGCAATGGCACCAAAGGGGGAGGTGACATTTACCCAGGCCTGGGCCTGTTGGAGGGGCCCAAAGGGGTCTCGCTGCCCACAACACCCCACACCATTGGCACTTCAGCCCCCTTGGCAGCGCCCCTCCCAGCCGGTGCATGTGTCCACTTTGCGGCTGCACAAACACTGCTTTTTTTTATTTACAATGGAGGGGCGGATTGGGCAACCGGGGTAACATGCTAGTTTCCGGTGAGCCAGTCCCATAGACAGCTAAGTTGGGCCGGCTCACACTACTGGGCTGGCAGCAGCCGCACACTTCCGGGTGATGCTAGCCGGAAGCTGTAGAGGCTGCAGTGTAGCTCCTGTTTGTTGCTAGGAGGCAGTCGGGGACTCAGCAGGGGGCGGGGCTACATGGGCTTAGCAGGGGGTGGGGCTAAACGGGATCTGGCTAAGCATTGCTGCCGCTGTCAGAAGGAGGGGAGAAGTCCCTGAAGTGGCTGCAGAGTCGGGGACAAGACCAGCCAGTGAAACTGCTCCATGTTAAGGTACTGTAACCTGTATATAAGCAATACAGGCAGTGCAGCCACGGCACTTTCCCATGCATTCACAGGCTGGCCCCTCCCACCAGGCTCAGAGTAGCTCAGCCCATCCCTCCACTTCCTGTTCCTCATCTGCCCATGCTACTGCTGCTGCTGCCTCCTTTCTCACCACAGTGTTCTGGGCTGGATCCCTGCTCTTCAGAGGAAAATACCAGAAAGCAAGGTGGGGGTTATGTTTACTAATACCCCTTTCACATCGCACTAAAAACCCGGTATCGACACGGCATATTGCCGTGTCGAAACGGATCCGTGTGCGATGTGAAAGGTCCTTTGGTGAATTAGCGGGTCGTCTGACCCGGTAATTCAACCCGGTAAAAAAGAAGGGTTATTACCGGGTTGATTACCGGGTCAGGCGCAGTGTGAATGGGAGCCGTTCCGATGCGACACGGCTCCCATTCACAGCATAGGCAGTGGCGGCGCAGGAGATGAGCTCATCTCCCGGCGCCGCCTCCACCCCCGCCCCTGCTGCTGCTGCGCCCTCCGCTGCTATGGCAACCGACCGGTATATTGCCGGGTCGGAAAGCCAGCAACGGAGCGCAAATGCCTGATCCCACCCGGTAAGTACACGTTTCTCTTACCGGGTAGGATCCGGCATTTGCAATGTGAAAGCAGCATGAGGCTAATATGAGGGAAGGCTGTGGGTAATGCAGTGTGCTGTATGTACCAGGGGTAATATGATGAGGGGGGGGGGACCTGTATGTAATGCAGTTTGCTATGTGTGCTGTATATGTACTGGGGGCAATATGAGGGGGGGGGGCTGTGTGTAATGCAGTATGCTATATGTACTGGGGGTAATATTGGGGGGTGCTGTTTGTATTGGGTTAATATGGTGGTGCTGTGTGTATTGCAGTGTGCTATACAGTATGTACTGGAGGTAATATGGGGGGTGGGATGTATGTACCGGGGGTAATATGGGGAGAGGGGGCCTGCGCAGCTGCTCTGACGGCGGACACTTTTTAAATGATTCACTGAGCTTCTGCGCATGTGCAGAAGCTTCAGTTAACGCTGCCGCGATTGAGGCTGGTGGCGGTAGCGGCCTGCATAGGATGTGCTGATAGGTAACAAGCAACATTACTGCCGGCTCCGCAGTTGAGTGCTGCTGCTGCAGCATATGGGTTGATAGGGAGGCAGTGACAGGGCACTACTGTGTGGCACAGTGGCAGTGCTGCTAAATGTGCATGGGATATTACTACTGTGTGTGCAATATACTGTATCTAAAAGGCATTATTACTACTGTGTGTGCAATTTAGTCTAGTCCCTTACCCTAACCGTCCCCACCCACAGCCTAACCCTCCTTCCCGCAGCACTACGGCACCGGCGCATGCGCAGCAGGGACCCGTTTGCTCTGCTGCGTTAAAACGCAGCGAGCGAACGGGTCAGAATGACCCCCCATATCTCCAGAAGGATATAAATTCATTAGAGAGTGTACAAAGAATGGCAACTAAAATGGTGCATGGTCTACATCATAAAATGTACCCGTAAAGGCTAAAAGATCTTAACATGTATAGTTTGGAGGAGAGAAGGGAAAGGGGGAACATGATAGAAACTTTCAAATATACCAATTGTTTTAAACAAAGTTCAGGAGGGAAACATTCTTCAAAGGAAGAGGAGTATTAGAACGCGAGGACATACACTGAAACTGGAGGGAGACAGGTTCAGGGGAATTTTAAAGAAAAATTACTTCATAGAAAGGGTAGTAGACAAGTGGAATAACCTCTCATCAGAGGTGGTAGAGGCTAAGACTGTAGAGCAATTTAAACATGCATATGAATATCCTTACAAAGAATTAAGGTTCAAAAAGGGTTGAGATTACCTAAAGGATAAAAAAAAGGGGCAGACTAGATGTGCCAAGTGGTTCTTATCTGCCGTAAAATTCTGTGTTTCTGTGTTTCTATGTAATATAACCCATGGGCTACAGTGGCTAACACCATCTTCAGCTTGGTAAAGCTGACATCTTTGCAGCCCCCATAGAAAGTTGTGGGGGATTCGGCAGTTGTTGGAAATGGAGGGACCTGCAGCTTATATGGAGATATGAATAATATCTGCTGCAGTCCTTCCTTTATACATTCGGGGTACCCTTAACATTTGAGGATGCCCCCCCAAAACACCTTGTTTTGTGGGATATGCTGCAAATATTATTTGGTAAATAAAATAGGCCCCTATGTGTGATATCATTAAAGGTTCGGTCAGGTCTGGAAAGGTCTTTACTACTGATAACTAGAGATGAGCGGTTTCGGTTCCCTGAGAACCGAACCCCCCTGAACTTCATGCTCCGAGTCCCAATCCGAGTCAGGCTCAGATTTTCCCACCAGACCCGGAAACCAGAACGAGGCAAAACGTCATCATCCCGCTGTCGGATTCTCGCAGGTTTTGGATTCCATATAAGGAGCCATGTGTCACTGCCATTTTCACTCCAGTCCTGGAGATTGTGGCGAGAGGACGTGTCTCCTCAGTGTCTGTGCGGGAAAGTGGCGTGGCGCATGGGGTGGCGACCTGCTCTTTTGTATCATTCCAGTGGTGCTGTCTTGTGCTGCATCAGTCCAGTGGTGGTGTATTGTGCTGCATCAGTCCAGTCACAGTGGTGGTGTCCTGTGCTGCCATAAATCCAGTGCTCCTGTATAAGTCCAGTCCAGTGGTGCTGTCTTGTGCTGCATCAGTCCAGTGGTGGTGTCTTGTGCTGCATCAGTCCAGTCACTCCAGTGGTGGTGTCCTGTGCTGCCATAAATCCAGTGGTGGTGTCCTGTGCTGCCATAAATCCAGTGCTGCTGTGTAAGTCCAGTCCAGTGGTGCTGTCTTGTGCTGCATCAGTCCAGTGGTGGTGTCCTGTGCTGCCATAAATCCAGTGCTGACGAGTCCTCTCCTAACCGGGATTCCTCTGGAGGATCCTTGACTGGTACGCCTGCTGTTGCTGTCACTGCTGTTGTTGTTGCTGCTGGGAGTCTATCGTAATCCCAGAGGGGAAGTCGGAAGACCACTTGTACTACTTCAACTAAGCAATTGACTGTCCAACAGTCCTTTGTGAGGAAGATGAAATATGACAGCAGTCATCCTTTTGCAAAGCAGATAACTGAGGCCTTGACAGCTATGTTGGTGTTAGACGTGCATCCGGTATCCGCCATTAGTGCAGTGGGATTTCGACAATTGATGTTGCCGAATGTGTTGATATTCCACTTCAATAAGAAAGCGATTCCCAGACTGTATAGGGACATTACGAAAAGTGTCCTCAGTGTCCTGAAAAATGCAGTTGTACCCAGTGTCCACTTAACCAAGGACATGTGGACAAGTGGTGCAGGGCAAACTAAGGACTACATGATTGTGACAGCCCACTGGGTAGATGTATTGCCTCCTGCAACAACAACAGCAGCGGCACCAGTAGCAGCATCTCACAAACGCCAGCTTGTTCCTAGGCAGGCTACATTGTGTATCACCGGTTTTTGTAAAAGGCACGTCGCTGACAAATTCTTATGGAAACTGAGGGACATCATCGCACAATGGCTTACCCCACTTAGACTCTCCTGGGGATTTGTGATATCGGACAATGCCACCAATATTGTGCGTGCATTACATCTGGGCAAATCCAGCATGTCCCATGTTTTGCACATACAATTAATTTGGTGGTGCAGAATTTTTTGAAAAATGACAGATGGCGTGCAGGAGATGCTGTCGGTGGCCCGAAAAATTGCGGGCCACTTTCGACAGTCAGTCACTGTGTGCCGAAGAATGGAGCGCCAGCAAACACTCCTGAACCTGCCCTGCCATCACCTGAAGCAAGAGGTGGTAACAAGGTGGAATTCAACACTCTATATGCTTCAGAGGATGGAGGAGCAGCAAAAGGCCATTCAAGCCTATATATCCACCTACGACATAGGCAAAGGAGGGGTAATGCACCTGATTCAAGTGCAGTGGAGAATGATTTCCGTGTTGTGCAAGGTTCTTCAACCTTTCGAACTTGCCACACGTGAAGTCAGTTCAGACACTGCCAGCTTGAGTCAGGTCATTCCCCTCATAAGGCTTTTGCAGAAGCAGCTGGAGAAATTGAAGGAGGAGCTAAGATGGAGCGATTCCGCTAAGTATGTGGGACTTGTGGATGGAGCCCTTCATTCGCTTTGCCAGGATTCAAGGGTGGTCAATCTGTTGAAATCAGAGCACTATATTTTGGCCACCGTCCTCGATCCTAGGTTTAAAGCTTACTTTGTATCTCTCTTTCCGGCAGACAGTCTGCAGAGGTTCAAAGACCTGCTGGTGAGAAAATTGTCAACTCAAGCGGAACGTGACCCATCAACAGCTCCTCCTTCATTTTCTCCCACAACTGGGGCTGCAAGGAAAAGGGTAAAATCTCCGAGATCACCCGCTGGCGGTGATAAAGGGCAGTCAGGAGCAAGTGTTGACATCTGGTCCAGACTGAAGGAGCTGTCAACGATTACTGACATGTCTACTGTCACTGCATATGATGCTATCACCATTGAAAGAATGGTGGAGGATTATATGGGTGACAGCACCCAAGTAGGCATGTCAGACAGTCCATATGTATACTGGCAGGAAAAAGAGGAATTTGGAGGCCCTTGCACAAACTGGCTTTATTTTACCTAAGTTGCCCCACCCCCCCACCCCTCCCCTCCAGTGTGTACTCCGAAAATAAGATTTTACTCACCGGTAAATCTATTTCTCGTAGTCCGTAGTGGATGCTGGGACTCCGTAGGGACCATGGGGAATAGCGGCTCCACGGGAGACTGGGCACAACTAAAGAAAGCTTTAGGACTACCTGCTGTGCACTGGCTCCTCCCACTATGACCCTCCTCCAGACCTCAGTTAGGATACTGTGCCCGGAAGAGCTGACACAATAAGGAAGGATTTTGAATCCCGGGTAAGACTCATACCAGCCACACCAATCACACCGTATAACTCGTGATACTATACCCAGTTAACAGTATGAAATATAACTGAGCCTCTCAACAGATGGCTCAACAATAACCCTTTAGTTAGGCAATAACTATATACAAGTATTGCAGACAATCCGCACTTGGGATGGGCGCCCAGCATCCACTACGGACTACGAGAAATAGATTTACCGGCGAGTAAAATCTTATTTTCTCTGACGTCCTAAGTGGATGCTGGGACTCCGTAAGGACCATGGGGATTATACCAAAGCTCCCAAACGGGCGGGAGAGTGCGGATGACTCTGCAGCACCGAATGAGCAAACTCTAGGTCCTCCTCAGCCAGGGTATCAAACTTGTAGACTCTTGCAAAAGTGTTTGAACCCGACCAAGTAACAGCTCGGCAAAATTGTAAAGCCGAGACCTCTCGGGCAGCCGCCCAAGAAGAGCCCACTTTCCTCATGGAATGGGCTTTTACAGATTTAGGGTGCGGCAGTCCAGCCGCAGAATGTGCAAGTTGAATCGTGCTACAGATCCAGCGAGCAATAGTCTGCTTAGAAGCAGGAGCACCCAGCTTGTTGGGTGCATACAGGATAAATAGCGAGTCAGTTTTCCTGACTCCAGCCGTCCTGGAAACATATATTTTTCAGGGCCCTGACTACGTCCAGTAACTTGGAATCCTCCAAGTCCCAAGTAGCCGCAGGCACCACAATAGCTTGGTTCACATGAAAAACTGATACCACCTTAGGAAGGAATTGGGAACGAGTCCTCAATTCCGCCCTATCCATATAAAAAATTCAGATAAGGGCTTTTGCATGACAAAGCCGCCAATTCTGATACATGCCTGGCCGACGCCAAGGCCAACAGCATGACCACTTTCCACGTGAGGTATTTTAGCTCCACGGATTTAAGTGGCTTAACCCAATGCGACTTCAGGAAATCCAACACCACGTTGAGATCCCACGGTGCCACTGGAGGCACAAACGGTGGCTGACTATGCAGCACTCCCTTAACAAAAGTCTGAACTTCAGGCAGTGAAGCCAGTTCTATTTTTGGAAGAAAATCGATAGAGCCGAAATCTGGACCTTAATGGAACCCAATTTTAGGCCCATAGTCACCCCTGTCTGCTGAGAAAGTCTGCTTCCCAGTTGTCCACTCCGGGAATGAACACTGCTGACAGTGCTAACACATGATTTTCCGCCCATCGGAGAATCCTTGTGGCTTCTGCCATCGCCATCCTGCTTCTTGTGCCGCCCTGTCGGTTTACTTGAGCGACCGCCGTGATGTTGTCTGACTGGATCAGCACCGGCCGGTGTTGAAGGAGGGGTCTAGCCTGACTTAGGGCATTGTAAATGGCCCTTAGTTCCAGAATATTTATGTGTAGGGAAGTCTCCTGACTTTCCTTGGAAGTTTCTTCCCTGTGTGACTGCCCCCCGGCCTCCAAGGCTGGCATCCGTGGTCACCAGGACCCAGTCCTGTATGCCGAATCTGCGGCCCTCTCGAAGATGAGCACTCTGCAGTCACCACAACAGCGACACCCTGGCCCTTGGAGACAGGGTTATCCGCCGATGCATCTGAAGATGCGACCCGGACCACTTGTCCAACAGATCCCACTGGAAGATCCTTGCATGGAACCTACCCAATGGAATTTCTTCGTAAGAAGTTACCATCTTTCCCAGGACTCGCGTGCATTGATGCACCGACACCTGCATTTGGATTAGGAGGTCTCTGACTAGAGATGACAACTCCTAGGCCTTCTCATCCGGGAGAAACCCTTTTTCCTGTTCTGTGTCCAGAACCATACCCAGGAAAAGTAGACGGGTCGTAGGAACCAGCTGCGACTTTGGACTATTCAGAATCCAGCCGTGCTGTTGTAGCACTTCCCAAGATAGTGCTACTCCGACGAACAACTGCTCCCTGGACCTCGCCTTTATAAGGAGATCGTCCAAGTACGGGATAAGTATAACTCCCTTTTTTTTTGAAGGAGTAACATCATTTCGGCCATTACCTTGGTAAATACCCTCGGTGCCGGGGACAGACCAACGGCAACATCTGAAATTGGTAATGACAGTCCTGTACCACAATTTTGATGTACTCCTGGTGAGGAGGGTAAATGGGGACATGCAGGAAAGCATCCTTGATGTCCAGTGATACCATGTAATCCCCTTCGTCCAGGCTTGCAATAACCACCCTGAGCGATTCCATTTTGAACTTGAACCTTCGTATAAAAGTGTTCAAGGATTTCAATTTTAGAATGGGTCTCACCGAACCGTCTGGTTTCGGTACCACAACATTGTGGAATAGTAACCCCGGCCTTGTTGAAAGAGGGGTACCGTGATTATCACCTGCTGTAAGTACAGCTTGTGAATTGCCGCCAGTACTACCTCTCTACGAGGGCAGCAAGCAAGGCTGATTTGAGGTAATGGCGAGGGGGAGTTGCCCCGGAACTCCAGCTTGTATCCCTGTGATACTACTTACAGAACCCAGGGATCCACCTGTGAGCGAGCCCATTGGTCGCTGAAGTTCCCGAGACGCACCCCCACCGCACCTGGCTCGACCTGTGGAGCCCCAGCGTCATGCGGTGGACTCAGAGGAAGCGGGGGAAGATTTTTGATCCTGGGAACTGGCTGTCTGGTGCAGCTTTTTCCTTCTTCCCTTGTCTCTGTGCAGAAAGGAAGCGCCTTTGACCCGCTTGCTTTTCTGAAGCCGAAAGGACTGTACCTGAAAATACGGTGCTTTCTTAGGCTGTGAGGAAACCTGAGGTAAAAAAAATTCTTCCCAGCTGTTGCTGTGGATACGAGGTCCCAGAGACCATCCCCAAACAATTCCTCACCCTTATAAGGCAGAATCTCCATGTGCCTTTTAAAGTCAGCATCACCTGTCCACTAGAGATGAGCGCCGGAAATTTTTCGGGTTTTGTGTTTTGGTTTTGGGTTCGGTTCCGCGGCCGTGTTTTGGGTTCGACCGCGTTTTGGCAAAACCTCACCGAATTTTTTTTGTCGGATTCGGGTGTGTTTTGGATTCGGGTGTTTTTTTAAAAAAACCCTAAAAAACAGCTTAAATCATAGAATTTGGGGGTAATTTTGATCCCAAAGTATTATTAACCTCAAAAAACATAATTTACACTCATTTTCAGCCTATTCTGAACACATCACACCTCACAATATTATTTTTAGTCCTAAAATTTGCACCGAGGTCGCTGTGTGAGTAAGATAAGCGACCCTAGTGGCCGACACAAACACCGGGCCCATCTAGGAGTGGCACTGCAGTGTCACGCAGGATGGCCCTTCCAAAAAACCCTCCCCAAACAGCACATGACGCAAAGAAAAAAAGAGGCGCAATGAGGTAGCTGACTGTGTGAGTAAGATTAGCGACCCTAGTGGCCGACACAAACACCGGGCACATCTAGGAGTGGCACTGCAGTGTCACGCAGGATGTCCCTTCCAAAAAACCCTCCCCAAACAGCACATGACGCAAAGAAAAAAAGAGGCGCAATGAGGTAGCTGTGTGAGTAAGATTAGCGACCCTAGTGGCCGACACAAACACCGGGCCCATCTAGGAGTGGCACTGCAGTGTCACGCAGGATGTCCCTTCCAAAAAACCCTCCCCAATCAGCACATGATGCAAAGAAAAAGAAAAGAAAAAAGAGGTGCAAGATGGAATTATCCTTGGGCCCTCCCACCCACCCTTATGTTGTATAAACAAAACAGGACATGCACACTTTAACCAACCCATCATTTCAGTGACAGGGTCTGCCACACGACTGTGACTGATATGACGGGTTGGTTTGGACCCCCCCCAAAAAAGAAGCAATTAATCTCTCCTTGCACAAACTGGCTCTACAGAGGCAAGATGTCCACCTCATCTTCACCCTCCGATATATCACCGTGTACATCCCCCTCCTCACAGATTATCAATTCGTCCCCACTGGAATCCACCATCTCAGCTCCCTGTGTACTTTGTGGAGGCAATTGCTGCTGGTCAATGTCTCCGCGGAGGAATTGATTATAATTCATTTTAATGAACATCATCTTCTCCACATTTTCTGGATGTAACCTCGTACGCCGATTGCTGACAAGGTGAGCGGCGGCACTAAACACTCTTTCGGAGTACACACTTGTGGGAGGGCAACTTAGGTAGAATAAAGCCAGTTTGTGCAAGGGCCTCCAAATTGCCTCTTTTTCCTGCCAGTATATGTACGGACTGTGTGACGTGCCTACTTGGATGCGGTCACTCATATAATCCTCCACCATTCTATCAATGTTGAGAGAATCATATGCAGTGACAGTAGACGACATGTCCGTAATCGTTGTCAGGTCCTTCAGTCCGGACCAGATGTCAGCATCAGCAGTCGCTCCAGACTGCCCTGCATCACCGCCAGCGGATGGGCTCGGAATTCTGAGCCTTTTCCTCGCACCCCCAGTTGCGGGAGAATGTGAAGGAGGAGATGTTGACAGGTCGCGTTCCGCTTGACTTGACAATTTTGTCACCAGCAGGTCTTTCAACCCCAGCAGACCTGTGTCTGCCGGAAAGAGAGATCCAAGGTAGGCTTTAAATCTAGGATCGAGCACGGTGGCCAAAATGTAGTGCTCTGATTTCAACAGATTGACCACCCGTGAATCCTTGTTAAGCGAATTAAGGGCTGCATCCACAAGTCCCACATGCCTAGCGGAATCGCTCCGTGTTAGCTCCTTCTTCAATGCCTCCAGCTTCTTCTGCAAAAGCCTGATGAGGGGAATGACCTGACTCAGGCTGGCAGTGTCTGAACTGACTTCACGTGTGGCAAGTTCAAAGGGCATCAGAACCTTGCACAACGTTGAAATCATTCTCCACTGCACTTGAGACAGGTGCATTCCATCTCCTATATCGTGCTCAATTGTATAGGCTTGAATGGCCTTTTGCTGCTCCTCCAACCTCTGAAGCATATAGAGGGTTGAATTCCACCTCGTTACCACTTCTTGCTTCAGATGATGGCAGGGCAGGTTCAGTAGTTTTTGGTGGTGCTCCAGTCTTCTGTACGTGGTGCCTGTACGCCGAAAGTGTCCCGCAATTTTTCTGGCCACCGACAGCATCTCTTGCACGCCCCTGTCGTTTTTTAAAAAATTCTGCACCACCAAATTCAAGGTATGTGCAAAACATGGGACGTGCTGGAATTTGCCCATATTTAATGCACACACAATATTGCTGGCGTTGTCCGATGCCACAAATCCACAGGAGAGTCCAATTGGGGTAAGCCATTCCGCGATGATCTTCCTCAGTTGCCGTAAGAGGTTTTCAGCTGTGTGCGTATTCTGGAAAGCGGTGATACAAAGCGTAGCCTGCCTAGGAAAGAGTTGGCGTTTGCGAGATGCTGCTACTGGTGCCGCCGCTGCTGTTCTTGCGGCGGGAGTCCATACATCTACCCAGTGGGCTGTCACAGTCATATAGTCCTGACCCTGCCCTGCTCCACTTGTCCACATGTCCGTGGTTAAGTGGACATTGGGTACAACTGCATTTTTTAGGACACTGGTGAGTCTTTTTCTGACGTCCGTGTACATTCTCGGTATCGCCTGCCTAGAGAAGTGGAACCTAGATGGTATTTGGTAACGGGGGCACACTGCCTCAATAAATTGTCTAGTTCCCTGTGAACTAACGGCGGATACCGGACGCACGTCTAACACCAACATAGTTGTCAAGGACTCAGTTATCCGCTTTGCAGTAGGATGACTGCTGTGATATTTCATCTTCCTCGCAAAGGACTGTTGAACAGTCAATTGCTTACTGGAAGTAGTACAAGTGGGCTTACGACTTCCCCTCTGGGATGACCATCGACTCCCAGCGGCAACAACAGCAGCGCCAGCAGCAGTAGGCGTTACACGCAAGGATGCATCGGAGGAATCCCAGGCAGGAGAGGACTCGTCAGACTTGCCAGTGACATGGCCTGCAGGACTATTGGCATTCCTGGGGAAGGAGGAAATTGACACTGAGGGAGTTGGTGGGGTGGTTTGCGTGAGCTTGGTTACAAGAGGAAGGGATTTACTGGTCAGTGGACTGCTTCCGCTGTCACCCAAAGTTTTTGAACTTGTCACTGACTTATTATGAATGCGCTGCAGGTGACGTATAAGGGAGGATGTTCCGAGGTGGTTAACGTCCTTACCCCTACTTATTACAGCTTGACAAAGGGAACACACGGCTTGACACCTGTTGTCCGCATTTCTGGTGAAATACCTCCACACCGAAGAGCTGATTTTTTTGGTATTTTCACCTGGCATGTCAACGGCCATATTCCTCCCACGGACAACAGGTGTCTCCCCGGGTGCCTGACTTAAACAAACCACCTCACCATCAGAATCCTCCTGGTCAATTTCCTCCCCAGCGCCAGCAACACCCATATCCTCCTCATCCTGGTGTACTTCAACACTGACATCTTCAATCTGACTATCAGGAACTGGACTGCGGGTGCTCCTTCCAGCACTTGCAGGGGGCATGCAAATAGTGGAAGGCGCATGCTCTTCACGTCCAGTGTTGGGAAGGTCAGGCATCGCAAACGACACAATTGGACTCTCCTTGTGGATTTGGGATTTCAAAGAACGCACAGTTCTTTGCGGTGCTTTTGCCAGCTTGAGTCTTTTCAGTTTTCTAGCGAGAGGCTGAGTGCTTCCATCCTCATGTGAAGCTGAACCACTAGCCATGAACATAGGCCAGGGCCTCAGCCGTTCCTTGCCACTCCGTGTGGTAAATGGCATATTGGCAAGTTTACGCTTCTCCTCCGACAATTTTATTTTAGGTTTTGGAGTCCTTTTTTTTCTGATATTTGGTGTTTTGGATTTGACATGCTCTGTACTATGACATTGGGCATCGGCCTTGGCAGACGACGTTGCTGGCATTTCATCGTCTCGGCCATGACTAGTGGCAGCAGCTTCAGCACGAGGTGGAAGTGGATCTTGATCTTTCCCTAATTTTGGAACCTCAACTTTTTTGTTCTCCATATTTTATAGGCAGAACTAAAAGGCACCTCAGGTAAACAATGGAGATGGATGGATTGGATACTAGTATACAATTATGGACGGACTGCCACGGTTAGGTGGTATAAAAAAACCACGGTTAGGTGGTATATATTATAATAATAATACAATTATGGATGGACGGACTGCCTGCCGACTGCCGACACAGAGGTAGCCACAGCCGTGAACTACCGCACTGTACACTGGTTGATAAAGAGATAGTAGTATACTCGTAACAACTAGTATGACACTATGACGACGGTATAAAGAATGAAAAAAAAACCACGGTTAGGTGGTATATATTATAATAATAATACAATTATGGATGGACGGACTGCCTGCCGACTGCCGACACAGAGGTAGCCACAGCCGTGAACTACCGCACTGTACACTGGTTGATAAAGAGATAGTAGTATACTCGTAACAACTAGTATGACACTATGACGACGGTATAAAGAATGAAAAAAAAACCACGGTTAGGTGGTATATATTATAATAATAATACAATTATGGATGGACGGACTGCCTGCCGACTGCCGACACAGAGGTAGCCACAGCCGTGAACTACCGCACTGTACACTGGTTGATAAAGAGATAGTAGTATACTCGTAACAACTAGTATGACACTATGACGACGGTATAAAGAATGAAAAAAAAACCACGGTTAGGTGGTATATATTATAATAATAATACAATTATGGATGGACGGACTGCCTGCCGACTGCCGACACAGAGGTAGCCACAGCCGTGAACTACCGCACTGTACACTGGTTGATAAAGAGATAGTAGTATACTCGTAACAACTAGTATGACACTATGACGACGGTATAAAGAATGCAAAAAAAACCACAGTTAGGTGGTATATATTATAATAATAATACAATTATGGATGGACGGACTGCCTGCCGACTGCCGACACAGAGGTAGCCACAGCCGTGAACTACCGCACTGTACACTGGTTGATAAAGAGATAGTAGTATACTCGTAACAACTAGTATGACACTATGACGGTATAAAGAATGAAAAAAAAACCACGGTTAGGTGGTATATATTATAATAATAATACAATTATGGATGGACGGACTGCCTGCCGACTGCCGACACAGAGGTAGCCACAGCCGTGAACTACCGCACTGTACACTGGTTGATAAAGAGATAGTAGTATACTCGTAACAATTAGGATGACACTATGACGGTATAAAGAATGAAAAAAAAACCACGGTTAGGTGGTAGGTATATAATAATAAATAATACAATTCTGGTCGGACGGACTGCCTGCCGTGTGCCGACACAGAGGTAGCCACAGCCGTGAACTACCGCACTGTACACTGGTTGATAAAGAGATAGTAGTATACTCGTAACAATTAGGATGACACTATGACGGTATAAAGAATGAAAAAAAAACCACGGTTAGGTGGTAGGTATATAATAATAAATAATACAATTCTGGTCGGACGGACTGCCTGCCGTGTGCCGACACAGAGGTAGCCACAGCCGTGAACTACCGCACTGTACACTGGTTGATAAAGAGATAGTAGTATACTCGTAACAATTAGGATGACACTATGACGGTATAAAGAATGAAAAAAAAACCACGGTTAGGTGGTAGGTATATAATAATAAATAATACAATTCTGGTCGGACGGACTGCCTGCCGTGTGCCGACACAGAGGTAGCCACAGCCGTGAACTACCGCACTGTACACTGGTTGATAAAGAGATAGTAGTATACTCGTAACAATTAGGATGACACTATGACGGTATAAAGAATGAAAAAAAAACCACGGTTAGGTGGTAGGTATATAATAATAAATAATACAATTCTGGTCGGACGGACTGCCTGCCGTGTGCCGACACAGAGGTAGCCACAGCCGTGAACTACCGCACTGTACTGTGTCTGCTGCTAATATAGACTGGTTGATATTTAAAGAGATATTAGTAGTATACAACAATACTATACTGGTGGTCAGGCACTGGTCACCACTCCTGCAGCAAAAGTGTGCACTGTTAATTAATATAATTGTACTCCTGGCTCCTGCTAACAACCTGCAGTGCTCCCCAGTCTCCCCCACAATTAATTATAAGCTTTTAATTTATACATTGATGACTGTGCAGCACACTGGGCTGAGCTGAGTGCACACAGACTGAGTCACACTGTGTGACTGACTGTGCTGTGTATCGTTTTTTTTTTCAGGCAGAGAACGGATATAGCAGAGAGAAGTGAACGGATATATTATATTAAATAAAAGTTAACTAGCAACTGCACTGGTCACTGACTGTGGTAAACTAACTCTGTCTGCGACTCTGCACAATCTCTCTCTATCTAATCTATCTATCTCTATTCTAATGGAGAGGACGCCAGACACGTCCTCTCCCTATCAATCTCAATGCACGAGTGAAAATGGCGGCGACGCGCGGCTCCTTATATAGAATCCGAGTCTCGCGATAGAATCCGAGCCTCGCGAGAATCCGACAGCGTCATGATGACGTTCGGGCGCGCTCGGGTTAACCGAGCAAGGCGGGAAGATCCGAGTCGCTCGGACCCGTGGAAAAAAAAGTGAAGTTCGTGCGGGTTCGGATTCAAAGAAACCGAACCCGCTCATCTCTACCCAGTGTCCACTGCCGGGTCTCTAATACCCTCCTGGCAGCATGGACATTGCCTTAATTCTGGATGCCAGCTGGCAAATATCCCTCTGTGCATCCCTCATATATAAGACGACGTCTTTAATATGCTCTATGTTAGCAAAATATTATCTCTGTCTAGGGTATTAATATTATCTGACAGGGTATCAGACCACGCTGCAGCAGCACTATTCATGCTGAGGCAATTGCAGGTCTCAGTATAGTACCTGAGTGTGTATATACAGACTTCAGGATAGCCTCCTGCTTTTTATCAGCAGGCTCCTTCAAAGTGGCCGTATCCTAAGACGGCAGTGCCACCTGTTTTTGACAAACGTGTGAGCGCCTTATCCACCCTAGGGGATATCTCCCAACGTGACCTATCCTCTGGCGGGAAAGGGTACGCCATCAGTAACTTTTTAGAAATTACCAGTTTCTTATCGGGGGAACCCCGACACACTTCATTCACTCATCTGATGGGGGAACAAAACACTGGCTGCTTTTTCTCCCCAAACATAAAACCCCTTTTATGTGGTACTTGGGTTCATGTCAGAAATGTGTAACACATTTTTCATTGCCGAGATCATGCAACGGATGTTCCTAGTGGATTGTGTATATGTCTCAATCTCGTCGACACTGGAGTCAGACTCCGTGTCGACATCTGTGTCTGCCATCTGAGGTAACGGGCGTTTTTTGAGCCCCTGATGGCCTTTGAGACGCCTGGGCAGGCGCGGGCTGAGAAGCCGGCTGTCCCACAGCTGTTACGTCATCCAGCCTTTTATGTAAGGAGTTGACATTGTCGGTTAATACCTTCCACCTATCCATCCACTCTGATGTCGGCCCCACAGGGGGCGACATCCCATTTATCGGCCTCTGCTCCGCCTCCACGTAACCTTCCTCATCCAACATGTCGACACAGCCGTACCGACACACCGCACACACACAGGGAATGCTCTGACTGAGGACAGGACCCCACAAAGTCCTTTGGGGAGACAGAGAGAGAGTATGCCAGCACACACCAGAGCGCTATATAATGCAGGGATTAACACTATAACTGAGTGATTTTTCCCCCAATAGCTGCTTGTATACACATATTGCACCTAAATTTAGTGCCCCCCCTCTCTTTTTAACCCTTTGAGCCTGAAAACTACAGGGGAGAGCCTGGGGAGCTGTCTTCCAGCTGCACTGTGAAGAAAAAATGGCGCCAGTGTGCTGAGGGAGATAGCCCCGCCCCTTTTTCAGATGACTTTTCTCCCGCTTTTTTCATGGATTCTGGCAGGGGTATTTATCACATATATAGCCTCTGGGACTATATATTGTGATTTTTTTGCCAGCCAAGGTATTCATATTGCTGCTCAGGGCGCCCCCCCCCCCCCCCCCAGCGCCCTGCACCCATCAGTGACCGGAGTGTGAGGTGTGCATGAGGAGCAATGGCGCACAGCTGCAGTGCTGTGCGCTACCTTGTTGAAGACCGAAGTCTTCTGCCGCCGATTTCCAGGACCATCTTCATGCTTCTGGCTCTGTAAGGGGGACGGCGGCGCGGCTCCGGGACCGAACGATCGAGGTCGGGTCCTGTGTTCGTTCCCTCTGGAGCTAATGGTGTCCAGTAGCCTAAGAAGCCCAAACTATCTCCAGTCAGGTAGGTTCGCTTCTTCTCCCCTTAGTCCCTCGCTGCAGTGAGTCTGTTGCCAGCAGATCTCACTGTAAAATAAAAAACCTAAAATATACTTTCTTTCTAGGAGCTCAGGAGAGCCCCTAGTGTGCATCCAGCTCAGCTGGGCACAAGATTCTAACTGAGGTCTGGAGGAGGGTCATAGTGGGAGGAGCCAGTGCACACCAGGTAGTCCTAAAGCTTTCTTTAGTTGTGCCCAGTCTCCTGCGGAGCCGCTATTCCCCATGGTCCTTACGGAGTCCCAGCATCCACTTAGGACGTCAGAGAAAGTGTTTAGTGCAGCTGGTAACCTTGTCAGCAATTAGTGTGGGAGGTTACTTCCACAACATGTGGAGAAGATGATGTTCATCAAAATGAATTATAAATTCCTCCAGGAAAACCTTTACCAGCAATTGCCTCCAGAAAGTACACAGGGACTTGTGATGGTGAATTTCAGTGGGACGAATTAATACTTTGTGAGGAGGAGGATATACACACTGAAAGGGGTGAGGAATCGGAGGATGAGGACGACATCTTGCCTCTGTATGGCCAGTTTGTGCAAGGAGAGATTAATTGCTTCTTTTTTGGTGGGGGGATTAATTGCTTCTTTTTTTGTGGGGGCCCAAACAAACCAATCAGTTCAGCCACAGTCGTGTGGCATACCCTGTCACTGAAATGATTGGTTTGTTAAAGTGTGACTGTGCATGTCCTGTTTATACAACATAACGGTGGGTAGGAGGGCCCAAGGACAATTCCATCTTGCACCTCTTTTTTTTCTTTGCATGATGTGCTGTTTAGGGCCTAGTTTTTAAAACTGCCATCCTGTCTGCCACTGCAGTGCCACTCCTAGATGGTCCAGGTGTTAGTGCTGGCCACTTGTGTTGCTTAGCATAGTCATCCAGCGACCTCGGTGCAACCTTTTGGCCTAAAAACAATATTGTGAGGTGTGAGGTGTTCAGTATAGACTGGAAATGAGTAAAATGAATGCTATTGAGGTTAATAATACAGTTGGATTCAAAAATCATCCAGATCCAAAACCAAAACACGAAAGGGTGGTTTTGGCAAGATCAATCCAGATCCAAAACAGGAGTGGGGATCCAGATCCACAACCAAAACACGAAAAGTGACCGCCGTACATCTCCACTGATAACATCACACTGTGATAGCAACTATCGAGGGCAACAAATTAGGTTAGAATCCCTTTTTGATTTATCAGATTTTCCCTAGCACTAAGGGCCTACTTCAGATCTGATCGCTGGGCTGCTAATTTTGCTGTCCTGCGATAATATAGTCACCTCCTGCAGGGGGAGTGTAAATTCGCCGTGCAAGTGTGCGATCGCATGTGTAGCCGAGCTGCAAAAATCCACTTTGTACAGTCCGTGCGCAACCCAGGACTTACTCCTCCAGTGCGATGAGAGCGGGATGATCGGAGCCGGAGCTGATGTCACACACACTCCCTGGAAATGCTTGGGCACACCTGCGTTTTCCTGACACTCTCAGTTGGCACCCACAAACAGCCTGCTCCTGTCAATCACCTTGCGAATGCCCGTGCAATTGGATTTTTTGCACCATCCTGTCCCTGACCGGTGATGCCCTTTGTTGTTGTCCGACGCAAGTGCGCAGTTGGGATCTGATCGTCCACTCTGAGAAACTGCACAGCAGCGATCAGATCTAAATTACCCCTTTGCTTTAACTGGTCTGCAGAAAGCTGTAGCCAGCGGTGCAAGTATGCGGGTACGCTCGGGTACGGAGTACCATTAAGAATTTGGCAGCGGATACGCAGTACCACCTGCCACACACTTTGCCATTCCACAATTATAATGTGCCACAAAGCAACAAGACCATGGTGCTTGGCAGCATGACGGCTCCTCCCACTTTGTCAGGGTTACTGGGAGTGCGACAGTGGCTGTATTTTCCTGTTATAATGGAGGCATTACTATATATTGTTATTAATTTGGGGGAATTATTATATATTTCTATTATACTGGAGGTATCACTATATATTTCTATTATACTGGAGGCATTACTATATATTTTTAGCCTTGCCTCCAGAATCCCCCAAAAAAGGAGCTGTGTCGTGTGGCCACGCCGCTAGTGTTATGTAGCCACTCCCACTAGCAGCATGTGACCACGCCCCATCACAACACATGACCACACCCTTTTTTTGGCACTCAGTACCACTAAGAAAATATTTCTACTTGCACCACTGGCTGTAGCATTGTTATAACAGAGTAGGTTGGCTACTTGCTTAATATTACAGAAAACCATGGGATGTGAAAGCTCAAGCCAGTATCTTTTCAAACACATGCCCAGTTTTATCAAGTCTTGGAAAGTGATAAATTGCACGGTGATAAAGTACCAATCAATCAGCTCCTAACTCATTTTTCAAACACAGCCTGTAACATGGCAGTTAGGAGCTGATTGGTTGGTACTTTATCACTGTGCTATTTATCACTCTCCAAGGCTTGATAAATCTGAGCCACACTTCCTACAGTACATAGTAGCTGAATTCTCCAGCTTACAAGCAGGCTACCAAGAAACAATTTTAATATATGATTCATTTTCGACTTCAAACCAGCATACAAAATAATAACAATTTCCAACCATTCTATCATATGGAGGATATACATAAAAAATGCATTGAGTTCTCTTTTAACATTTATTAATGTCAAACATCTGAAATAGAATAAAATAGTTTCATGTCATGCCCCGTGAAGTGTCTTTTTTTTGGTTGCAATGTATGAATTATGAAGAGGTGAAACGATTAACTGTTGCGTCAAAATGGTCTGATTTACATCCAGATTATGCCAACCATCCATTAAGATTCTTTCTGTTCCTCTAATTGTGCATCATTTTTTATTCAAGCCATTGATATTTTTGAAGACAGACCATTAAAAATAATACCAATAATTATAATGGCAATTACTATTTTTTTTTTTCACATTATTATAGATAAAAGTCTTTTAATTGCAGTGGTAAAAACTATAATATAGCATATCTCTTCCAATACTAATTTCTGTCTTTTAGCTATAGCACACTGAGTCATGATGATAGAACATGTAATAATGAGGCATTTTCTGAAAATAACAAAATGGATATTATCTATCAGCATAATAGAATGTTCTTTTTGAAACAGTTAATGAATTTTACGTAGGCTTGAAAAGTAAAATCCAACAGCTAACAAATATACATTTATTTTACTGCACCATCTATCAGAATTGTAGAACGGTATCCTATTTCTTCCATTATCAACCAAGACCTGGAAAAGTTAACAGCTGCGATTTTCAATTTTCAATCTAATTTCTAACAGCAAGAAGTGGATTTCTTATAACTTTCCACTTTGTTTGTACTAGGTTTATAACTTCGCCAACCAGCAGTAAACAGGGCAGTGTCTGAATCCCTGTTGAGAGCTGCTGCTAGTTTTGCCATTCAAGAGTTGATGGGGGTGATTCAATTTCAGACCTGATCGTAGATGTGCTAAATTTAGCACATCTACGATCAGCTTCCCTGACATGCGGGGGGATGCCCAGCACAGGGCTAGTCCGCCCCACATGTCACACCCTACCCCGTCATACAAGTGCAAAAGCATTGCACAGCGGCAAGGCTTTTGTACTGTAGGAGTAGCTCCCTGCCAGAGCAGTTCCTGCGCGCTGGTCGGGAGCTACTTGTCACCGCCTGGGTCGCAGTGACTGTGTGACATCATGTAGCCGTCGCGGCCCATCCCCCCCAATGGTCCGGACACGCCTGCTTTGCAAGGACGACGCCCCCTATACAGCGGCCAAACGCCACTGGCCCGCCCCCTCCCGCCTCTGCCTGTCAATCAGCCAGAGGCGATCGCAGGGCTAAGACAGCCCTCGGCTGTCTGCCATGCGCCGGCGCACTGCGGAGCCGGCACATGCGCACTTCAGCCCTGATTGCTGCTGTGTGAACACGCACAACACTGATCAGGTCTGAATTAGCCCCGATGTCGGACGATATGCTGTTTCATAATGACGTATCACCTACATTGCTCAGTGTGTACGCATGATTGCGCGCTCCTGCTGGTTGCTTGCGACTGTTGCAGGCAGTCCATGCTGCAAATTAAACCTAGCGATATCGCTAATGATTTTGTGCCTATTGTGCATTGTGTATGGCCAACCAGATGGCAAATTATATGTTGGACAAACTCTGGAGTGGCGTGAAGGCTGTTCTAGTGTGTACAGGGGCAACCATAAATCAATTGTGACCAAGCTATGTGATATACAGATGCATCCCAAAAATGGGGCGTGGTCTATAAAGGGGGCATGGCTTCACGGAAGACCCGCAATCGCGAGCCACGCCCCGTTTTCTATTACGTCCTTGAGGATGATGGGGACACTAAAAGAACCATGGGATATAGATGGATCCGCAGGAGACATGGGCACTTTAAGACTTTCAAAGGGGCGTGACCTGGCTCCTCCCTCTATATCACTCCCCAGACTCAGTTTAGAAAATGTGCCCTGCGAGATGGAGGCACTCGGGGGAGCTCTTAGAGTTTCTCTGAAAAGACTTAATGTTAGGTTTTTTATTTTGGGGAGATCTGCTTGCTACAAACTCCCTGCTTCGTGGGAAAGAGGGGAGAGCAGTCTAGACCCACTTCTAATGAGTTTCAGGGCTCTGCTGCTGCTGACAGGATGCCTTCAGCTCCTGAGGGGAGATGAACGCCGGGCTCTCCTGGATGCTCGCTCCCACAGCTTGCCGTTCCCCCTCTTCAAGCCAGAAGACAGGTGAGTATGTGAGGAAAAGACTCTTCTCTTCCAGAAAGACGGCATTTAAGAGGTACCGCACAGTGTGCTTTGCTCAGTGCGCGCCAGGCTCCCGGTCTGTACACACCGCTGGGTGCAGGGCGCAGGGGGGGGGGCACCCTGGGGAGCTTAAATTACCTCATTTTCACAGGCTGGCATATGATACAGTGCCCACAAACCCCCGCCAGGATAAAAAAATATGAAAAATAGCGGGAAGAAGCGCGCCATGTTGGGGGCGGGGCTTCTTCCTCCAGGCTCACTCAGCGCCATTTCCTCCTCCAAGCAGCAGCGCTGGTCCTTCCTCACAGCAGACAAGTACCAGGGGCTATAAAAACAAGGGGGGGGGGGCAGATTATTTCTATACAGATATGTAGCACTGCAGCTCTGTGACACTTGAGGGTGTTTTCAGACCTGCACTTTGGCGCTGGGGTGTGAGCTGGCTCCTTTCCTTTTGTTCCCTCACAGGCTTTACTTTGGGTGCTGTTAGGGATCAACATGTCTGAGGCAGAATTTTCCTCTCAGGGGGATAATTTATTGGGGACACCAAATGTTTTGAGGGTCCTGTATGGCTGATTGGTTAACTGCTTTAAATGCTAATGTTACACTGTTAAATCAAAAGTTTACTGAATCTGACTCTCAACTGCAGATTTGGAAGAAATCAGTAGACGACGCTTTATTACAAGGGTCACTGAAACGTGGTGTTGACCAATTAGATGACACAGATACCGACACGGACTCTGATACCGGTGCCGATTATGCTGATTCTAGATTAGATCCTAAATTGGCTAAGAGTATTCAATATATGATTGTGGCTGTCAAAGACATATTACGTATTGACGAGGACCCCTTTACACCAGAAACGAGGGTCCTTATTTATAAGGAAAAGAGACGCTTGGTTTCTTTTCCTCCTTGTTTTGAACTAAATTACCTTTTTGATGGCATTTGGAATACACCTGATAAGAAATTTCTCATCCCTAATAGGATCAAGGTGGCATACCCCTTTCCCGCAGCTGATAGGGACAAGTGGGAAACACCACCCACAGTAGACAAAGCCCTAGCACACTTGTCAAAACAGGTAGCGCTCCCTGCAGCTCAGTCGACGACTCAAGGAGCCGGCTGATCGTAAGCAGGAGGCTACTTTAAAAGCTATATTTACTACTACGGGGACGCAGCTTAGACCGCTTATTGCGTCATCGTGGGTTAGTAGCGCCATTGAAAAATGGGCTGAATGTTTATCTGCTGATTTAGATACTCTGGATAGGGATAGCATCCTAGTGACGCTTGGTTATATCAGGGACGCGGCTGCGTACTTGAAAGAGGCTGCAAGAGATGCTGGCCTCCTGGGGGCTAAGGCTAATGCTATGTCTATTGCGGCTAGGCGTGCGCTATGGACTCATCAATGGAATGCTGACGCAGATTCCAAGAAAAACATGGAGTCCCTTCCCTTTAAGGGTGGGGAACTGTTTGGTGACGGCCTTACTGATTTAGTATCAGTGGCCACTGCGGGTAAGTCTACTTATTTACCTAATGCTCCTGCGCAACAGAAGAAACCGCACTATCAAATGCAGTCCTTTCGGCCCAACAAATATAGAAAAGGTCGAGGTAACTTCTTCCTCGCTACCAGAGGTAGAGGAAGGGGCAAGAGAACTCCCGCTTCCTCGAGTTCACAAGAGCAGAAGTCCTCCCCGGCTTCTGCCAAATCCACCGCATGACGCCGGGTCTCCCCTACAGGAGACCACACCGGTGGAGGCACGTCTAAGGCTTTTCAGTCAGGTTTGGGTTCGCTCGGACCTGGACCCTTGGGTGTTACAAATTGTGACCCAAGGGTACAAACTGGAATTTCAAGACGTTCCCCCTCGCCGTTTTTTTCAAATCAGCCTTACCAGTTTGGTTTCCAGACAGAGCTCTAGTCTGTGGAGCAATACAAAAATTATGTCAAAATCAGGTTGTGATCCCGGTCCCCTGGGAGCAACAAGGGGAAGGTTTTTATTCAAGCCTATTTGTAGTGCCAAAGCCGGATGGCTCGATACGACCAATCCTCAACCTAAAATCTCTACATTATTTCCTGAAGAAATTCAAATTCAAGATGGAGTCACTCCGAGCGGTGATCTCCAGCCTGGAGGAGGGGGAATTCATGGTGTCTTTGGACATAAAGGATGCCTACCTTCATGTTCCCATTTATCCCCCTCATCAGAGTTCTCAGGTTTGCAATCCAGGATACTCATTACCAATTTCAGACGTTGCCGTTTGGCCTGTCCACGGCTCCGAGGATTTTCACAAAAGTCATGGTAGAAATGATGGTTCTCCTTAGAAAAAGAGTAGTTACAATTATCCCGTACTTGGACGATCTCCTGATAAAAGCGAGGTCCAAGGAAAAACTGGTACAGGACATTACACTGTCTCTGTCGCTTCTACAACAGCACGGCTGACTCTTGAACCTGCCGAAATCACAATTAGTTCCAACAACCCGGTTGGCATTTTTGGGTATGTTTCTGGACACGGTCCAGCTGAGAGTGTTCCTCCCTCCGGAAAAAGCACTGGAAATTCAGAGTTTGGTAAAACTCATTCTGAAACCAACAGTCTCCATTCATGATACAGAAAAAGAAACAGAAAAAACTTTCAAGGAGCGCTGAAAAAATGTTGTTCAATTACGTATTAATGATTTTATTTAAATACATTCATAAGACAAGTTAAAAATACTTTGAAAATTGTGCAATATAATTCAAGCCCATGTCCATATCTCCTTAAAAAGCCATCTCATAAGGCTATATATGTATCAGTCCAACTAGCTGTTTGTAACAGACTTGTGCCTCAATGTTCCAATGGGCACCCAGTCCCTTTATGTAACAGTTCTTTTATAGTCTCTGTGGTACCACTTAAAGTTTCTATCCAAACACGGGGGAGAGCGCTGTGGCTGCCTAATTAACCACAGCGGTATGCTACGACCCCTTAGTATTTTGCAGCCGTAATGTGGAGAGCTTTTTACTCACGGCTGTCCCGGCTGCTTACGGCTGTCACGGCTTTAGCTTCTCTTACAAGGGGAGCGGACCTCCTTAGCCAGGCATCGCTTCAGCTGTATCCCCAGTCAGAACGGCTCGTCGTCCCGTAGTGCCGTCACAAGGAAGAAGGTCGGACTACGGGCAGCAGAATCCCAGAAAAGATGCCCTCCTTACGCGTTTCTCTGCAGTTAGGGCAAGCGGTTTCGTCAGAGGAATAGTGTGAATGAATTGTCAGCTCCTTTTTGAAGCAGATCCAGCCAATCGTTCTACTAATTACATTAATTGCACTCAGGTATAGGAGACTATAACATACATAAAACCCTTTACAGTCACGTGCTGCATCAATAGCTTATAGGGTTTGTGAAGTGCATATAGTGCATAGAGTCCCGGGTTCAACTCCCTCCCAGAACCATTCAAGTGCAATTCAGCACTAACACTCCATTTCATAAATTTTAATTATTAAGCACAACCTTTGAAGGTATATCTATATTATATATATACACATGCAATTCTTCAAAGTATATAGAACTAGTCACAGCAATTATAATATATAAAAAATATTTCATATTTCACTAGAGACCCAATAACTATACACAGGACAAGAATTGCATGTGTATATTTATATCTGGGACTCTATGATTCACAGATTCCAGCGCTCCTTGTAGTTCCAGACTGGCCAAGGAGAATTTGGTACCCGGATTTTCAGGAGTTGTTAGTTGAAGATCCATGGCCTCTTCCTCTTCACGAGGATCTGCTGCGGCAGGGGCTGTTCGTCTATCAAGACTTACAGCGGCTACGTTTGACAGCATGGTGGTTGAACGCCAGATTTTAGCCCGTAAGGGTATTCCTGATGAAGTCATTCCCACTCTTATTCTTGCTAGGAAGGGTGTGACGTTGAAACACTATCATCGTATTTGGAGGAAATATATTTCCTGGTGCGAGTCCAAGAAAGCTCCAGTGGAGAAGTTTGACCTTGGACGGTTTCTCCATTTTCTACAAAATGGAGTGGGTGCGGGCCTTAAATTAATTAATTAATCCATAAAAGTGCAGATTTCTGCTTTGTCAATTTTCTTTCAGAAACAATTGGCCTCACTTCCTGAGGTGCAGACCTTTGTAAAAGGGGTTCTGCACATCCAACCTCCTTTTGTGGCACCTTGGGATCTTAATGTGGTTTTAACATTCCTAAAATCACATTGGTTTGAACCTTTAAGTAAAGTGGAGTTGAAATTCCTTACTTGGAAGGTTGTCATTTTGTTAGCATTGGCATCCGCAAGGCAGGTGTCTGAATTGGTGGCCTTGTCTCACAAGAGCCCTTATTTGATCTTCCATGAGGATAGGGCAGAATTGAGAACTCAGCAACAATTTCTGCCAAAGGTGGTTTCCTCTTTTCATATTAACCAACCTATTGGGGTGCCAGTGGCTACTGGCACTTTGGCTGAGGAAAAGTCTCCGGATGTCGTCAGAGCTTTGAAAATTTACGTTGCCAGAACGGCTCCAGTTAGAAAAACAGAGTCTCTGTTTGTGCTATATGCTCCCAATAAACAGGTATCCTGCTTCCAAGCAGACCATTGCCCGCTGGATATGTCACACGATTCAGCAGGCTCATTCCACAGCAAGTTTTCCGTTACCTAAATCGGTAAAAGCCCATTCCACTAGAAAGGTGGGCTCGTCCTGGGCGGCTGCCCGGGGTGTCTCGGCATTACAACTTTGCCAAGCAGCTACTTGGTCGGGGTCAAACACGTTTGCTAAGTTTTACAAGTTTGATACCTTGGCCGATGAAGACCTAAAGTTTGGTCAATCGGTGCTGCAGAGTCGTCCGCACTCTCCTGCCCGTTATAGAGCTTTGGTATGATCCCATGGTTCTTTTGGTGTCCCCAACATCCTCAAGGACGTAATAGAAAACAGGATTTTAATAACTACCGGTAAATCCTTTTCTATAAGTCCGTAGAGGATGTTGGGCGCCCGTCCCAGTGCGTGCTGTATCTGCAGTTTAGTTCTGATTACACACGTATTGTGTTATGGTTTCTTCAGCTTGTTGCTGAATTTTGTTCATGTCCGTTGGCATGTGTTCAGTAGAATGCCATGTTATTCGGCATGTTTATGGCGTGAGCTGGTATGATGCTCACCTTGTTTGTTAAGTCCTTTCCTCAAAATGTTCATCTCTCCAGGCACAGTTCCAAACTGAGTCTGGGGAGGGATATAGAGGGAGGAGCCAGGTCACGCCCATTTGAAAGTCTTAAAGTGCCCATGTCTCCTGCGGATCCGTCTATATCCCATGGTTCTTTTGGTGTCCCCAGCATCCTCTACGGACTTATAGAAAAGGATTTACCGGTAGGTATTAAAATCCTGTTTTTATCACTGAGGGGGCATGCCCAGCACTCAGTGAGCAGCTGGCATGCCCCCCCTCCCTCTGACTCCAGTGAATAGACGCTGTGCGCATGCGCACAGCGTCTATTCACCGATGCTCTGCTAAGCAGGGCAGCGACAAACAGAGCCTCCCAACTGCCCCACCACCCCACCGCGGGACACTGCGGCCCGCGGGTTGGACAGCGGGAGTCCCCAAAAAATGGGACTGTCCGGTGAAAATCGGGACAGTTGGGAGGTATGTTAAAAGTCAAGATAAATGTGCACCCATATGTACTGTCTGGTCCGTCAGCAAGATTGCAGTATCTGTACGCTCATTATTGCTTGCTCTGGGCTGAAGGAAAATCATCAGTAAATTCGGAACAATTAGCGGTCGCTCCAGTGTGTACCCAGCTTTACTAAGCCAAATATATTATTTATTTTTATGTCTTTGTCCGGTCTTCACAGAAACCATAATTTAGTAACATTGTTGTTATTTCAAATTATCTCCCAGTTTCTTCTTCATACAGCTTGTCATGTAAATCTTATTCAACGCTCATGGTGGATTTCACAGCAAATATCAGGCCTGCCACTTTCCTCTAGCGGGTCATGGAATTGATTAGCTCACACTAGAGAAGCTGAAACATTTAGCCAGTCTGATTTTATCAAGAAAACTCACTTCTCTGCATAAATAAAACGGCATGTACAATGCAATGTCTGACTGACTATGCCCAATTTGTTTATATCTGAATGAAACAAATCTAGATGGCCTTAAAGTGGTGATAAACCAAGAAATAGAAAACACATTGGTAAATTGGAATACTGCTTAAAACATGTATTGAACTGTAATGTCTCACTTTTCACAGTTCTTTTCATTGCAAAAATCATTCAGACATTGGCGGCTGCATGTATTTAAAGTGACAATACAGGATGCGCTATCACAGCTAATGCTGGGCAGATGGACCATTATTAGAGGTGGTTGAATCAATTTGTCTGATTCTGAAATGCAGCTTGATTGCACAAATATAGTAGCGACTAATTAATTTACAACTTTTCTCAATGTTGCCCAAAATTCTGCCGATAAATAATATTCACTGGAGAATCTGTTTAGAAAACAACAGAGAATAGTCTATAGCTGGAAATCTGCAGCACTAATATCACTTCCTATGGGAGCTGCGAAAACATTCAATATTTATTTCAGTCTGATTAATTCAGTGGAAGTACATTGCATTTCCCGCAGTACTTAGTGAGATAAAAAGTAGTAAAATTGGTAAACGCATAAGCTTTGATTAATGTTATTAGATATATAGTTTTATTTGTCTTAATGTGTGCCCAGGATGTGAGAAGATCAAAGAAAACACAGTAGAGAAAAGGCCAATAAGTTGGATACTGTATAGAGATGTATTTGCCACTTTTTTGCAGTTTAACTGTAACATCATATAACTACTGGGATCCGGATTGAAAGTCGACAGTAACTAGGTCGACAATGTCTAGGTCGACCACTATTGGTCGGCAGTAACTAGGTCGACAGGGTGTCTAGGTCGACAGGGTCTTTAGGTCGACATGTTCTAGGTTGACAGGTCAAAAGGTCAACATGAGTTTTACACAATTTTTTTCTTTTTTTTAACCTTTTCATACTTAACGATCCACGTGGACTACGATTGGAACGGTAATCTGTGCCGAGCGAAGCGAAGGCACTATGCCCGAAGCATGGTGAGCGAAGCGAGCCATGCGAGGGGACGCGGTGCACTAATTGGGGTTCCCGGTCACTCTACAAAGAAAATGACACCAAAATAACATCAAAAACTCATGTCGACCTTTTGACCTGTCGACCTAGAACATGTCGACCTAAAGACCCTATCGACCTAGACACCCTGTCAACCTAGTTACTGTCGACCTAGACATTGTCGACCTAGTTACTGTCGACTTTCAATACCACACCCATAACTACTCCTTCCTCTATCTAACACTCAGTCTGTGGTTTCCTGCTGCCCCATTTCCCTCCTCACAGACCTATCCTCAGTAACACCATCACAGTGAGGAAAGGTTACTGCCACCCACAAGACCAGCTCACTCATCTCCTGCTACTTGGAACATTCCATAGATCTGATTGTTCTATCCCCACATACTTCAAAACCATTTACAATAAGGTTCTGGATTAGACTCCTAAACCATTCCTTGACCACCCACTGCCATCCTAGTTTAATATCGTACCCTCCACCCTAGATGCCTACTAACATTTAGGCCAGCATCCAGCCTTCCTGGAGGTTGAGTGGTGGAGCATAATGTGGCCGCAGTCCACCTAGGAGCATCATTTGTGGATGCGTGACTGTCTCATACAATGATACAATGTGATTACAAGTGCTGCAGTCACGTCATCCTGTTAACATCATTGGGTAACTGCAGGGACGTTCGGTGGAGGTAAATGGCTCAGGAGGCACTGGCCAGTACCAGAGCCAGATTTACATGCAATATATGAGCCAAAGGGTGCATGTGGGCATTATACACAGGTGCAGCAGTATATAACGCTGGGAATTTGGTGAGTTTTGATCAGAGACGTGCAGAAAAGATATGTGCCTCACCTGCCATAGACTTTTTACTCCAGAGTTTTGACTATAAAAATGATTAGAATAATATAAAGAAGATATTTCTAACATATTCTTTGTATTTTTCATATACTTTATACAGTCAAAACTCTAGTGCAAACACTAGTATGACAGGAAAGGCTCTGCCTCACCCTGCCACACATCACTGGGTTAACAGAGTCCACCCTATGTGAGTAACCAGCCATCTAGAGCATCATGAGTCTGATTGGAGACCCTTCCGCCTTCAGTTGATTAGTGTCATTTCTGGTTTGAGTAATTTCCTCTCATTGTGTGTGTGGGGTGGTTCTTCTGATGAGGTACAGGCATGACCCATGTAGCTCATGATCCAAATGAAGCTCATGTCTCTTCTGCTATGTATCACATAAAGCTAAGTCCAGCACACAAGATACGAGGAGAACAGGCTAATTGGCATAGAGGAGTTTGTGGTGTACAGTAACCTGAGGTGACCACAGGAGCTGCCTGAGAAGGGGGAGTTCTGTATTGGAACCCTTCTCTATAAACTTGAGATATTGCCTACTGACATTACCAATTGTACAGACTCTGAGCTATTCGATTTAGTAACAGTAGGTAGGTGTTTACTAGTTCATTATATAAACATTGTTTTATAATGTAACAAGTGCCACTGATGATTTATATACATGGTTCTTATGGTTATAGAACAGGTACAACATGATATTGGCAAAGGCTCCCTTAATCCTGTGTCAGGGCTTGGCTTGACGTGTGGGGCTTGATATAGTTCCTTCGCATGGACTATGCAGAGAAGAATATAATATCACAGGATGTTATAAGGCTGAAGACTAGGTGAGCCTGGGGATAAAAAAAGGAAGCTCTCTGGTAGAGCTGGAAGTTACTGGAGGAAGTTGAGCTTTTGCTGGCCACTAGGAGAACTCAGACTAGTAGTGGTAACACTGTTGGCTGTAGTGGAAGCACAAACTGAAATCTGGCTAACTGCAGTGATAAGACTAACTGCTTACTGCAGACCGTAGTGAAGACACAAACTGAACGCTGACTGGCTACAGTGGTAACTCAGACTGATTATTGCAGGCATTAATGTGAGCACGAACTGGACACTGGCTGGCTGCAGTGATTACTCAGGCTGATTACTGTAGGCTGTTCTGTGAGCACGAACTAGACACTGACTGGCTGTGGCACTGGCACCTGATGTCCGCTGCTGAACCATACTTATAGGGGTTGATAGCTGTCCCAGTCTGGCAGGAACGCCGACCAGTGCAATGCCAGCCATGCCAGACTGGACCAGGAGAGGAGATTGAACAGAGACCCTGTCACAGCAGAAGACAAGTCTCACACAGTGCCTCGCCCAGCACAGATAGGCAAGGTGGAGGGCCATTCAAGATTGTTGCCCTGAGGACATACACAAGCCCTAATCCAGCCCTAACTAGAATGGTCTCTGTATTTAACAGTAGACAATTGGGGTTGCTGGTATTTTGTCTCCCTAACTGAAATAGTAATTTTTCAACATTCCATTGTCTATAAAAACTACATATCCACAATGTTTGTCCCATATACTGTATGTGTCCACTGTGGCATATTGGCAGAAGAGCTTGAGTTGCTTGTTTGTATTTTTGGCCCCAGGCTAAAAATTAGCAGAAGTCCTCTGATCGCAATTCAATTTTTCTCAATAATAATAGATGACAAGTGTTAATGGTGACCACATGGTTCAGCAACTGCTGGCAGTAATAGGTCCAGTAATCAGGACTAGATCATTTTAAAACAGCACTCAATGAGGGAGATATCAAACCTTTTAAAGAAGACAGGTGGAGGACAGTAGTTTCCCGTAGCAGTGAATCAACCAATCAATCAATCAATCAATCAGATTCAAGCCATCACTTTATAAAATGCACTTGATAAATGATTGCTAGAAGCTGATTTGATGCTATGGGCAACTTCTCCACTTGTCCTCTTTAGAAGGTTTGATCTCCCTCAATGTATTTAAAATGCAAAAGTACCAGAGAATATCTGCCTTCATGGTGTGTGTGTGTGTGTGTGTGTGTGTGTGTGTGTGTGTGTGTGTGTGTGTGTGTGTGTGTGTGTGTGTGTGTGTGTGTGTGTGTGTGTGTGTTAGAGCTTTGAAATCATATTGCACCCAACACTGGGTGTGATTCACTAAAGATTGCAAATGCAAAGTTGTTTGCAGCACATTTGCAATTGCAGTTCTTAGCAATGCAAATGCAGGAAGAGGTGCAATGTTCATCTGCGATGGCATGCTAAGTAAGCTTTCTCAACCTTGCTGTCGCAGTGCGGCTTCCAAGGCCAAGGTAACTGTGTCTCGCTACGCCGTCCTTGGTCTCGCCACTCCCGGAAAACAGCGACGACACGCCCCCATTTTCCCCGATGCCGGCCGTCCCCACCTCCATCTCTCCACGCGAATGCCTCTGCCTGTCAATAAGACACCCGTTCTGCACATTTGGCAGGGCCGGATTAGGCCTTAGGGATGTCCGATGCACTTAAGACAAGGGGGCCCCGGTGAAAGGTGGGGGATGTATATTAGATTCTGCATACCTCCCAACACATCCCATTTCAGGAGCGACAAAATGCTCTCTACCTGGACTTCCCTCTTAATATATGATTGATGTCACCTGTGTTGAACTATTTAATTGATAAGGAAGGTGTTTCAACACAGGTGTTTGCATTTATAAATTAAGAAGGAAGTCCAGGTAGAGAGCATTTTGTCCCTCCTGGAATGAGCCATGGTGTGAGGTATAGATTGTGTATATTAAATTTAAACCATTTGTGAATATTAGTTTTAAACTAATAGATTAATAATGCCTGGGTACTGTTTATACAGTAGCTCCACCTAATTGGGAATCCCTGTGTAACTTACAGCTCTCTCAACCCTCCTATCTCTCCTCTGGTCAGAAAGCTCAGTTGGTAGCTCATGAAACCTGACATCCCTGTCTCTCTGCTTGCACTGCATACTGTCCTGCTCATATTCTGGCTTTCACATTAAGGGGGGCATTCTGACCTGATTGTAGCTGTGCTAAATTTAGCACAGCTACCATCATCTTCCCTGACGTGTGGGGGGACGCCCAGCACAGGGCTAGTCCGCCCCGCATGTCATTCCGCCCTCCCCTGCACAAGTACAAAAGCAACGCACAGCGGTGATGCTTTTGTATTTGTAGAGTAAATCCCAGCCAGCACTGCTCCTGCGGCTGTCCGGGAGTTACTCGTCGCTGCCAGGCTCGCAGCGGCTGCGTGTGATGGCATGCAGCCGCTGCGGCCTGCCCCCCGCACAGTCCGGCCACGGCTTCGTTGGCCGGACTGCGCCGACAAAATGGCGGCCAAACGCTGCCGTGCCACCCCCTCCTGCCCAGCGACCCCCTCTGCTTGTCAGTCAGGCAGAGGCGATCGCTAGGCAGCGACAGCCGTCGGCTGTCAGCCATGCGCCGGTACACTGCGGCACTGGCGCATGCGCAGTTCTGACCTGAACGCTGCACTGCGAAGAACTGCAGCGAGCGTTCAGGTCAGAATGACCCCCTAAGAGGGAAAGCTAGTGATATCAGTGTGCTTTGGACGGGAGCCCCCTGATACGGGGGAACCCGGGGTACAGTATGCCCTGCATCCCCCCTTAATCTGGCTACGAGAAATGGTCCTGCATGTGTGCGCAGGACTCAAACATCGGAGAAATGCAGTGATCAGCGATTCCCACTAACACTATTATCTGAACACTAACACTATTATCTGTGTAAGCTTCTATTTGATCCAGCTAACATTAGATTGTTAGTACGCATCCAATAGATCCACCCCTCACTACAAAGACTCTCCAAAATAAATAGAAATTAAAAAATAAATTGAAGTAAAAAGCAAATAAATTATTTTGTTCCCAAAATGTAGAAATTAGTGAATGTACTGTAACACAGAATGATGGTCACCCCAAAATATGCCAAATTATACTAGCAACCTAGGTATCCGGACTCCAGGTCGACAACAAAAAGGTTGACACACCTTAGGTCGACGCCAATTGGTCGACACACCTTAGGTCGGCATGGACAAAATGTCGACAGGAATAAGGTCGACATGGAAAAAGGTTGACATGAGTTTTTCACAATTTTTCCCTTTTTTGGAACCTTTTCATACTTAACGATCCACGTGGACTACGATTGTAACGGTAATCTGTGCCAAGCGGAGCGGAGCGAAGGCACCTTGCCCGAAGCATGGCGAGCGAAGCGAGCCATGCACTAATTGGGGTTCCCGGTCACTCTACGAAAAACGTTCCATCCTTCATAAGCATAAGGTCACTAGAGACCATGGGAGTGCGCAATCACCGTACACACTCAGCGATGTAGGCGATTTGTCATTATGAAACTTGGGGAAATCACCCTTTCCTGACTCAATAAACTGATTTCCGGTGTCGATGTTCTGACGGGTGACGGGATTCCGACAGCCGATATCTAGAATGTATACCGATTCCGTTGGGCACATGGAAGATCCAATCAACCGCAGAGTAGAAGTCCAGTAAATCACACCATTCATATAAATGTTAGATTGGATGCTATAAGGGCTAATTAGAGACTGCAAATTCTAAATTTATTAAAAAAAAAAAAAGGTTAATTTATTACTGTACTTAATCTGTCTAAGCTCTGAGTGGGGACAGCAGGATAATAAAAACTATGAATATAATGGTGTAATTATAAAATCATAAAAAATGAAATAATATTAAAGTCCTCTAAGGCCATCCTTATTTTTTACATTAAGGCCAGCGCTGAGAGATAGATATGGTTTCTTTTAGTGCTGCACACTCAGAGAATTCTGTACATTGGGGGTAATTCCAAGTTGATCCAGCAGGAAATTTTTTAGCAGTTGGGCAAAACCATGTGCACTGCAGGGGGGGCAGGTATAACATTTGCAGAGAGAGTTAGATTTGGGTGGGTTATTTTGTTTCTGTGCAGGGTAAATACTGGCTGCTTTATTTTTACACTGCAATTTAGATTGCAGATTGAACACACCACACCCAAATCTAACTCTCTCTGCACATGTTATATCTGCCCTTCCTGCAGTGCACATGGTTTTGCCCAATTGCTAAAAAATATCCTGCTGCGATCAACTCAGAATTACCCCCATAGTCACTGTCTAGAACGTCTATGTGGCTCTATATTAACTATTACATAACCAGAGGCATATCAAGCGAGGAGGAGGCCTGTGTGCAAACTCCATCTGGTCCCCCTTAGGGTTGGCTATCAATCATTGACGATTACAAATCCTCGATGGTTGATGGCTGATGACAAATAGTTTTGTTGCGAAGGTCTCTGGGAAAATGGCACGGTGCCATTTTCCCAGAGATTTTCTACTGTTCATGCACAAAATGCTAGGAAAATGGCCGCCGCTGCTGACACGGGACTCCGGAGGGTAAGTATTGAAAATAATACACCAGTGCATATAAAAGATTTGTCTTCATGGCTTCAGGACAATAATATAGTCCGGCACTACGATACAGGTGATAACCATCCTTACTTACTGCCCTTGCCTTTCATCCCATAATAACTTATGATTGTAAATGTAGCGGTACCATCAGCCATTTTTGTCTGCATACCCTATGGCACGAATGTTTCAGTGTGTACATACAGTATTTTTGCATTTACAAAGATCCCCCAGACTTTTTAAAAGTGTGTTTTTTACCTATCACACCATAAGACAGCGCAGTGAAGCACAGTGTGTGATGGTGGATTGCTCATTGATGTTAAAAAATGGTTCTGTCAAAATGCTGCCTTGGCAAAGGCCTACAAATATCCATTCCTGATTTGTCATTGGGGAAATGTTAATTGGCACGGTTTTTGCAGCTATTTTAGACTGGCATGTAATGCCACACTTATGTAGGCATTGTCACACATCGGGTTGGTAATGCCCATTTCTGCATTATAATGGCTCAAATGTTACTGCACAGTGGGGCCCTTTTATCATTGTATATTTGCAGCTATATACCCTAAAACACCCGTTTTCGGGAGTTAGCCACAAATAATAAGTATTCCCTTGATGTCAGAAGGGGGGGCCGCAGCCTGCTGCGATCCCTCCATTCCCGCAGCAGCAGCATCCCCCATAGAGTTCTATGGAGGATACAATGCTGCCCGATTTACCGATATCCAGAATTTGAAGCATTCCCGATGTTGGCTGCCGCCATCGATGGCGGTAGTCGATTGTAGCACATTAGCTACACAGTGCACTTGTAACCGGCAGAAGGTTCCCCCGCAAGCCTCCCTGGAAGTGGGCGCCGTGCAGTGCGGTCTTAGCTGACCGCACATACACAACACCCCTGGTATCCATCACAGCACATTGCATACTGTGGGCTGCCAGGCGCAGGGCAAGGCCAACCAGCATGCTACTTGTCAGCCAGTGATGTAATCACAAAACAATTGCTATCCCATGGCTGAGTCAGGAATTAAGGTTGACCCACCTGCATATGCAGCTAGGTTGCATATGCAGGTGGATTGCTGCCACTTTTCGGGTTGCAGCAGCCATGTGTGATATCACGTGGCCGCCCCGAAATTGGGGGGTCATTCCGAGTTGTTCGCTCTGTAAAAATCTTCGCATCGCAGTGATTTTCCGCTTAATGCGCATGCGCAATGTCCGCACTGCGACTGCGCCAAGTAAATTTGCTATGCAGTTAGGATTTTTCATCGTTCTGGCGATCGTAATGTGATTGACAGGAAATGGGTGTTACTGGGCGGAAACAGGCCGTTTTATGGGCGTGTGGGAAAAAACGCTACCGTTTCCGGAAAAAACGCAGGAGTGGCCGAAGAAACGGGGGAGTGTCTGGGCGAACGCTGGGTGTGTTTGTGACGTCAAACCAGGAACGACAAGCACTGAACTGATCGCAGATGCCGAGTAAGTCTAAAGCTACTCAGAAACTGCTACGAGGTGTGTAATCGCAATATTGCGAATACATCGTTCGCAATTTTAAGATGCTAAGATTCACTCCCAGTAGGCGGCGGCTTAGCATGAGCAAATCTGCTAAAATCCGCTTGCGAGCGAACAACTCGGAATGACCCCCATGGTTCGAAAACGCCTCCATTGTCCAGACCACTCCCAATGCCACGCTGCCGCCTCTCTGACTCCCGCAGCTGTCAATCACGAGATGTGATCGCTATAAGAATAGTCGCACATGTGCAGATGGCCGAAATTGTCCGATCTGCCTGTACGCAGCAGCAGCGAGTGCTGGTGAATGAGCTCTTTAGTGCAGTAAGAACTGAGGAGCAACTTATCTATCTCCTAATATTCTCTGTCTGTGAGCAAAGTTACAGAGATAAGTGTTACTCACCCTGTAGTGCTGTCTCCTATGTAAAATTCTGTCATATAGTGCAGAGTGGCAAATGATTGATGGTCCCTGGCTGCTAACCTTTGGTGTACACAGAGCTTGCGTCTCCCATAATGGTATCAGTCTCCTCCAGATAGGGGTCAGGCACATGGCAAATGCTGTCTGTTAATCAGCTGACACTGAGGAAAGTCTAGTATGCCAGGAAACCTTGCATTGCTTCAGCTGCTGCAGTGTGCTGGGTGCTTCCACAATAATCACAGGGGGGGAAGGCGTGGCTTAACACAATGATCAGCTCTCTGGCCATTTGAGCAGAGCTGGATCTGCTGTCCAATGACTGATAAGGGGTGTGCTTTCGTGTGGGCTGAAGGCACAGTCCTGTCATGTCTTTCAATGCGCTTTTAAAGCCTGACTTGGCCCCGCCCCTTGCTTCAGCCAGTTTACAATTATCAATGGAAGGCAGAGATTCCGCTGCCTCCCATCAATACTGGGGTGCATTTTCAGGGCAAAAAAATATTCTAAAAATGCAAAGAAGATAAGTATGACACAGAATACAGGTATGTGTTATAAATATCATCTTTGTATTATTTTACTCATTATGACAGGGAAGGTGCCTCCCCTGACTGCACCTCCCTGGCACATATGCAGGCTTGGACTGGCCCACAGGGGTACAGGGGAATCCACCGGTGGGCCTCACTGCCTGGGGCCCCACATCCTGCTCTAAGCATCAGGTTCCAGACTGTGTACTTTAATTATACATTATACATATGTTACCTATGGTGTATTTTATACAGTGCATTGCTGTTATTAATCTGTTATTAATCTGGTACATTATCATGCATGCAGCAGCTGAATTTACTGTATATACTTATGAAGGGGCCCAGACGTTACACTCTCTAATTGTTAGTCAAACTCATGACATAGGCAAACGCAGGGGGGGGGGGGGGGGGGGGGGTTTGTGGTTGTCTGGAAACCCCCCTGCTCTTGGCAAGTGGGTCAAATTATGACAATTGCAATGGTATATAATACAATTACTAGAGCTGCCGCCACATCATGCAGTGTAAGATGCTGCACATGTCCTGGGGTAGAAGCTTCTTCTGCTTCTGAGGCCTCAATCAGTGCACAGGACCAGAGAGTAGCTAGCAGGAAGTAGAGACAGGAGCCTTACCATGAGGTGGGAGAATGTGTGCTTAGAAAGTGCAGTACTGGTTCTATTATGTTTGTGTATTTATTTATTTATTATGGTATGTTTAACCTTTTCCTGACCACTTACATTATCTTATTTATATTAAATATGTTTGATACAGCCTATACTATAGACCAACTATAGTGTTAAATATTAAGTGTATTCCATGTTCCGCAGAGTGGGAGATAGTGGATTGCATTTGGAAACCCCTCTCTAGAAATCCTGCATTTGCCACTGCATGAGGTGGCAGGCCACCCCCCCTCGGAAGACTGGCCACACCCCTAACATAGGCTCCTACCACTGCATTCCCCCGGTGGGCCCTACATGCCCCAGTCTGACACTGCACATATGTACTATTTGGCTAAATATTGTACTGCTTGGGGCAACACATTCAATTATTTTAACTAATATAGAACATAATAGTCATGAAATTCAAGGACATATACCTCAAAGCAATCTATATAATCATCATCATCCTAATAATAATAAAATTGCAGAATAACAGAAGTATTAATTGTTTCTACTCCTCCTATTCCAGTACATTATAACTTGTAATAAATATTTTCTTTCAGCATTCAAAAATATATTTATATTTCATAATTCATTAACATAAGTCATATATGTGATTAACCTTTAATCAAAAACAACTAAATATTTGTAGAGAAAGAGGAACTATCCCTCCAATGATACAAGGATCTCTTTATCCTTTTTCTGTTGCAGGTCTCATATGTGAAAGCTATTGACATTTGGATGGCAGTTTGCCTATTGTTCGTGTTTGCTGCTTTGCTGGAATATGCAGCTGTCAATTTTGTATCAAGGCAACACAAGGAATTCCTAAGACTTCGCAGGAGACAGAAAAGACAAAGCAAGGTAGGGCAGTGCCATTGACTTTCATACATGTTTTATTTATTGTTTTCATAGGAATGTATTCTAGTTTTTATCTTGTGTTCTTTATTTATTTTTTTGCTTTATGTGAACATAAGGACATTAGTGAAGTGTGCACTTATGTACATCTATAACATATCCCTACTCTCACGGCATGTCCAGGAGACTTACTAATTGCAGGGACACTCCCAGGACAGTAGACCACCTTCTCAGATCACAGATACCCCTGTATTGTGGTTGGGGCTTGATGATGTCATCATGGCACTGGGTTCACTGCATGACGGCACAAATTGTGGCACTGTGTAGCAGAGAATAGGTCACAATGACACAAACTGCATCACTATACACCAGCACTTCCCTCCCCGCATACAGTATATAAAATATTGGTAAGAATGATCTATAGTACTGCTAAAACCTCTCTCGGCTCTATGTTAATTTTTACCAACATTTCCTAAAAGAGGACAATTATATTGAAGAATACCACCTATTTAAATAAGGTAAAATTCTTTATCCTGCCTTCCCTTTATTAGGAGCTTGATGACTAAGTAGTTACTCTCCAGCTGTAACTCTGATTGCTGTATTGTCCAGTAAATACAAATGTTCATGAAAAACTAGCCAACGAATCCACTAGGAACCAGCAACATCAGTGAGCTGTAACATGGCTTCCAGCACTTTAGCTCAATTATATTACTGACTCCTATCAAATTGATATGCTGCATTCTCATGAATATTGTTTCAAACTACAAAATGGCTAACTCCAGAAGCACCCATTCACGAACCACAAAAAAGGCCCAAAAATATCTCTGGTGGAGCAATGCCACTTGCTTTGCGCAAGTGCGCCTAGATTTCTGTCAAAGAGCATGGGTCTGTTGATTAATATGATGGCATTTGCTAATGAGCAGAAGTAGTAGCCAATGAAATTACTTTGGCTGAGTGAAGGCTTTTTTTTGAAAAGCAGATAAAGTAGTAAACGCATTGGTACAGTGCAAAAACAAGATTTAATTTTGCAGACTGAGGTGATTGAGGTGGATGGTGCATTCTTAAGGTGGGTGCACACTGATAGATATCAATTGATCGGCAGATATATCTATGGACGGATCGGGCAGTGTGCTGTGCATACACACTGCCCGATCCGTCTGGGATTGATGTCATGAACTGGGCGGGCATGTACACACGCCCACTCAGTTCAGCTGTCAATCACCACCGGCTGCAGCAGCAAGTGTACGGATGGTCAGCCGACCGCCCGTACACACACAGCGACGCGCCGATATATCAGTAGATATATTGTCCGTCGGCTGTGCTGCGGGGCCGACGTGATATGTCTGTGAACGACGGAGTTCACAGACATATCGCCCGTACACACTGGCTGACGGACCCGATATATCGGCCAGTGTGTACCCACCTTTAGTGGTGTTCTTACCATACTTCATGCAGTATTTTTCCTAAACAAAGTAGAGGTTTATTCTTGTGGGACCTATGAGCTTTGGAGCTGGGGGTCCCATCCTATTCTTTTAATGTGACACCTGGTGGCACAGTGGTTAGCAGTGTTTCTTCACAGCGCTGCAGTCATGATTTGGGTTGTATGTTCTCAGTGTGTTCCTATGCTCCTTTTCGCTCCCACAATCTAAAAACTACTGGTAGGTTATTTGACTGCTGACTTAGTTGGACTTTAGAATGTGTGGTTTTGTGTGGTAGGGCATTTAAACTGTGAACGCCAGTTGGACAAGGACTGCTTTGAGTGAGAAAATTGCATCTGTATAGTGCTGCAGCATAATATGGAAGCACCATTTAAAAAAACATCCCTTAAACATACCTCTGATTCAGAAGTATACGCAAATGCCTTCGCAGCTGAGATTCAATATGCAGCAGCTGTGCGAATATAGGCATATGCCACAGATGCCAGGATTTGTATTGAGATGCCCCTTTGAAGCATCTGAGATCCGCCACTTGTTTATGAAGACACAACTATTGGCTGTCGATAATAGAACTTCGGAGTAACCATGTGGTTGTGCAGCATTGCCATGGGAAGTAGGCGACCAGAGACATTTTTACTGCATATGAGATCACAGTCGCAAGCTGTGACATGCCCCTGCCTGTTACTCACTACCACTGCCATCGCGACATATGCGCAATGCGACATATGCATGTGCAGTGACAAAAAATCGCTCCATTGCACACAATATCAAATCATCTCTGAATCAGGTTCTGTGTCCACAAATCAGAACTGTCCACTCTAATTAGTGATGTGCACCGGACATTTTTCGGGTTTTGTGTTTTGGTTTTGGATTCGGTTCCGCAGCCGTGTTTTTGATTCGGACGCGTTTTGGCAAAACCTCCCTGAAAATTTTTTGTCGGATTCGGGTGTGTTTTGGATTCGGGTGTTTTTTTCAAAAACCCCTCAAAAACAGCTTAAATCATAGAATTTGGGGGTCATTTTGATCCCATAGTATTATTAACCTCAATAACCATAATTTCCACTCATTTCCAGTCTATTCTGAACACCTCACACCACACAATATTATTTTTAGTCCTAAAATTTGCACCGAGGTCGCTGGATGACTAAGCTAAGCGACCCAAGTGGCCGGCACAAACACCTGGCCCATCTAGGAGTGGCACTGCAGTGTCAGACAGGATGGCACTTTAAAAAAATTGGCCCCAAACATCACATGATGCAAAGATAAATTAAAGAAAAAAGAGGTGCAAGATGGAATTGTCCTTGGGCCCTCCCACCCACCCTTATGTTGTATAAACAGGATATGCACACTTTAACAAACCCATCATTTCAGCGACAGGGTCTGCCACACGACTGTGACTGAAATGACTGGATGGTTTGGGCCCCCACCAAAAAAGAAGCAATCAATCTCTCCTTGCACAAACTGGCTCTACAAAGGCAAGATGTCCACCTCCTCCTCATCGTCCGATTCCTCACCCCTTTCACTGTGTACATCCCCCTCCTCACAGATTATTAATTCGTCCCCACTGGAATCCACCATCTCAGGTCCCTGTGTACTTTCTGGAGGCAATTGCTGGTGAATGTCTCCACGGAGGAATTGATTTGTTATTCATTTTGATGAACATAATCTTCTCCACATTTTCTGGAAGTAACCTCGTACGCCGATTGCTGACAAGGTGAGCGGCTGCACTAACACTCTTTCGGAGTACACACTGGAGGGGGGGCAACTTAGGTAAAATAAAGGCAGTTTGTGCAAGGGCCTCCAAATTGCCTCTTTTTCCTGCCAGTATACGTCTGTATACAGTCTGACGTGCCAACTTGGATGCGGTCACTCATATAATCCTCCAATGGTGACAGAATCATATGCAGTGACAGTAGACGACATGTCAGTAATCGTTTGCAGGTCCTTATGTCCGGACCAGATGTCAGCACTCGCTCCAGACTGCCCTGCATCACCGCCAGCGGGTGGGCTCGGAATTCTTAGCCTTTTCCTCGCAGCCCCAGTTGCTGGAAAATGTGAAGGAGGAGCTGTTGACGGGTCACGTTCCGCTTGACTTGACAAGTGTCTCACCAGCAGGTCTTTGCACCTCTGCAGACTTGTGTCTGCCGGAAAGAGAGATACAACGTAGGCTTTAAACCTAGGATCGAGCATGGTGGCCAAAATGTAGTGCTCTGATTTCAACTGATTGACCAACCGTGAATCCTGGTTAAGCGAATGAAGGGCTCCATCCACAAGTCCCACATGCCTAGTGGAATCGCTCTGTTTTAGCTCCTCCTTCAATCTCTCCAGCTTCTTCTGCAAAAGCCTGATGAGGGGAATGACCTGACTCAGGCTGGCAGTGTCTGAACTGACTTCATGTGTGGCAAGTTCAAAGGGTTGCAGAACCTTGCACAACGTTGAAATCATTCTCCACTGCGCTTGAGTCAGGTGCATTCCCCCTCCTTTGCCTATATCATAGGCAGATGTATAGGCTTGAATGGTCTTTTGCTGCTCCTCCATCCTCTGAAGCATATAGAGGGTTGAATTCCACCTTGTTACCACCTCTTGCTTCAGATGATGGCGGGGCATGTTCAGGAGTGTTTGCTGGTGCTCCAGTCTTCGGCACGCAGTGGCTGAATGCCGAAAGTGGCCCACAATTCTTCGGGCCACCGACAGCATCTCTTGCACGCCCCTGTCGTTTTTAAAAAAATTCTGCACCACCAAATTCAATGTATGTGCAAAACATGGGACGTGCTGGAATTTGCCCACATGTAATGCACGCACAATATTGGTGGCATTGTCCGATGTCACAAATCCCCAGGAAAGTCCAACTGGGGTAAGCCATTCTGCGATGATGTTCCTCAGTTTCCGTAAGAGGTTGTCAGCTGTGTGCCTCTTATGGAAAGCAGTGATACAAAGCGTAGCCTGCCTAGGAACGAGTTGGCGTTTGCGAGATGCTGCTACTGGTGCCGCCGCTGCTGTTCTTGCTGCGGGAGGCAATACATCTACCCAGTGGGCTGTCACAGTCATATAGTCCTGAGTCTGCCCAGCTCCACTTGTCCACATGTCCGTGGTTAAGTGGACATTGGGTACAACTGCATTTTTTAGGACACTGGTGACTCTTTTTTTCTGAGGTCTGTGTACATTCTCGGTATCGCCTGCCTAGAGAAATGGAACCTAGATGGTATTTGGTACCGGGGACACAGTATCTCAATCAAGTCTGTAGTTGCCTGTGAATTAACGGTGGATACCGGAAACACGTTTCTCACCGCCCAGGCTGCCAAGGCCTGAGTTATCCGCTTTGCAGCAGGATGACTGCTGTGATATTTCATCTTCCTCGCAAAGGACTGTTGGACAGTCAATTGCTTACTGGAAGTAGTACAAGTGGTCTTCCGACTTCCCCTCTGGGATGACGATCAACTCCCAGCAGCAACAACAGCAGCGCCAGCAGCAGTAGGCGTTACACTCAAGGATGCATCGGAGGAATCCCAGGCAGGAGAGGACTTGTCAGACTTGCCAGTGACATGGCCTGCAGGACTATTGGCTTTCCTGTGTAAGGAGGAAATTGACACTGAGGGAGTTGGTGGTGTGGTTTGCAGGAGCTTGGTTACAAGAGAAAGGGATTTAGTTGTCAGTGGACTGCTTCCACTGTCACCCAAAGTTTTTGGACTTGTCAATGACTTCTGATGAAAGCGCTCCAGGTGATGTATAAGGGAGGATGTTCCAAGGTGGTTAATGTCCTTACCCCTACTTATTACAGCCTGACAAAGGCAACACACGGCTTGACACCTGTTGTCCGCATTTCTGTTAAAATAATTCCACACCAAAGAGGTGATTTTTTTTTTTTTTAATTTGACCAGGCATGTCAATGGCCATATTCGTCCCACAGACAACAGGTGTCTCCCCGGGTGCCTGACTTAAACAAACCACCTCACCATCAGAATCCTCCTTGTCAATTTCCTCCTCAGCGCCAGCAACACCCATATCCTCATCCTGGTGTACTTCAACAGTGACATCTTCAATTTGAATATCAGTAACTGGACTGCGGGTGCTCCTTCCAGCACTTGCAGGGGGCGTGCAAATGGTGGAAGGCGCCACCTCTTCCCGTCCAGTGTTGGGAAGGTCAGGCATCGCAACCGACACAATTGGACTCTCCTTGGGGATTTGTGATTTAGAAGAATGTACAGTTCTTTGCTGTGCTTTTGCCAGCTTAAGTCTTTTCATTTTTCTAGCGGAAGGATGAGTGCTTCCATCCTCATGTGAAGCTGAACCACTAGCCATGAACATAGGCCAGGGCCTCAGCCGTTCCTTGCCACTCTGTGTCGTAACTGGCATATTGGCAAGTTTACGCTTCTCATCAGACGCTTTTAATTTTGATTTTTGGGTCATTTTACTGAACTTTTGTTTTTTGGATTTTACATGTTCTGTACTATGAAATTGGGCATCGGCCTTGGCAGACGACGTTGATGGCATTTCATCGTCTCGGCCATGACTAGTGGCAGAAGCTTCAGCACGAGGTGGAAGTGGATCTTGATCTTTCCCTATTTTACCCTCCACATTTTTGTTCTCCATTTTTTAATGTGTGGAATTATATGCCAGTAATATATCAATAGCAATGGCCTACTGTACCGTACTGCTACATATATATATATATATATATATATACTGGTGGTCAGCAAAATTCTGCACTGTCCTCCTACTATATACTGCGCACAACTACAATGCGGCACAGATATGGATGGATAGTATACTTGAAGACACAGAGGTAGAGCAATGGACTACTGTACCGTACTGCTATATATATACTGGTGGTCAGCAAAATTCTGCACTGTCCTCCTACTGTATACTGCGCACAACTACAATGCAGCTTAGATATGGATGGATAGTATACTTGACGACACAGAGAAAGAGCAATGGACTACTGTACCGTACTGCTATATATATACGGGTGGTCAGCAAGATTCTGCACTGTCCTCCTACTATATACTGCGCACAACTACAATACAGCACTGATATGGATGGATAGTATACTTGACGACACAGAGGTAGAGCAATGGACTACTGTACCGTACTGCTATATATATACTGGTGGTCAGCAAAATTCTGCACTGTCCTCCTACTATATACTGCGCACAACTACAATGCAGCACAGATATGGATGGATAGTATACTTGACGACACGGAGGTAGAGCAATGGACTACTGTACTGTACTGCTATATATATACTGGTGGTCAGCAAAATTCTGCACTGTCCTCCTACTGTATACTGCGCACAACTACAATGCAGTACAGATATGGATGGATAGTATACTTGAAGACACAGAGGTAGAGCAATGGACTACTGTACCGTACTGCTATATATATACCGGTGGTCAGCAAAATTCTGCACTGTCCTCCTACTGTATACTGCGCACAACTACAATGCAGCTTAGATATGGATGGATAGTATACTTGACGACACAGAGGAAGAGCAATGGACTACTGTACCGTACTGCTATATATATATGGGTGGTCAGCAAAATTCTGCACTGTCCTCCTACTACATACTGCGCACAACTACAATACAGCACTGATATGGATGGATAGTATACTTGACGACACAGAGGTAGAGCAATGGACTACTGTACCGTACTGCTATATATATACTGGTGGTCAGCAAAATTCTGCACTGTCCTCCTACTATATACTGTGCACAACTACAATGCAGCACAGGTATGGATGGATAGTATCTTTGACGACACAGAGGTAGAGCAATGGACTACTGAACCGTACTGCTATATATATACTGGTGGTCAGCAAAATTCTGCACTGTCCTCCTACTATATACTGCGCACAACTACAATGCAGCACTGATATGGATGGATAGTATACTTGACAACAGAGAGGTAGAGCAATGGACTACTGTACCGTACTGCTATATATATACTGGTGGTCAGCAAAATTCTGCACTGTCCTCCTACTATATACTGCGCACAACTGCAATGCAGCACAGATATGGATGGATAGTATACTTGACGACACAGAGGTAGAGAAATGGACTACTCTACCATACTGCTATATATATATATTGGTGGTCAGCAAAATTCTGCACTGTCCTCCTACTATATACTGCGCACAACTACAATGCAGCACAGATATGTATGGATAGTTTACTTGACGACACAGAGGTAGAGCAATGGACTACTGTACCGTACTGCTATATATATACTGGTGGTCAGCAAAATTCTGCACTGTCCTCCTACTATATACTGCGCACAACTACAATGCCGCACAGATATGGATGGTTAGTATACTTGACGACACAGGGGTAGAGCAATGGACTACTGTACCGTACTGCTATATATATATATACAGGTGGTCAGCAAAATTCTGCACTGTCCTCCTACTATATACTACAATGCAGCACAGATATGGAGCGTTTTCAGGCAGAGAACGTAGATATTTGCAGCACACTGAGCACAGATATTTGCAGCACACTGAGCACAGATATTTGCAGCACACTGAAAGCAGAAACTGAGAGAACGCTGCCACGTCCTCTCGCTATCATCTCCAATGCACGAGTGAAAATGGCGGCGACGTGCGGCTCTTTATATGCTATATGAATCTCGCGAGAATACGACAGCGGGATGATGACGTTCGGCCGCGCTCGGGTTAACCGAGCAAGGCGGGAAGATCCGAGGCTGCCTCGGAACCGTGTAAAATAGGTGAAGTTCGGGGGGGTTCGGATCTCGAGGAACCGAATCCGTTCATCTCTAACTCTAATTGGTACAGTTGGCTGATATTTACATATACTGTATTATATACAGTTTTATCCAACGTATAGACTTTGATATATTTTGAAGTAGTGGCTTCGATTACTCTTCAAATATCAATTTTGCAATTTCCAAAGGGCCATGTGGCATCTGAAAAGATGTTCAGCTAACAGAGATATAAAAATACATGTAAACTCCTCAATAGGAAATTGATTTTTAACAAATATGTATTTAAAGGGATAACTTGGCTTGGTGCAAACAATAAATATTATCTTAAGTATATAAGTTGTTTAGGTTAAAAATCCTCATTAAGGACTGGTACTGTCCAATTGCAGTACCGTATGTGTTGTTTGTAACTTTGACCATTGTATGCAAATTTAAAAAAAATGGTTGACCATTTGTGCCATACTAGCAAGTCATTATGAATAACCAAAACTATTGACCAGAAAATTTGTCAGGACAGGGGCTTTTTGCCATCTTCATATAGTGGCCCAATCATTCAGCTTAATGTCCAAATGACTGATCTGTGCAATTTCAACCTCCATGTGTGACATATGCTAGGCTACCGATCTAGTTGTTCTGCCATTTCAGGCAGTTTAACTGTAATATTAGTTCCACAATTTATACATTTTAGGTGAAATATTTTGTGAGGGGAAAAATGGATTGATTGAAGTATCTTATTTCTTCATGGACATCCCAATGTTATAAATATCTCATGAAAAACCTAGAGCATGAGCTAAGTAATATATTTTCTAGTATAAGATGAGTATTTGAAAGGATTGTATTTTTCTACAGCTCTTGCATTGCTTGATGTATTTCCTTGTGCTTGCTTAAGTTTCAACAGAAAAATAACATGTTTATAGAATCGTTTTTGCCTTAATGTCTCATTGTTCTATATTATGTTAATTGCATGAAAGATTGTACCCTCCTTCAGTCACCGGGTCACACAAACAATTGTGCGCACAAGCAGTGGGATAGTGAGCATGAGTACAAAAGACGGTGATTAACCGGATGAATGTGCACACAGTACACAAATTAATCACCTGTCTTTATCTACAGTGGTTGTTCTTTTGCATTCAGAGATTGCTAATTAGTACCAGTTTAAAACGCTTGCAAAAACATGTTATAGCTAATCATAAATGCGAATACATTTTTTTTTTAAATTATTCATCCTTAGGACACTCTGGTGTTGTCAGTGGCGTAAGTTCATCCTAGTCGCCCGGAGGCATGATACATTTTGGTGCCCCCCTACACATACACACACATACCATATGTAGCTATCCGGCACCCAGGGTGAACAGTAGCAGCGTGCTCAGGTACCTTTCCCAATAGTAATATAGATACACATAGAAAGTGGACGCACTCCAAGTCAGTCATTACAATAAAACAGACACCAGCATACCATTATAGTACACCTACAGTGCTCCCTCACCCGCCAGGTCTCCATGGAGATGCTTTGGCGCAGCGGTGTGCCAATATAATTAGTGTTCACTGTGGTATTTTTTTTTAGGGCAGGGTGCTGATCACGGGGAGGGCACATTTTTCATTCGGGAGGGCACATTTTTAAGTTAGATGGGCAAACTTAGGTACATACTATAATGCTTGGTGCTCCCATTCCTATGGCCAAAACATGGACAGTGCGCACCGAAGGTGCGCAGCAAAAATCTAGGGGCGTTGTTTCGTGGGGAAGGTAGTGCCCCTAATACACATTGCACCAGTTAGAACCTCCTATACACACTGCGCCAGGTAGAGCACGTTATACATATTGCGCCAGATAGAGCACATTATACACATTGCGTCAGATAGAGCACATTATACACATTGCGTCAGGTAGGGAGCACTGAGGCACATTGCACCAGGTAGAGAGCACTGAGACACATTGCACCAGGTAAAGAGCACTGAGGCACAATGCACCAGGTAGAGAGCACTGAGATACATTGCACCAGGTAGAGAGCACTGAGGCACACTGCACCAGGTAGAGAGCACTGAGGCACACTGCACCAGGTAAAGAGCACTGAGGCACACTGCACCAGGTAGAGAGCACTGAGGCACACTGCACCAGGTAGAGAGCACTGAGGCACACTGCACCAGGTAGAGAGCACTGAGGCACACTGCACCAGGTAGAGAGCACTGAGGCACACTGCACCAGGTAGAGAGCACTGAGGCACACTGCACCAGGCAGAGAGCACTGAGGCACACTGCACCAGGTAAAGAGCACTGAGGCACACTGCACCAGGTAGAGAGCACTGAGGCACACTGCACCAGGTAGAGAGCACTGAGGCACACTGCACCAGGTAGAGAGCACTGAGGCACACTGCACCAGGTAGAGAGCACTCAGGCACACTGCACCAGGTAGGGAGCACTGAGGCACACTGCACCAGGTAGGGAGCACTGAGGCACACTGCACCAGGTAGGGAGCACTGAGGCACACTGCACCAGGTAGAGAGCACTGAGGCACACTGCACCAGGTAGAGAGCACTGAGGCACACTACACCAGGTAGAGAGCACTGAGGCACACTGCACCAGGTAGAGAGCACTCAGGCACACTGCACCAGGTAGGGAGCACTGAGGCACACTGCACCAGGTAGGGAGCACTGAGGCACACTGCACCAGGTAGAGAGCACTGAGGCACACTGCACCAGGTAGAGAGCACTGAGGCACACTACACCAGGTAGAGAGCACTCAGGAACACTGCACCAGGTAGGGAGCACTGAGGCACACTGCACCAGGTAGAGAGCACTGAGGCACACTGCACCAGGTAGAGAGCACTGAGATACATTGCACCAGGTAGAGAGCACTGAGATTAATGTTTACAGCTGCAAAATACTTACAAGGTTAATTTAGCCCAGGGGGACTCTCATGTACGTACCGGGTCTGGCGGCGCACGGCTGGCCGACGTGGAGGGGTCCGGCAGGCAGCAAATGGCGGGGCGGCAGGGCGCACAAAAACGGGCAGGGCGGGATTCAGCTGTCTAAAAAAGGGGCAGACACCTAGCGTGAACACTAGATATATATTAAAAAAAACACAAACGCCTCATTCACTTAAACACTCACACACGTCTCACTTAAACACACACGCCTCTCACTTACATACACATGCCTCTCACTTACACACACCTCTCACACACGTGCCTCTCACTTACACACACCTCTCACACAAGTGCCTCTCACATACACGTGCCTCTCATATACACATGCCTCTCACTTACATACACATGCCTCTCACTTATAGGCCCTACACACATAGCGATTTCACTGCACGATATGAACGATCTTGTTCATTAATGAACGAGATATCGTTCATATCGTGCAGTGTGGAGTCCCCAGCGATGAACGATGTGCGGCCCCGCGCTCGTTCATCGCTGGGGCCATGTCGGCTGTGCATGCAGGCCAATATGGACGAGATCGTCCATATTTGCCTGCAAGTCTACGGAGCCGAGTGACGGAGGGAGTGAAGAAACTTCACTCCCCCCGTCACTGCCCCCCCGCCGCCGGGTCGCTCGTCGGCCGTCGGGCACCTTGGTGGCGCATCGCCTAGTGTGTAGGGCCCCTTACATACACATGCCTCTCACACACACACACACACACACACACACACACACACACACACACACACACACACACACACACACACATGCCTCTCACTTACATACACATGCCTCCCACTTACATACACATGCCTCACACACACACACACAGACACACACACACACACACACACACACACACACACACACACACACACATATGCCTCTCACTTACATACACATACATGCCTCTCACACACATGCCACTCTCACACACACATCACACATGCCTCTTTTACTTGAATGTACAACTTTCCTTAAAAACACACACACCTCACTTAAAAACAAGCACACACAAAACACAGTACTTCCCCCCCAAATACACCTCTCCCCCACCCCCCACACAGTGCCTACCTTTGGCTATCATCCAGAGCATGGAGGAGCAGAGAGTTCTGAGCTTCCCTCGGCTGGCTTACTAAGGGCCCGGGAGGAGCTGTGCTCTGGAGCTCCCCCTAGCTGCAGCCAGTGCCATCTCTCTCTACAGGAGGCAGCTTCCGTGTCACTGACACAGCTCCTCCATCTGCAATAGCAGCGCAGTTCTCAGGCTGCGGGAGACAGTGGAGGAGATGCGCCCCCTTGTGGCCAGGAGCCCGGCGGCAGCCGACTCCACTGCCTCCCACAGTTCCGCCCCTGGGTGTTGTCACAGTCACCAAGGGGTATATTTACTAAAAGTCAATTTCGATTGTATGTAAAATGGTCCAGAATAGAACCAACATACCCACAAAATCGACTACAGTGTTTCTATACCAAATAGCTCATTTACTAAAAGTCGATTTTGCGATCCTTTTAATAATTGCTATGTGTTGTGAGTTCTACAGTATTTGACGTTCTAAGAGTCTTCTAATCGTCAAAAATCGACCCACAAATTTAATTATACAAAAGCATTTCTATTGGCCAAAACATATCACATGCACTGTATTACCCAAAATTACATCATTCCTGGGCTAATTTGCATATACATGATTTTATAAAAATCATTGCTGTGTCTTCCAAGGCCATGATTTATGCAGCCAGAGTGCCCCACATGCTTCTCTCCCATGTATTTTACGGGTTCAGTATGGTATGCCGGCGGTCGGGCTCCCGGCGACCAGTATACCGGCGCCGGGAGCCCATCCGCCAGCTTACCGACAGTGTGGCAAGCGCAAATGAGCCCCTTGCGGGCTCGCTGCGCGCGCCACGCTATTTTATTCTCCCTCCAGGGGGGTCGTGGACCCCCACGAGGGAGAATAAGTGTCGGTATGCCGGCTGTCGGGATTCCGGCACCGGTATACTGTGCGCCGGGATCCCGTCAGTCGGCATACTGAAGACCACCCGTATTTTATATCATATTGAGGTTTCAGACAATTCTACAAGCTATAAAATCAAATAGAACTATTTCTGATGGCTCGATTGAAAATAGTGATTGAGTCGATTCTGGGTCGATTTTGAGTGGATTTTCAAATCGACTATTAGTAAATATGGGTTAGGAATTTAACTCTATGTTAAAGCATTGAAGGTTCTATTGTCGATCAATTTAAGTGTAAAGTTCTATTTCCAAGCAATGTTGAATTGCTTCTGTGATTTTGTATCCACTGATGCTACTCGCAATGAGTTTGATCATTCATTATCAGGGGCCACTCTGACCCTGGTAATGACTAGGCCTCTAAGCCTTGCTGTATCATCCTCTATTTCTACACCAGATAACGGGGTCATTACCCCAAAAAACTTTGTGCCATCTATGCTTTTCTTCACCAAAACTTTGAATATTTCCAGGTCGATGTTTGATGAACTTTGTGTTGTCAGCTATGCCATCTGATACAATATGGGAATCCTGCCTTTACTGAATGTGTCATTGCTCATGTTTGATTTAACTATTATGCCAGCATCCAATCATATCTGGATTCTAGTGAATTCTGCAATATTACTGTAGACTATTTATCACTCTCCAACAGGCCCGACGACAGAGGGGGTCAAAGGGGACACCTGTACCAGGTCCAGTGGTGCCGAGAGAGGGGGAGAGGGTACAAATTACCCAGGCCCAGGTCTGATGGAGGGGCCCAGGTCTGATGGAGGAGCCCAGGTCCCCTCCCCCTTACCTGGCCGCAGCAGCTGCAGCTCTTCTCCTCAGCCCAGCACACTCTGCTGTGTACTGGGCTGCAGTGTAGCCATGAAGGTGATTACAATACTATATTTTTCAGTATTTTTTTCTAAGGGTACATGACCACACCTCCTGTGATTAGGCCACGCCCATTGAAAAGTACCTGGGCCCAGCTCTCGACTGCCCTGACCAGGCCCCAAGAATATGCCACTTAGTGCCTGACAAGGATGTGAGCTGTCTTGTCCTATGACAGTGTGTAGGAGGTGCAGGGAATAGTTATGTGTGGGGAGGTCTGTAGGGCAGAAAGCTGTAGGCGGTGTGGGCATGGCCTCAGAGTGACAGGAGCCTCTCACACACACTCACTGTGCGGAGTGAGTGTGCACCTGCTCTTCGGGGTCCCGCTCTGTTACAGGCAGTTATGGAACATGTCACCAGCTCTGCTGACCGGGATTCCTGTGCCCTGCGCCAGCCTCTTTTGGTGGGGTGCATGGTGCCTGATGTGCAGTGTTCGGGTCTGGGTACTGGAGAGTGCAGTGCAGGTGAGTCTCTTCCTGGGGTAAAAGCAGCATGGTGAGGTGATACAGGCACACTGAGCTGGGGCTTTGGGATGGGGTAGGGTGCTGGGAATGCAGCATGGAGTCATTGGGGAGAGACACACTGGGGTGTATGGGAGGAAGGAGGGAGGGAGACACAGACTGTGGTGTGTGTGTGTGTGGGGGGGGTGGAGATATATATATTTCTCTGACGTCCTAGTGGATGCTGGGTACTCCGTAAGGACCATGGGGTATAGATGGGCTCCGCAGGAGACTGGGCACTCTTAAAAGAAAGATTAGGTACTATATCTGGTGTGCACTGGCTCCTCCCTCTATGCCCCTCCTCCAGACCTCAGTTAGTATCTGTGCCCGGCCAGAGCTGGAATGCACCCTAGGGGCTCTCCTGAGCTTCCTAGAAAAGAAAGTATTTGTTAGGTTTTTTATTTTCAGTGAGATCTGCAGGCAACAGACTCACTGCTATGTGGGACTGAGGGGAGAGAAGCGAACCTACCTGCTTGCAGCTAGCTTGGGCTTCTAAGGCTACTGGACACCATTAGCTCCAGAGGGATCTAACACAGGCCCAGTCCTCGGTCGTCCGGTCCCGGAGCCGCGCCGCCGTCCCCCTTGCAGAGCCAGAAGAACGAAGAGAAGTTGAAAATCGGCGGCTGAAGACTCCGGTCTTTATTAAGGAAGCGCACAGCACTGCAGCTGTGCGCCATTGCTCCCTTAGCACACCACACACTCCGGTCACTGATGGGTGCAGGGTGCTGGGGGGGGGGGGGGCGCCCTGGGCAGCAATTAGATTACCTTACTTGGCGAAAAGCACATAATACAGTCTGATGAACTGTATATGTGCATTAACCCCCGCCATTAAAGTACATAAAAGGACAGAAGCCCGCCGCTGATGGGGCCGGGCCTTCTTCCTCAGCACACCGGCGCCATTTTCTCTTCACAGCTCAGCTGGAAGGAAGCTCCCCAGGCTCTCCCCTGCAGTATCCTGGTACACAAAGGGTAAAAAAGAGAGGGGGGGCACATAAATTTAGGCGCAAAAACTGTGTATATAAGCTGCTATAGGGAAAAAATCACTCAGTATAGTGTACATCCCTGTATTATATAGCGCTGTGGTGTGTGCTGGCATACTCTCTCTCTGTCTCTCCAAAGTGCCTGGTGGGGGAACTGTCTTCAAATAGAGCATCCCCTGTGTGTGGTGTGTCGGTACGCGTGTGTCGACATGTCTGAGGTAAAAGGCTCCTCTAAGGAGGTGATAGAGCGGATAAGTGTGTGGGAGGGTGTCTCCGTCAACAACGCCGACACCTGTTTGGATATGTGTAAGTGCTGATGTAAAATTATTGCACAAAAGGTTAGGGAACAGAAAGGAAATCTACCCTGGTCTGTCCCTATGTCACAGAGTCCTTCAGAGTCTCTCTATGTTCACTATCCAAAATAACAAAGTATTGACACGGAGTTTAACTCTACTGTCGACTACGATAATGCAAAGTTACAGCCAAAAGGGCTAAAAGATATTCAATATATGATTATTGGAATAAAAGATGATTTGCATATCACTGATGACTCATCTGTCCCTGACACGAGAGTACACATGTTAAGGGGAAGAATGCTGAGGTAAATTTCCCTCCTCTCATGAGGAAAAAGAGCGGGAATCTCCAGACAAGAGACGGCAGCTTCTTACAAGAGAATTATCAGGCTGTATCCTTTCCCCACTAGGGACAGGATGTGTTGAGAATCTTCCCCTTGGGTGTCCTGTTTGCACTAGCTATTCTCAGGGATCCTGCAGATAGCGTGCACATTCTAGTATACTACCCAGACCGGCGATTGTGTCGGCATGGGTTTATAGCGCTGTGGCAGCGTGGACAGGTACCTTATCAGCAGAGATTGAGACCCTAGTATGCATATAAATATTTTAAGATGCTGTCTTAAGTGATAGATATATAATTATAAAGCATGCCCAAAGGGACATGAGTATACTGGGTCCTAGAGACAAAAGCTATGTCGATTTCTGCTTGACGTGTCCTGTAGAATATACATTGGACAGATGATGCCGACTTAAGAGGCATATGGAAGGCTGAGGATTGTGTGGAGAAAGGTTCTCGGGCCTGGTCTCCACAGTTATAGCTGGTAATTCTGATATTTTGCCTTATATTCCTGCACAGCCTAGGAAAGCCCAACATTATTAAATGCAGCTTTTCGAATAAAGAAACAAGAAAGTCTGAGGTGCGTCCTTTCTTGTCAGAGCCGGGGGCAGAGGAAAGAAGCTGTACAACACAGCTAGTCCCCAGGAACAGAAGTCCTCCCCGGCCTCTACAAAAATCCACCGCATGTCGCTGGGGCTCCACAGGCGGAGCTAGGCCCGGTGGGGACACGCCTTCGTAAGTTCAGCCACAAGTGGGTTCACTCCCTGTTAGATCCCTGGGCAATAGAAATTGTATCGCAGGGATACAGGCTGGACTGTGAGAAGATGCCCCCTCACCGAGGACCCGGCGGGCTTCCCCCCAAGAGAGGGAGCCAGTGTTAACTGCAATTCGTAAATTGTATCTTCAACAGGTGGTGGTTAAGGGTCCCCTCTTTCAACAAGAGGGTGTTATTATTCGACCATGTTATAATCCCGAAACCAGACGGTTCGGTTAGACCCATATTGAATTAAAATCCCTGAACATATACCTGAAAAGGTTCAGGTTCAAGATGGAATCGCTAAGAGCGGTCATTGCATGCCTGAAATGAATCGGGACATAAGGGATGCATACCTTCGTGTCCCCATTTATCCACCTCATCAGGCGTACCTCAGAATTGCGGTACGGGATTGTCATTACCAATTTCACCAAGGTAATGGCGGATATGATGGTGCTCCTGCGGAAGCAAGGTGTCACTATTATCACATACTTGGATGATCTCCTCATAAAAGCGAGATCAAGAGAGCAGTTGCTGGACAGCGTATCACCTTCTCTGGAAGTGAAATGGCAACACGACTGGATTCTATATATTCCAAAGTCGCAGTTGGTTCCTACAGCTCATCTGCCTCGCCTAGGCATGATCCTAGACACAGACCAGAAGAGGGTTTATCTCCCGATAGAGAGAGCTCAGGAGCTCATGACACTGGTCAGGAATCCATTGAAAACCAAAACAGGTGTCAGTGCATCACTGCACTCGAGTCCTGGGAAGGATGATGGCATCATACGAGGCCATCCCCTTCGGCTGGTTCCATGCAAGGACAATGGAACTTACTGGACAAGTGGTCCGGATCACATCTTCAGATGCATCGGTTAATCACCCTATCCCCCAGGGCCAGGGTGTCTCTCCTGTGGTGGCTGCGGAGTGCTCACCTTCTCGAGGGCCGCAGATTCGGCATTCAGGACTGGGTCCTGGTGACCACGGATGCAAGCCTCCGAGGGTGGGGGGCAGTTACACAGGGAAGAAAATTCCAAGGTTTGTGGTCAAGCCAACAGACTTGCCTTCACATCAATATCCTGGAACTAAGGGCCATATACAACGCCCTAAGTCAAGCGGAGTTCCTGCTTCGCGACCAACCGGTTCTGATCCAGTCAGACCGCAGGGGCTCATGTAAACCGCCAGGGCGGCACAAGGAGCAGGGTGGCGAGGGTAGAAGCCACCAGAATTCTTCGCTGGGCGGAGAATCTAGTATTCGCACTGTCAGCAGTGTTCATTCCGGGAGTGGACACGACCTCCACCCGGGAAAGTGGTGACTTCATCAGGAAGTCTTCACGCAGTTTTGCAAATTGATGGAAACTGCCTCAGGTGGACTACATGGCGTCCCACCTCAATAAAAAGATAAAAAAGGTTTTACGCTGGGTCAAGGGACTCTCAGGCGATAGCTGTGGTCGCACTAGTAACACCGTGGGTGTTCCAGTCGGTCTATATATTCCCTCCTCTTCCTCTCAGACCCAAGGGCTGAGAATTGTAATAAACGGAGGAGTGTGAACAATATTCTTTGCTCCGGATTGGCCAAGAAGGACTCGGTACCCGGAACTGCAAGAAATGCTCTCAGAGGACCCATGGCCTCTGCCTCTCAGTCAGGACATGTTGCAACAGGGACCCTGTCTGATCCAAGACTTACCGCGGCTGCGTTGGACGGCATGGCGGTTGAACACCGGATCCTAGCGGAAAAGGGCATTCCGGATGCAGTTATTCCTACGCTGATAAAGGCTAGGAAAGAAGTGACAGCAAGACTTTTTCACTGTATATGGCGAAAACAGGTTGCTTGGTGTGTGGCCGGGAAGGTCCTACAGAGGAATTCCAGGAGGGTCGATTCCTGCACTTCCTACAGTCAGGCGTGACTATGGGCCTAAAAATAAGAATTTACTTACCGATAATTCTATTTCTCGTAGTCCGTAGTGGATGCTGGGAACTCCGTAAGGACCATGGGGAATAGCGGCTCCGCAGGAGACTGGGCACAAAAGTAAAAGCTTTAGGACTACCTGGTGTGCACTGGCTCCTCCCCCTATGACCCTCCTCCAAGCCTCAGTTAGGATACTGTGCCCGGACGAGCGTACACAATAAGGAAGGATTTTGAATCCCGGGTAAGACTCATACCAGCCACACCAATCACACCGTACAACCTGTGATCTGAACCCAGTTAACAGCATGATAACAGAGGAGCCTCTGAAAAGATGGCTCACAACAATAATAACCCGATTTTTGTAACAATAACTATGTACAAGTATTGCAGACAATCCGCACTTGGGATGGGCGCCCAGCATCCACTACGGACTACGAGAAATAGAATTATCGGTAAGTAAATTCTTATTTTCTCTGACGTCCTAGTGGATGCTGGGAACTCCGTAAGGACCATGGGGATTATACCAAAGCTCCCAAACGGGCGGGAGAGTGCGGATGACTCTGCAGCACCGAATGAGAGAACTCAAGGTCCTCCTCAGCCAGGGTATCAAATTTGTAGAATTTAGCAAACGTGTTTGCCCCTGACCAAGTAGCTGCTCGGCAAAGTTGTAAAGCCGAGACCCCTCGGGCAGCCGCCCAAGATGAGCCCACCTTCCTTGTGGAATGGGCTTTTACAGATTTTGGCTGTGGCAGGCCTGCCACAGAATGTGCAAGCTGAATTGTACTACAAATCCAACGAGCAATAGTTTGCTTAGAAGCAGGAGCACCCAGCTTGTTGGGTGCATACAGGATAAACAGCGAGTCAGATTTCCTGACTCCAGCCGTCCTGGAAACATATATTTTCAGGGCCCTGACTACGTCCAGCAACTAGGAGTCCTCCAAGTCCCTAGTAGCCGCAGGTACCACAATAGGCAACGGAATATGCTGCGCTATATAAGAAACTGTTAATAAATAAATAAATAAATAATAAATAGGCTGGTTCAAGTGAAACGCTGAAACCACCTTAGGGAGAAATTGAGGACGAGTCCTCAATTCTGCCCTGTCCGTATGAAAAATTAGGTAAGGGCTTTTATAGGATAAAGCCGCCAATTCTGAGACACGCCTGGCTGAAGCCAGGGCTAACAGCATTACCACTTTCCAAGTGAGATATTTTAAGTCCACAGTGGAGAGTGGTTCAAACCAATGTGATTTTAGGAACCCCAAAACTACATTGAGATCCCAAGGTGCCACTGGAGGCACAAAAGGAGGCTGTATATGCAGTACCCCCTTGACAAACGTCTGAACTTCAGGAACTGAAGCCAGTTCTTTCTGGAAGAAAATCGACAGGGCCGAAATTTGAACCTTAATGGACCCTAATTTTAGGCCCATAGACAGTCCTGTTTGCAGGAAATGCAGGAAACGACCCAGTTGAAATTCCTCTGTAGGGGCCTTCCTGGCCTCGCACCACGCAACATATTTACGCCAAATACGGTGATAATGCTGTACGGTTACATCCTTCCTGGCTTTGATCAGGGTAGGGATGACTTCATCCGGAATGCCTTTTTCCTTCAGGATCCGGCGTTCAACCGCCATGCCATCAAACGCAGCCGCGGTAAGTCTTGGAACAGACAGGGTCCCTGCTGGAGCAGGTCCTTTCTTAGAGGTAGAGGCCACGGGTCCTCTGTGAGCATCTCTTGAAGTTCCGGGTACCAAGTCCTTCTTGGCCAATCCGGAGCCACGAGTATAGTCCTTACTCCTCTCCTTCTTATGATTCTCAGTACCTTGGGTATGAGAGGCAGAGGAGGGAACACATACACTGACTGGTACACCCACGGTGTTACCAGAGCGTCCACAGCTATTGCCTGAGGGTCCCTTGACCTGGCGCAATACCTGTCTAGTTTTTTGTTGAGGCGGGACGCCATCATGTCCACCTTTGGTTTTTCCCAACGGTTCACAATCATGTGGAAGACTTCTGGGTGAAGTCCCCACTCCCCCGGGTGGAGGTCGTGTCTGCTGAGGAAGTCTGCTTCCCAGTTGTCCACTCCCGGAATGAACACTGCTGACAGTGCTATCACATGATTTTCCGCCCAGCGGAGAATCCTTGCAACTTCTGTCATTGCCCTCCTGCTTCTTGTGCCGCCCTGTCTGTTTACGTGGGCGACTGCCGTGATGTTGTCTGACTGGATCAGCACCGGCTGACCTTGAAGCAGAGGTCTTGCTAGGCTTAGCGCATTGTAGATGGCCCTTAGCTCTAGGATATTTATGTGAAGTAATGTCTCCAGGCTTGACCACAAGCCCTGGAAATTTCTTCCCTGTGTGACTGCTCCCCAGCCTCTCAGGCTGGCATCCGTGGTCACCAGGACCCAGTCCTGAATGCCGAATCTGCGGCCCTCTAGAAGATGAACACTCTGCAACCACCACAGGAGAGACACCCTAGTCCTTGGTGACAAGATTATCCGCTGATGCATCTGAAGATGCGACCCGGACCATTTGTCTAGCAGATCCCACTGGAAGGTTCTTGCGTGGAATCTGCCGAATGGGATTGCTTCGTAGGAAGCCACCATCTTTCCCAGGACCCTTGTGCATTGATGCACTGAGACTTGGCCTGGTTTTAGGAGATTTCTGACTAGTTCGGATAACTCCCTGGCTTTCTCCTCTGGGAGAAACACCTTTTTCTGGACTGTGTCCAGGATCATCCCTAGGAATAGAAGTCGTGTCGTCGGGATCAGCTGTGATTTTGGAATATTGAGAATCCAACCGTGCTGGCGCAGCACTATCTGAGATAGTGCTACCCCGACTTCCAACTGTTCCCTGGATCTTGCCCTTATCAGGAGATCGTCCAAGTAAGGGATAACTAAAACTCCCTTCCTTCGAAGGAGTATCATCATTTCGGCCATTACCTTGGTAAAGACCCTGGGTGCCGTGGACAATCCAAACGGCAGCGTCTGAAACTGATAGTGACAGTTCTGTACCACAAACCTGAGGTACCCTTGGTGAGAAGGGTAAATTGGGACATGTAGGTAAGCATCTTTGATGTCCAGAGACACCATATAGTCCCCTTCTTCCAGGTTTGCAATCACTGCTCTGAGTGACTCCATCTTGAATTTGAACCTTTGTATGTAAGTGTTCAAGGATTTTAGGTTTAAAATTGGTCTCACCGAGCCGTCCGGCTTCGGAACCACAAATAGTGTGGAATAGTACCCCTTTCCCTGTTGTAGGAGGGGTACCTTGATTATCACCTGCTGGGAATACAGCTTGTGAATGGCTTCCAATACTGCCTCCCTGTCTGAGGGAGACGTCGGTAAAGCAGACTTTAGAAAACGGCGAGGGGGAGACGTCTCGAATTCCAATTTGTACCCCTGAGATACCACTTGAAGGATCCAGGGGTCCACTTGCGAGTGGGCCCAATGCGCACTGAACTTCTTGAGACGGGCCCCCACCGTGCCTGAGTCCGCTTGTAAAGCCCCAGCGTCATGCTGAGGACTTTGCGGAGGCGGGAGAGGGCTTTTGTTCCTGGGAACTGGCTGTTTGTTGCAGCCTTTTCCCTCTCCCTCTGCCACGGGGCAGAAATGAGGCGCCTTTTGCCCGCTTGCCCTTATGGGGCCGAAAGGACTGCGCCTGATAATACGGCGTCTTCTTAGGTTGAGAAGCTACCTGGGGTAAAAAGGTGGATTTTCCAGCAGTTGCCGTGGCTACCAGGTCTGATAGGCCTACCCCAAATAACTCCTCCCCCTTCTAAGGCAATACTTCCATGTGCCTTTTAGAATCCGCATCGCCTGACCACTGCCGCGTCCATAAACCTCTTCTTGCAGAAATGGACAGCGCGCTAACTCTTGATGCCAGTCGGCAAATATCCCTCTGTGCATCACGCATATATAGAAATGCATCCTTCAAATGCTCTATAGTCAGTAATATACTGTCCCTATCTAGGGTATCAATATTTTCAGTCAGGGAATCCGACCACGCCAGGCCCGCACTGCACATCCAGGCTGAGGCGATTGCTGGTCGCAGTATAACACCCGTGTGAGAGTATATACATTTTAGGATATTCTCCAGCTTTCTATCGGCAGGTTCCTTTAGGGCGGCCGTATCAGGAGAGGGTAGTGCTACCTGTTTAGACAAGCGTGTGAGCGCTTTATCCACCCTAGGGGGTGTTTCCCAACGTGCCCTATCCTCTGGCGGGAAAGGGTACGATGCCAATAACCTTTTAGGAATTATCAGTTTTTTATCGGGGGAAACCCACGCCTCATCACACACTTCATTTAATTCCTCGGATACAGGAAAAACTACAGGCAGTTTTTTCTCACCAAACATAATACCCTTTTTAGTGGTACTTGTATTATCAGAGATATGCAATACATTTTTCATTGCTTCAATCATGTAACGTGTGGCCCTAGTGGAAGTCACGTATGTCTCCTCATCATCGACACTGGAGTCAGTATCCGTGTCTGTGTCTGCCATTTGAGGTAACGGGCGTTTTAAAGACCCTGATGGCGTTTGAGACCCCTGGACAGGCACAAGCTGAGTAGCCGGCTGTCTCATGTCGTCAACTGTCTGTCGTAAAGAGCTGACACTGTCACGCAATTCCTTCCATAAGCTCATCCACTCAGGTGTCGACTCCCTAGGGGGTGACAACTGTATAATAGGCAATTGCTCCGCCTCCATCTCATTTTCCTCCTCAAACATGTCGACACAATCGTACCGACACACCGCACACACACAGGGAATGCTCTGATAGAGGACAGGACCCCACTAGCCCTTTGGGGAGACAGAGGGAGAGTATGCCAGCACACACCAGAGCGCTATATATAGACAGGAATACCACTATAAAATGTGCTTTTCCCTTTATAGCTGCTGTTAGTATCAAAACTGCGCCAAATTAGTGCCCCCCTCTCTTTTTTACCCTTTTCTGTAGTGCAGGACTGCAGGGGAGAGTCAGGGAGACGTCCTTCCAGCGGAGCTGTGATGGAAAATGGCGCCCGTGTGCTGAGGAGATAGGCTCCGCCCCCTTCTCGGCGGCCTTTTCTCCCGCTTTTTTGGTGAGTTCTGGCAGGGGTTAAAATACATCCATATAGCCCTGGGGGTTATATGTGGTGTATTTATTAGAGATGAGCGGGTTCGGTTCCTCGGAAACCGAACCCGCCCGAACTTCATGTTTTTTTACACGGGTCCGAGCGACTCGGATCTTCCCGCCTTGCTCGGTTAACCCGAGCGCGCCCGAACGTCATCATCCCGCTGTCGGATTCTCGCGAGGCTCGGATTCTATCGCGAGACTCGGATTCTATATAAGGAGCCGCGCGTCGCCGCCATTTTCACACGTGCATTGAGATTCATAGGGAGAGGACGTGGCTGGCGTCCTCTCCGTTTATAGAGAAGAGAGTGAGACAGTAGAGAGAGACACAGTAGTAATTTTGGGAAACATTAGGAGGAGTACTAGTTACTTGCTGAAGTGATAGATAGTGTGACTGTATATTATCTGACTTGTGGGGGAGACACTGACAGTGGGGAGCAGTTAGAGTCTGAGAGCAGGACTCAGGAGTACATATAACGTACAGTGCACACTTTTGCTGCCAGAGTGCCACACTGCCATTGTGACCACACTGACCACCAGTATAATATATATTGTGATTGGCCCTCATTCCGAGTTGTTCGCTCGGTAAATTTCTTCGCATTGCAGCGATTTTCCGCTTAGTGCGCATGCGCAATGTTCGCACTGCGACTGCGCCAAGTAAATTTGCTATGCACTTAGTAATTTTACTCACGGCTTTTTCATCGGTCTGGCGATCGTAATGTGATTGACAGGAAATGGGTGTTACTGGGCGGAAACAGGCCGTTTTATGGGCGTGTGGGAAAAAACGCTACCGTTTCCGGAAAAAACGCAGGAGTGGCCGGAGAAACGGGGGAGTGTCTGGGCGAACGCTGGGTGTGTTTGTGACGTCAAACCAGGAACGACAAGCACTGAACTGATCGCAGATGCCGAGTAAGTCTGGAGCTACTCAGAAACTGCTACGAGGTGTGTAATCGCAATATTGCGATTACTTCGGTCGCAATTTTAAGATGCTAAGATTCACTCCCAGTAGGCGGCGGCTTAGCGTGAGCAACTCTGCTAAAATCGCCTTGCGAGCGATCAACTCGGAATGAGGGCCATTGTCTGCTTAGGAGTACTACTTGCAAGTTGCTGATAGTGTGACCAGTGACCTGACCACCAGTCACCACCAGTTTAATATATATATATATATATATATATAATTGTATATAATATATATATAATATTGTATACCACCTACCCGTGGTATACTGTAGCAGTCTGCGGTGCTGCTGAGCTGACAGTGTCCAGCAGGTCCGTCATCAGTCATTACATAATAAATATATATACCTGTCCGGCTGCAGTACTAGTGATATTATATATATATATATTGATTTCATCTCATTATCATCCAGTCTATATTAGCAGCAGACACAGTACGGTAGTCCACGGCTGTAGCTACCTCTGTGTCGGCAGTCGCTGGTCCATCCATAATTGTATACCACCTACCCGTGGTTTTTTTTTTCTTTCTTCTTTATACATACTACTATAGTAGCTTACTGTAGCAGTCTGCGGTGCTGCTGAGCTGACAGTGTCCAGCAGGTCCGTCATCAGTCATTACATAATAAATATATATACCTGTCCGGCTGCAGTACTAGTGATATTATATATATATATATATTGATTTCATCTCATTATCATCCAGTCTATATTAGCAGCAGACACAGTACGGTAGTCCACGGCTGTAGCTACCTCTGTGTCGGCAGTCGCTGGTCCATCCATAATTGTATACCACCTACCCGTGGTTTTTTTTTTTTCTTTCTTCTTTATACATACTACTATAGTAGCTTACTGTAGCAGTCTGCGGTGCTGCTGAGCTGACAGTGTCCAGCAGGTCCGTCATCAGTCATTACATAATAAATATATATACCTGTCCGGCTGCAGTACTAGTGATATTATATATATATATATTGATTTCATCTCATTATCATCCAGTCTATATTAGCAGCAGACACAGTACGGTAGTCCACGGCTGTAGCTACCTCTGTGTCGGCAGTCGCTCGTCCATCCATAAGTATACTAGTATCCATCCATCTCCATTGTTTACCTGAGGTGCCTTTTAGTTGTGCCTATTAAAATATGGAGAACAAAAATGTTGAGGTTCCAAAATTAGGGAAAGATCAAGATCCACTTCCACCTCGTGCTGAAGCTGCTGCCACTAGTCATGGCCGAGACGATGAAATGCCAGCAACGTCGTCTGCCAAGGCCGATGCCCAATGTCATAGTACAGAGCATGTAAAATCCAAAACACCAAATATCAGTAAAAAAAGGACTCCAAAATCTAAAATAAAATTGTCGGAGGAGAAGCGTAAACTTGCCAATATGGCATTTACCACACGGAGTGGCAAGGAACGGCTGAGGCCCTGGCCTATGTTCATGGCTAGTGGTTCAGCTTCACATGAGGATGGAAGCACTCAGCCTCTCGCTAGAAAACTGAAAAGACTCAAGCTGGCAAAAGCACCGCAAAGAACTGTGCGTTCTTCGAAATCCCAAATCCACAAGGAGAGTCCAATTGTGTCGGTTGCGATGCCTGACCTTCCCAACACTGGACGTGAAGAGCATGCGCCTTCCACCATTTGCACGCCCCCTGCAAGTGCTGGAAGGAGCACCCGCAGTCCAGTTCCTGATAGTCAGATTGAAGATGTCAGTGTTGAAGTACACCAGGATGAGGAGGATATGGGTGTTGCTGGCGCTGGGGAGGAAATTGACAAGGAGGATTCTGATGGTGAGGTGGTTTGTTTAAGTCAGGCACCCGGGGAGACACCTGTTGTCCGTGGGAGGAATAGGGCCGTTGACATGCCTGGTGAAAATACCAAAAAAATCAGCTCTTCGGTGTGGAAGTATTTCACCAGAAATGCGGACAACATTTGTCAAGCCGTGTGTTGCCTTTGTCAAGCTGTAATAAGTAGGGGTAAGGACGTTAACCACCTCGGAACATCCTCCCTTATACGTCACCTGCAGCGCATTCATAATAAGTCAGTGACAAGTTCAAAAACTTTGGGCGACAGCGGAAGCAGTCCACTGACCAGTAAATCCCTTCCTCTTGTAACCAAGCTCACGCAAACCACCCCACCAACTCCCTCAGTGTCAATTTCCTCCTTCCCCAGGAATGCCAATAGTCCTGCAGGCCATGTCACTGGCAATTCTGACGAGTCCTCTCCTGCCTGGGATTCCTCCGATGCATCCTTGCGTGTAACGCCTACTGCTGCTGGCGCTGCTGTTGTTGCTGCTGGGAGTCGATGGTCATCCCAGAGGGGAAGTCGTAAGCCCACTTTTACTACTTCCACCAAGCAATTGACTGTCCAACAGTCCTTTGCGAGGAAGATGAAATATCACAGCAGTCATCCTGTTGCAAAGCGGATAACTGAGGCCTTGACAACTATGTTGGTGTTAGACGTGCGTCCCGTATCCTCCGTTAGTTCACAGGGAACTAGACAATTTGTTGAGGCAGTGTGCCCCCGTTACCAAATACCATCTAGGTTCCACTTCTCTAGGCAGGCGATACCGAGAATGTACACGGACGTCAGAAAAAGACTCACCAGTGTCCTAAAAAATGCAGTTGTACCCAATGTCCACTTAACCACGGACATGTGGACAAGTGGAGCAGGGCAGGGTCAGGACTATATGACTGTGACAGCCCACTGGGTAGATGTATGGACGCCCGCCGCAAGAACAGCAGCGGCGGCACCAGTAGCAGCATCTCGCAAACGCCAACTCTTTCCTAGGCAGGCTACGCTTTGTATCACCGGTTTCCAGAATACGCACACAGCTGAAAACCTCTTACGGCAACAGAGGAAAATCATCGCGGAATGGCTTACCCCAATTGGACTCTCCTGTGGATTTGTGGCATCGGACAACGCCAGCAATATTGTGTGTGCATTAAATATGGGCAAATTCCAGCACGTCCCATGTTTTGCACATACCTTGAATTTGGTGGTGCAGAATTTTTTAAAAAACGACAGGGGCGTGCAAGAGATGCTGTCGGTGGCCAGAAGAATTGCGGGACACTTTTGGAGGACAGGCACCACGTACAGAAGACTGGAGCACCACCAAAAACGCCTGAACCTGCCCTGCCATCATCTGAAGCAAGAAGTGGTAACGAGGTGGAATTCAACCCTATATATGCTTCAGAGGTTGGAGGAGCAGCAAAAGGCCATTCAAGCCTATACAATTGAGCACGATATAGGAGGTGGAATGTACCTGTCTCAAGCGCAGTGGAGAATGATTTCAACGTTGTGCAAGGTTCTGCAACCTTTTGAACTTGCCACACGTGAAGTCAGTTCAGACACTGCCAGCCTGAGTCAGGTCATTCCCCTCATCAGGCTTTTGCAGAAGAAGCTGGAGGCATTGAAGGAGGAGCTAAAAGGGAGCGATTCCGCTAGGCATGTGGGACTTGTGGATGGAGCCCTTAATTCGCTTAACAAGGATTCACGGGTGGTCAATCTGTTGAAATCAGAGCACTACATTTTGGCCACCGTGCTCGATCCTAGATTTAAAACCTACCTTGGATCTCTCTTTCCGGCAGACACAAGTCTGCTGGGGTTCAAAGACCTGCTGGTGACAAAATTGTCAAGTCAAGCGGAACGCGACCTGTCAACATCTCCTCCTTCACATTCTCCCGCAACTGGGGGTGCGAGGAAAAGGCTCAGAATTCCGAGCCCACCCGCTGGCGGTGATGCAGGGCAGTCTGGAGCGACTGCTGATGCTGACATCTGGTCCGGACTGAAGGACCTGACAACGATTACGGACATGTCGTCTACTGTCACTGCATATGATTATCTCACCATTGAAAGAATGGTGGAGGATTATATGAGTGACCGCATCCAAGTAGGCACGTCAGACAGTCCGTACTTATACTGGCAGGAAAAAGAGGCAATTTGGAGGCCCTTGCACAGACTGGCTTTATTCTACCTAAGTTGCCCTCCCACAAGTGTGTACTCCGAAAGAGTGTTTAGTGCCGCCGCTCACCTTGTCAGCAATCGGCGTACGAGGTTACTTCCAGAAAATGTGGAGAAGATGATGTTCATTAAAATGAATTATAATCAATTCCTCCGTGGAGACATTGACCAGCAGCAATTGCCTCCACTAAGTACACAGGGAGCTGAGATGGTGGATTCCAGTGGGGACGAATTGATAATCTGTGAGGAGCGGGATGTACACGGTGATATATCGGAGGATGATGATGAGGTGGACATCTTGCCTCTGTAGAGCCAGTTTGTGCAAGGAGAGATTAATTGCTTCTTTTTCGGTGGGGGTCCAAACCAACCCGTCATTTCAGTCACAGTCGTGTGGCAGACCCTGTCACTGAAATGATGGGTTGGTTAAAGTGTGCATGTCCTGTTTATACAACATAAGGGTGGGTGGGAGGGCCCAAGGACAATTCCATCTTGCACCTCTTTTTTCTTTCATTTTTCTTTGCGTCATGTGCTGTTTGGGGAGTGTTTTTTGGAAGGGCCATCCTGCGTGACACTGCAGTGCCACTCCTAGATGGGCCCGGTGTTTGTGTCGGCCACTAGGGTCGCTTATCTTACTCACACAGCTACCTCATTGCGCCTCTTTTTTTCTTTGCGTCATGTGCTGTTTGGGGAGTGTTTTTTGGAAGGGCCATCCTGCGTGACACTGCAGTGCCACTCCTAGATGGGCCCGGTGTTTGTGTCGGCCACTAGGGTCGCTTATCTTACTCACACAGCTACCTCATTGCGCCTCTTTTTTTCTTTGCGTCATGTGCTGTTTGGGGAGTGTTTTTTGGAAGGGCCATCCTGCGTGACACTGCAGTGCCACTCCTAGATGGGCCCGGTGTTTGTGTCGGCCACTAGGGTCGCTTATCTTACTCACACAGCTACCTCATTGCGCCTCTTTTTTTCTTTGCGTCATGTGCTGTTTGGGGAGTGTTTTTTGGAAGGGCCATCCTGCGTGACACTGCAGTGCCACTCCTAGATGGGCCCGGTGTTTGTGTCGGCCACTAGGGTCGCTTATCTTACTCACACAGCTACCTCGGTGCAAATTTTAGGACTAAAAATAATATTGTGAGGTGTGAGGTATTCAGAATAGACTGAAAATGAGTGGAAATTATGGTTTTTGAGGTTAATAATACTTTGGGATCAAAATGACCCCCAAATTCTATGATTTAAGCTGTTTTTTAGGGTTTTTTGAAAAAAACACCCGAATCCAAAACACACCCGAATCCGACAAAAAAAATTCGGTGAGGTTTTGCCAAAACGCGGTCGAACCCAAAACCAAAACACAAAACCCGAAAAATTTCAAGTGCACATCTCTAGTATTTATGCCAGCCAAGGTGTTTTACATTGCTGCTCAGGGCGCCCCCCCCTAGCGCCCTGCACCCTCAGTGACCGGAGTGTGAAGTGTGCCTGAGTAACAATGGCGCACAGCTGCAGTGCTGTGCGCTACCTTGTTGAAGACTGATGTCTTCTGCCGCCGATTTTTTCCGGACCTCTTCTTGCTTCTGGCTCTGTAAGGGGGCCGGCGGCGCGGCTCTGGGACCGAGCTCCGAGGCTGGGCCTGTGTTCGGTCCCTCTGGAGCTAATGGTGTCCAGTAGCCTAAGAAGCCCAATCCACTCTGCACTCAGGTGAGTTCGCTTCTTCTCCCTTTAGTCCCTCGATGCAGTGAGCCTGTTGCCAGCAGGTCTCACTGAAAATAAAAAAACTAAACTTAAACTTTCACTAAGAAGCTCAGGAGAGCCCCTAGTGTGCACCCTTCTCGGCCGGGCACAAAAATCTAACTGAGGCTTGGAGGAGGGTCATAGGGGGAGGAGCCAGTGCACACCAGGTAGTCCTAAAGCTTTTACTTTTGTGCCCAGTCTCCTGCGGAGCCGCTATTCCCCATGGTCCTTACGGAGTTCCCAGCATCCACTAGGACGTCAGAGAAATTAGGATCCATAAAGGCCAATATTTCGGCCCTATCCCTTTTTCTCTCAAAAAGAACTGGCTTCACTGCCTGAAGTTCGGACGTTGTTACAGGGGTGCTGCATATTCAGCCCCTTTTGTGCCTCCAGTGGCACCTTGGGATCTTAACGTGTGTTGGATTCCTAAAATCCCACTGGTTTGAGCCACTTAAGACCGTGGAGCTAAAATATCTCACGTGGAAAGTGGTCATGCTTTTGGCCTTAGCTTGGACTAGGCGTGTGTCAGAATTGGCGGCTTTGTCATGTAAAAGCCCATATCTGATCTTCCATATGGAAAGGGCAGAATGGAGAACTCGTCCCCAATTTCTCCCTAAGGTGGTATCATCGTTTCATTTGAACCAACCTATTGTGGTGCCTGCGGCTACTAGGGACTTGGAGGATTCCAAGTTGCTGGACGTAGTCCGGGCCCTGAAACTTTGTTTCCAGGACGGCTAGAGTCAGAAAAACTGACTCGCTATTTATCCTGCATGCAGGGCCGGCGCGACCCGCTCAGCAAAGGGATGCACTGCAGGGAGGCGCTTGGCCAGAGAGGCGCTTTCCTGCAACTGCATCCCTCCGTCCTGTCTATATTGTTTCTGCCAGCAGCCAGCTACCGCTGATATCATGTAGCTCAGCGGCGCCAGCACTGTCACTAGTGCACACTATAGTACGGCGGCGGCGCGGCTATCTCACTATGCCCACCTCCGGCTCCACACACAGCGCTGCGCCGCCCTGCCCGCACCTGTCATGCTGCGGAGACAGGCAGCAGGGGCAGGCAGCGGCGACGCGTCCTCCGTCCAGGCTCCAGCATTTTAATATTGAGCGCCGCCCCTTGCCCTATCCCCTCTCTCCTCACTATCCAGCGCCGCCCCTTGCCCTATCCCCCTCTCTGCTCTCTAAATCTTGTACCGCCCCTTGCCCTATCTCTGGCCGTCTCTCCTCTTTTTTTGCAGTGTGCCACCCACCCCCTTCTATCCCCTCCCATAGGTCTCTTGCCCCTGTTGCTTATGCAACGCCCCCTCCTCTCTCCCCTCCCTTCTTCTCCTTCCCCTCCCCTCCCCTCCCTCAGGACTGGACTCTGGTGTGGAGAGGAGTGTAATGGCCGCTGAAGAGGAGCCAGTCTACCGCAGACAGGAGGAGCAGGAAACGCTGAAGAGTGAAGACAGAAGAAGCAGTTACAGAAAAAAAAGGTAAGTGTTTTATTTTTATTATAAATATTTAAAATAATTATTTAATAGTGCTTATTTATTTTAACCTTACTGGGGTTTAGATAATGGTAGGGGGTGGGGCTGGGTATGTATATGGGGATTTAGTTGTGTGACCGACGGAGTACCGACGGCTATATCCCGCCCCCTCTAAATTTGACAGTCGGCATGCCGACTAGCAGGGACTATTCCCACTTGTGGGTGTCCACGACACCCATAGAGTCACCAACCACCCCGAAGCACGGCGAGCGCAGCAAGGCCGCAAGTGGCTTGTTGCGCTGGCCCCCCCGCCGGCATTTCGACGCCAGGATCCCACGGTCAGTATGCTGACCGACTGGATCCCCAGCGGCGGTAACGCACACCCAACCATGTATATGTAGGTGTGTGACTCTGTATCAGGTATGCAATTATCTAAAAAAAAATTCACCTAGACGAAAAAATTTAGGTGGTGTGACAAGAACACTGGGATAGTGTTTGAGGGCAGGTATATTTGTCCCAGGTTCTTGTCTTACATGTTTTAGAAAATGTTAACTTCTAGGAAAAATGCTTTTTGTTTTGTCTGAACCTTTTCAGTTTGCTGTAAAAGCTGGGTAAAGGCTCTGAGAGAGAGATAAGGCGAGTTCTAGACATTGGGCCCAGTTCGGGTCTTTGGCCTCACAGAGGGCTAATCAGGGTTTCAGCTGTGTAAGAGTGATATAGTGCTTCTAACCTGATTAGTATGGGCAGACTGCCTGGGAAGGCTGCAGGATCTGTGTGTGAGAGACACGCTTTCTGATGCAAGTAAGCTATACAGTATGTACTGAAGAACTCTGTGTTTTGTTTAGTGACAGTTAGGAACATCTTATGTTTAGTTAGTGCCGGACAGGCAAGGTATTTTTATTTTGGGGTTTGTTTTATTTTCTGTTTCAATAAAACTGGCCGGGGTCAGTTGTACCAGAAACTGGACTTGTGTTGTTCCTCAGCTGCTGCGTGCGGCCATATTCCCCAGGAAAAGGCGCCTTGCACCCCTACAGTGTTACAACTTGGTGGAGAATGCGAGCAGGCCGTTCTGCGCATAAGTGAAAGCAGCAGCTTTGTGAGGCCTGCAGAAAACGGTGGTTTATGCAGATACAGCCCAGTGTGAAGTTACTGAGACTCACCCCTGAGGGTTTGATATATGTCCTGGGTGAAAGCAGCTGCAAAGCCGCCTGAAAAATCTGTTGACATGGAGGATCTGCTTAAAGCCTTGCTGCAAGCTACAGCGGCTCAGCAGGAGGCCAACCGACAGCAGCAGGTGGCAATGGAGGAAAATTGGAGACTACAGCGTCAGGATAGAGAGGCCTTAGCAGAAGTGGTGCAGAGACTTGCAGCTCGGGTTGGAGATGTGGCCGTCAGTGCTCCAACCAGCTCTAGTTCTATACGGGCCAGTCACTTCCTGCAGAAAATGACAGAGGCTGATGATGTGGAGGCCTATCTGACCACGTTTGAAAGGACTGCCGAGCGTGAGAACTGGCCGAAAGCACAGTGGGCCAGTCTGCTGGCACCTTTCCTGTCAGGTGAGCCCCAAAAAGCTTACTTTGATTTAAGCCCTGCTGAGGCTCGGGACTATGATAAACTAAAGACTGAGATCCTGACCCGCCTGGGAGTCACGCTGTCAGTACGAGCGCAACGGGTGCACCGTTGGCTGTACGCCATGGAGAAGCCTCCGCGCTCCCAGATGCACGACCTTATTCAGCTAACAAAAAAATGGCTGCAGCCAGAGACATTAACTGGTCCCCAGATGGTGGAAAGAGTCGTCATGGACCGCTACTTGAGATCTTTGCCCATGGTCCTGCGCAAGTGGGTGAGCCATGGAAACCCGGGTACTGCTGACCAATTAGTGGACATGGTAGAGAGGTATTTGGCAGCAGAGGAACTACTGATGACCACCCAGCAACCCATAGATCCTCGACAGCGCCCTTCAGTAAAGACTGGTAAGACTGTTCCGTGGGAAAACGTTGCTGGGCGGTTAAGAGAACGCAAGGCTGGAGAGACTGTAAACACTGGCCCTGGAAACAGGCCAATGGGGCTAGAACGGTCTATGCTGCCCAAATGGGTTGGTAATCGTGTGGTTAAATGTTTTAGGTGTGGTATGCCAGGTCATGTTATTGCCAATTGCCCAGTCACGCAAGAACCCATGCAATGTGATGCTGCCTTTGAATGTCGCAGAATGTCTTTCTTTGCTAGGTTAGCCTGTACTGTGGTACCTTCACCTGAGCTGGAAAAACAAATGTGTGATGTGTTCTTAGAAGGTAACCGGGTAGAGGCCTTGCTAGATTCAGGAAGTTTAGTTACCCTCGTGAAAGCTGGGTTAGTGAACCCCTTAAAGGTCCAGCAAATACCTATTGGGGTAACTTGCATACATGGGGATACCCAATATTATGCCACTGCTGAGGTGAATATAGAAACTTGTTGTGGGTCAGCAATGGTTAAAGTGGGACTGGTCCCTACCTTGGTGCATGAGGCCATAATAGGGAGGGATTTTCCTCATTTTTGGAAACTGTGGGAATCACGGTTATCAACAGATGTGAGAAGTAAAAAGCCAGTTGATAATACCGGTGATTTTTTGGATGTACGTGGGTCTTCGGAACTTTCTGGCCCTTTGCCTTTTGCTAGTTTGGCTGGGGAAGTGACAGATGGGGAGTCCAGTGAGGACCCTCTTGCCGGGAACAGAGACATAGTAGTTAGAACTGAAAGCGTGCCTGACCTGGAGGTAAAGAAGGATCTGTTTGCGTCTGAACAGTTAAAGGATCCTACCTTAATAAAGGCTAGAGAGAATGTTAAGGTTGTTAATGGGGAACCTGTGGTACCAGGTGACAGGGTTACGTATCCCCACATGGCCATCTGTAATGAGCTCTTGTACCACATTGTCAAAAGGGGTGAGGATGTGGTGGAACAGCTGGTAGTTCCCCAGCCTTATCGGAGAACGGTACTAGATTTAGCTCATAGTCACGTTACCGCAGGACATTTAGGGGCAGAAAAAACCACTGAAAGAGTTTTACAAAGGTTCTTTTGGCCAGGGGTTTATAAAGAAGTGTCTGAATATTGTTCTTCCTGTCCTGAATGCCAGTATCATGCCCCTAGACCCCATTTCAGGAGCCCACTAGTTCCCATGCCTATTATAGAGGTCCCGTTTGACAGAATAGCCATGGATCTCGTGGGGCCCTTGTTAAAGTCTGCTCGGGGCCATCAGTATATCCTGGTAATTATGGACTATGCCACTCGATATCCTGAGGCTGTCCCTTTATGCACTATCACAACCAAGGCGATAGCTAGGGAGCTGGTGCAGGTATTTAGTAGAGTGGGAATACCAAAAGAAATTTTGACTGACCAAGGTACTCCATTTATGTCAAGGATCATGAAAGAATTGTGCAAGTTATTTAAGGTCACTCACCTCAGGACGTCCATCTACCATCCCCAAACTGACGGGTTGGTGGAAAGGTTTAATAAAACATTAAAAAGTATGTTAAAAAAGGTTGTTGAGAGAGATGGGAAAAACTGGGATTGTTTGTTGCCCTACTTGTTAATGGCCATCAGAGAAGTCCCTCAGTCCTCTACGGGGTTTTCTCCATTTGATTTGTTGTATGGTAGACACCCCAGAGGGCTGTTGGATATTGCCAAAGAGACGTGGGAAGGACAGCCCACTCCTTATAGAAGCGTTATTGAGCATGTAACACAAATGCAGGATAGGATTGCAGCCGTGGTACCTGTTGTCAGAGAGCACATGGAACAGGCCCAAAGTGCTCAACAGAGGGTCTATAACCGGAGTGCCAAGATACGGGAATTTGCTCCTGGAGATAGAGTTCTTGTTTTGGTACCCACTGTGGAAAGCAAATTCCTAGCTAAATGGCAGGGTCCATTTGAGATTAGGGAAAAAGTGAATGAGGTTAATTACAAAGTATACCAGCCGGGAAAGAGAAAACCCGAACAGATCTACCATGTTAACTTAATCAAACCCTGGAAAGATAGGTTGTCTCTGTCAGCGGAGCCTTGCCCTTCGGTGTCTTCACCCCGGTTGCTTCCCGCAGTGAAGGTGTCAGAGACATTATCAGCTGATCAGAACAATCAGGTTAAAGAATTTCTCATCCAAAATAGGGAGGTATTTTCAGAGCTGCCTGGCCGAACGACCATAATAAAACATGACATTGTCACAGAACCAGGGGTCAGGGTTCATTTAAAGCCATATAGGATTCCTGAAGCTCAGCGAGAAGCTATTTCTAAGGAAGTTAAAACCATGTTAGAACTTGGAGTCATAGAGGAGTCTAACAGTGAGTGGTCCAGTCCCATAGTGCTCATCCCGAAGCCCGACGGTAGCATACGCTTCTGTAATGACTTTCGTAAGTTAAATGAGGTGTCCAAGTTTGACGCATACCCCATGCCCCGTGTGGATGAGCTTGTAGAAAGGCTGGGAACAGCCAGGTTTCTCACCACATTGGACCTGACCAAAGGTTACTGGCAAATACCTTTATCTGATAGCGCCAAAGAAAAAACAGCCTTTTCGGTTCCGGAGGGGCTGTACCAGTATAAGATGTTACCCTTTGGGTTGCATGGGGCTCCAGCAACCTTTCAACGGGCGATGGATAAAATTTTGAGGCCCCATAGAAAATATGCAGCTGCCTATTTGGATGATGTGGTAATTCACAGTACAGACTGGGGGTCACATTTGGTTAAAGTACAAGCAGTACTGGACTCAATCAGAGAGGCAGGGTTAACTGCTAACCCAAAGAAGTGCTGCCTCGCAATGGAGGAGGTCAAATACTTGGGCTTCACCATAGGCAGAGGTCTGATTAGGCCCCAATTGAATAAAGTTGATGCTATTCAAAACTGGCCTCGTCCAGTGAATAAAAAACAGGTAAGGGCTTTTTTGGGAATTACTGGGTACTATAGACGGTTTATTCCTAATTTTGCGACCACAGCGGTGCCGTTGTCAGACCTTACCAAAGGGAAGCAGTCAAATGTGGTGAAATGGAACCCTGATGCAGAAAAGGCGTTCCAAGCGTTAAAAGTGGCTTTGTGTTCACAACCGGTGTTGATAACACCAGATTTTTCAAAAGAATTTGTGGTACAGACAGATGCCTCAGAGGTAGGGATAGGTGCTGTGCTGTCCCAAACCAGAGATGGGGACGAACACCCTATCATTTATTTGAGTAGGAAACTCAATGAGCATGAAAAAAGGTATGCCATTGTGGAAAAGGAGGCTTTGGCCATTAAGTGGGCACTAGATACCTTGAGATATTACCTCTTGGGTAGACAATTCAGACTAGTGACAGACCATGCCCCTTTAAAATGGATCTATGTAAATAGAGGCAAGAATGCTCGTGTAACTAGATGGTTTCTAGCGTTGCAGGACTTTAAGTTTACTGTCGAACATAGACCGGGAACACAATTGGCCAACGCAGATGCATTGTCTCGCATCTTCTGTTTGGGGGCTACAAGTGTTCCGGCCCCTAGGTCGAAACAGGGGAGGGGGATATGTGACAAGAACACTGGGATAGTGTTTGAGGGCAGGTATATTTGTCCCAGGTTCTTGTCTTACATGTTTTAGAAAATGTTAACTTCTAGGAAAAATGCTTTTTGTTTTGTCTGAACCTTTTCAGTTTGCTGTAAAAGCTGGGTAAAGGCTCTGAGAGAGAGATAAGGCGAGTTCTAGACATTGGGCCCAGTTCGGGTCTTTGGCCTCACAGAGGGCTAATCAGGGTTTCAGCTGTGTAAGAGTGATATAGTGCTTCTAACCTGATTAGTATGGGCAGACTGCCTGGGAAGGCTGCAGGATCTGTGTGTGAGAGACACGCTTTCTGATGCAAGTAAGCTATACAGTATGTACTGAAGAACTCTGTGTTTTGTTTAGTGACAGTTAGGAACATCTTATGTTTAGTTAGTGCCGGACAGGCAAGGTATTTTTATTTTGGGGTTTGTTTTATTTTCTGTTTCAATAAAACTGGCCGGGGTCAGTTGTACCAGAAACTGGACTTGTGTTGTTCCTCAGCTGCTGCGTGCGGCCATATTCCCCAGGAAAAGGCGCCTTGCACCCCTACAGTGTTACAGTGGTCATTCCGAGTTGATCGCTCTTTATTTTTTTTTCGCAACGGAGCGATCAGTCGCTAACGCGCATGCGCAATGTCCGCACTGCGACTGCGCCAAGTAAATTTGCTATGCAGTTAGGTATTTTACTCACGGCATTACGAGGTTTTTTCTTCGTTCTGGCGATTGTAATGTGATTGACAGGAAGTGGGTACTTCTGGGCGGAAACTGACCGTTTTATGGGTGTGTGTGAAAAAACGCTGACGTATTTTTGAAAAACGCGGGAGTGGCTGGAGAAACGGGGGAGTGTCTGGGTGAACGCTGGGCGTGTGTGTGACGTCAATCCAGGAACGACACTGACTGAACTGATCGCAATGGCAGAGTAAGTCTCGAGCTACTCAGAAAATGCTAAGAAGTGTGCTAATCGCAATATTGCGATTCTGTCGTTCGCAATTTTGAGAAGCTAAGATTCACTCCCAGTAGGCGGCGGCTTAGCGTGTGCAATGCTGCTAAAAGCAGCTTGCGAGCGAACAACTCGGAATGAGGGCCTTAGCTTTGTGCTGTTTTTAGTCCGAATGGTGATTCGCCCTATGCAATAGCAGGGCCGTTTTTTTGCCTAGGTGAAAAATGCGGCACGGGCGGAAAACACGTGGCTCTGGAAATCCATGTGTTTTCCGTCGAACCGCAGACCATTTTCGCCGATTTTGAGGCATTTTTCACCAATGCCTTTTCACTTACATAAAGAGGGGAAAAGACATCGGCAAAAATGGCTCTAAAATGGACGAAAACGGTTCGTAATTGAATATTTAGGGGGGTGAATTCATTAACTCCAAAACGATCAAAGCGAATTGTATATTTGGCCCGCACTATTGTATTATAGCTGCTGCCTGCTCTGCTGTGCTGCCAAGATGAGAGCTGCTGCTGCTGCCCAGTAAGGTGGGAGTCTAGCGGACCAGGGCCCCCTCCAGGCCCCTCCATCAGTCCCAGGCCCAAGTAATTAGTACCCGCTCCCTCCCCCTCGTCACTGACAGCATACTAAAGAGCCATTGGAGTAACGAAGCCTGCAAGAAACCGGCGAAGAAGAGAGAGGAGGAGCAGCGCCCGAGCCGGGACCTCCTGCAGGTACCGAGGCCGCACTGTGGAGAGAACGAAGGCTGTACCTGGCATAGGGGGTCATTCAGAGATGAACGCAGATCGCTGAATACGCAGCCGGATCTGCGTTCATCTCTGCACATGCTCAGGGGCGCCCAGCACAAAGCAAGGCTGCCCAGCATGTGTAGCGCCACCTGCCGATGCAACCGCAATTACATTGCCGATGCATCTGATGTAAGATTGACCCCTGGCTGCGCTGTCAGCCGCCTTTTTTTTTCTTTCTTTTTTTCAGACACTGCTATGCGGTGTAATGTGACTGACGCACACTACTGTGCTGTGTAATGTGACTGACGGACACTACTGTGCTGTGTAATGTGACTGACGGACAATACTGTGCTGTGTAATGTGACTGACGGACACTACTGTGCAGTGTAATGTGACTAAAGGACATACTATGTGGTGTAATGTGACGAGCAAACAATACTGTGCAGTGTAATGTGACTAGCGATCAATACTGTGCAGTGTAATGTGACTAGTGAACACTACTATGCGGTGTAATGTGACTAATGGACACTACCATGCAGTGTAATGTGACTAACAGACACTACTGTGCAGTGTAATGTGTGTAATGGACACTACTATGAGGTGTAATGTGACTAGCGAACACTACTGTGCGGTGTTATGTGAGTAACGGACACTACTGTGCAGTATAATGTGCGTAACGGACACTACTGTGCAGTATAATGTGAGTAACGGACACTACTGTGCAGTGTAATGTGACTAACTGACACTACTATGTGGTGTAATGTGACTAGTGAACACTACTGTGCAGTGTAATGTGACTAACCGACACTACTATGCTGTGTAATGTGACTAACGGACACTACTGTGCGGTGTACTGTGACCAACGGACAGTACTGTGCGGTGTAATGTGACTAGCGATCACTACTGTGCGGTGTAATGTGACTAATGGAAACTACTATGAGGTGTAATGTGACTAGCGAACACTGCTGTGCTGTGTAATGTGACTAGTGAACACTACTGTGCGGTGTAATGTGACTAATGGACCCTGCTATGAGGTGTAATGTGACTAGCGAACACTACTGTGCGGTGTAATGTGAATTGGTACTATTCTGTGGCCCCTATATTTTTGGCGCTTCCCCCTTTTTTTTCTTTCTTTTTTTCAGACACTGCTATGCGGTGTAATGTGACTGACGCACACTACTGTGCTGTGTAATGTGACTGACGGACACTACTGTGCGGTGTAATGTGACTGACAGGCACTACTGTGCGGTGTAATGTGACTGACGGACACTACTGTGCTGTGTAATGTGACTGACGGACACTACTGTGCTGTGTAATGTGACTGACGGACACTACTGTGCTGTGTAATGTGACTGATGGACACTACTGTGCTGTGTAATGTGACTGACGGACACTACTGTGCGGTGTAATGTGACTGATGGACACTACTGTGCTGTGTAATGTGACTGACGGACACTACTGTGCTGTGTAATGTGACTAACAAACACTACTGTGCGGTGTAATGTGACTGACGGACACTACTGTGCTGTGTAATGTGACTGACGGACACTACTGTGCTGTGTAATGTGACTGACGTACAATACTGTGCTGTGTAATGTGACTGACGGACACTACTGTGCAGTGTAATGTGACTAAAGGACATACTATGTGGTGTAATGTGACGAGCGAACAATACTGTGCAGTGTAATGTGACTAGCGATCAATACTGTGCAGTGTAATGTGACTAGTGAACACTACTATGCGGTGTAATGTGACTAATGGACACTACCATGCAGTGTAATGTGACTAACAGACACTACTGTGCAGTGTAATGTGTGTAATGGACACTACTATGAGGTGTAATGTGACTAGCGAACAATACTGTGCGGTGTTATGTGAGTAACGGACACTACTGTGCAGTATAATGTGCGTAACGGACACTACTGTGCAGTATAATGTGAGTAACGGACACTACTGTGCAGTGTAATGTGACTAACTGACACTACTATGTGGTGTAATGTGACTAGTGAACACTACTGTGCAGTGTAATGTGACTAACCGACACTACTATGCTGTGTAATGTGACTAACGGACACTACTGTGCGGTGTACTGTGACCAACGGACACTACTGTGCGGTGTAATGTGACTAGCGATCACTACTGTGCGGTGTTATGTGACTAATGGAAACTACTATGAGGTGTAATGTGACTAGCGAACACTGCTGTGCTGTGTAATGTGACTAGCGAACACTACTGTGCGGTGTAATGTGACTAATGGACCCTGCTATGAGGTGTAATGTGACTAGCGAACACTACTGTGCGGTGTAATGTGACTAGCGAACACTACTGTGCGGTGTAATGTGAATTGGTACTATTCTGTGGCCCCTATATTTTTGGCGCTTCCCCCTGCTGGGGGAAGTGGCATGTGTAAAAGGGTGCTCTACCTGGCGCAAAGTGTAAAAGGGTGCTCTACCTGAAATAATGTGTGACTGGCTCTACCTGGTGCAATATGTAAAAGGGGGCTGTATCTGGCGTAATGTATATAAGGGGCACTACCTGGCGTAATGTATATAAGTGGTACTACTGTGTGGTGTAATTTTGAATGATGGAGACTACTGTGCGTCATAATTATTTTACGCCCCTATATTTTATGTAATTTTTTTATGACCCTATATTTATGGATCTTGAGGGGGGGGGGGGGGGGACCAAAATGTCTAGTTATAGCTCTGAGGATGAGATCGGTCACATTTGTATTTGTAGAAAGGCGCAAAATTGATAGTTTGCAGGAGGGCGCCGAACACCCTAGCACCGGCCCTGCCTGCATGCACACAACAAGCTGGGTGCTCCTGCTTCAAAGCAGACTATTGCTCGCTGGATCTGTAGCACCATTCAGCTTGCACATTCTGCAGCTGGACTGCCGCATCCTAAATCAGTAAAAGCCCATTCCACGAGGAAGGTGGGCTCTTCTTGGGCGGCTGCCCGAGGGGTCTCGGCTTTACAACTTTACCGAGCTGCTATTTGGTCGGGTTCAAACACTTTTGCAAAATTCTACAAGTTTGATACCCCCTGGCTGAGGAGGACCTTGAGTTTGCTCATTCGGTGCTGCAGAGTCATCCGCACTCTCCCGCCCGTTTGGGAGCTTTGGTATAATCCCCATGGTCCTTACGGAGTACCCAGCATCCACTAGGACGTCAGAGAAAATAAGAATTTACTCACCGGTAATTCTATTTCTCGTAGTCCGTAGGGGATGCTGGGAGCCCGTCCCAAGTGCGGACTCTCTGCAATACATGTATATAGTTATTGCTTAACTAAAGGGTTATTGTATGAGCCATCTGTTGAGAGAGGCTCAGTTATTGTTCACACTGTTAACTGGGTATAGTTATCACGAGTTGTACAGTGTGATTGGTGTGGCTGGTATGAGTCTTACCCTGGATTCCAAATCCTTCCTAGTAATGTCAGCTCTTCCGGGCACAGTTTCCCTAACTGAGGTCTGGAGGAGGGGCATAGAGGGAGGAGCCAGTGCACCCCAGATATAGTACCTAATCTTTCTTTTAAGAGTGCCCAGTCTCCTGCGGAGCCCGTCTATACCCCATGGTCCTTACGGAGTACCCAGCATCCACTACGGACTACGAGAAATAGAATTACCGGTGAGTAAATTCTTATTTTATATATGTGCATTTCTAAATATGTATATATATATATATATATATATATATATATATATATATATCCAGGGGGCCCCAGAGATATCACTGTACCGGGCCACAAGATTTCCACCATAGCTTCATGAGAATGCTCCAATGCAATCAGCACTAGAGAGATCTGTCCACAAAACACATGCACCACTCCCTCCTCAATGGCAAACTTGTGAGTGTAAGGCAGCTGGGTCACTCTAGCAGGCATGACCGTAACTATAAGTGGGTGCAAGGGGTGCTATTGCTATGGGGCCTAAAGGCTTTGTGTGGCCTGAACTCAGGGTATGCAGACCAATTTCCCAGATATGCCTGCTAAGCAATTGGGAATGAGCTATTCAGTGTCTAACTGGTGTATGAAGGGCCCACTGGGGGGATGCAGTGATAGGGGCCCATATTTAGGGGTGTGACCAGCCTACAAAGGGGGTGTGTCCAGCCTCCACAGAGGCTTGAAATGCACAATAGTCTTGTGCAGTGTAATGCAACATATCTACCATGTATAATACAAGTCTACAGTCTGGAACTTGACCCCTAGAGGAAGGAGTGGGCCCTCAGGCAGTGGGGCCCACCGGTGGCTTCCCCTGTACCCCTGTGGGCCAGTCCGACCCTGGATCCATTGCCCAGCCTGAATTATGTGAGATGACATTTTCAGTGGGAGGTGTGTGTAGTGGATGTTATAATGTTAAGGGGACACTATAATGTGGCATATTTTGAACTCGAGGCCACTGTAATCTGGCACAATATGAACTGGATGGCACTGTAATGTGTCATAATCTGGTCTGCTTATTCAAATGTGGAGGGCACTATAATGTTACATAACAAGAACTAGGGCACTGTAATGTGGCACAATATGAAATGGAGGCACTATAGTGTAGAATAATATAAAGTGGGGCACTGTAATGTGGCATAATTTGAACTGGAGGGCACTACAATGTGGCACAGTATGAGCAGGGGGCACTGTAATGTGGCATAATACTTACCAAGGTCACTGTATGTTATAATGTGAATGGGGAATATTGTGTGGCATAATGTGTAATGGCAGTCCTACAATGTGACGTAATGTAAACTAGGGAACTACGATGGCTCATAAAATAAACTAGGGCACTCTTATGAGGCATAATATTAACTGGTGCAGTACTATTGATCTAAGGCACTATTATAGGTCATAAAATAAATAGCTGCTGTGGTGAGGTGTCTCTCAAGAATCATTGGGACAGGGGCCCCTTCAGTATGTTGATATGGAGTCCACAAAGTTCTGGTTACCCTACTGGCTTGCAGGTCTACACATTGCATATCACCCAATATTCTAATCACACTTTTAATAGCAAACTGAGCTTTCAAAAGTTTTGCTTGCATATAAAGAATACCACAGAAAATCTGGCATTAGGAGTTTAGTTAATATATTATTAACAATGGTGATATACTGTGATCCTACAGTTGTCATGCTTAGTTCTTCTGATCTATACGTGGACCCTACAACCTTCAGTGGTCGACATGGTCTCTTCTCTGTACAATCTCTATTTGCATAATACAAACAGGTAAAACAGTAGATGCCCCTCCTCTAGCACAGTATCATTCACCTGATACAGATGTCCTACTCAGCGGTATGTGTTCTAACACAAATCATCATTTTATCTGTGAAGTATGTTCTTAACATTCAGTAGCAGGATCTCTCTGCCCATTTCATTTCACCAAGGATAAATGGGTGTCATTCTGACCTGATTGCTCGCTGCAGTTCTTCGCAGCAGCTCGATCCAGATCCAGTCAGGACAGCGCATGTGCCGGCGCCGCAGTACGCCGGCGCATGGCTGACGGCTGTCGTTGCCTAGCAATCACCTCTGCTTGATTGACAGGCAGAGGCGGTCGCTGGGCAGGAGGGGGCGGCGCGGCAGCATTTGGCCGCCGTTTTGTGGGCGCGGTCCGGCCTATGCGGGCGTGGCCGGACCATGCGGGGGCGGGCCGCAGTGGCTGCATGACATCACAGGCAGTGACCCAGGCAGTGACAAGTAGCTCCCGACCAGCGCGCAGGAGCTGCTCTGGCAGGGAGCTACTCCTACAGTACAAAAACATTGCCGCTGTTCGATGCTTTTGCACTTGTACCACGGGGTAGGGTCTGACATGCGAGGCGGACTAGCCCTGTGCTGGGCGTCCCCCCGCATGTCAGGGAAGCTGATCGTAGATTAGCATATCTACTATCAGGTCTGAATCACCCCCATCAACTCTTAAATGGCAAAACCAGTAGCAGCTCTCAAAAGGAATTCAGACACTGCCCTGTTTAACTGCTGGTTGGCGAAGTTATAAACCTAGTACAAACAAAGTGGAAAGTTATAAGAAATCCACTTCATGCTGTTAGAAATTAGATTGGAAATTTAAAATCACAGCTGTTAACTTTTCCAGGGGCGGCACGGCAGCATTTGGCTGCCGTTTTGTGGGCGCGGTCTGGCCTACGCAGGCGTGGCCAAACCGTGCGGGGGCGGGCCGCAGTGGCTGCGTGATGTTACACGCTGCCGCTGCAACCAGGGCAGCGACGAGTCGCTCCCGGCCAGCTCGCAAAAGCTGCGCTGGCCAGGAGCTACTCCTGAAGTGCAAAAGCATCGCCGCTGCGCGATGCTTTTGCACTTCTTCGACAGGGCAGGGACTGACATGCGGGGCAGGCTTGCCCTGTGCTAGGCGTCTCTCCACATGTCTGTGTTCCTGATCATAGCTGTGCTAAATTTACCACAGCTACAATCAAGTCGGAATCATCCCCTATGAGTGCTCCCGAGTCTCAGTGGGCTCCTTCAGAATCTTTTACATTAGGAAAAAATGGTAGAATTTGCTTTTTCCCTGTAATGTGCTAAACACAATGGGGCTGATGCAGAATTGCAATTGACTATGCTTTTACAGTATTAAATGCGAATATTCACTCGCATGCCAAGATGTACACATCTATGAGTCTACAACATCCCTACACACTTGGTTTTAAAGGCGTCATCGTTATCAGCGGATACTTGTAACAGCCCTACAGTATATCTGGTGCAAGAGAGTCAATCTGAGAAAATAGATCTTTACAAATGCACAACTCTGCATGACCCGCAGGTCCGTTAATACTCTTAACACGCCTTCAGTGAACTTAGCCCTCGTGTGAATGCCCCATTGCAATGCAACCCAGTTTCCAGTTATACCCGCTCAGCTGCAAGAGGAGATGTATAGTATATGATTCTGCATTCACAGTGTGAAAACATGCAAGATCCATCCTCAAAACAGGCTTGTATCAACTCTGCATTACCCAGTATATTGTAACTTGTAATTCAGTGTCCCAATAGTAAAGTAAAGTGATCACATTAGCAATCACTTCACTTCTAACACAATGCAGGGATGATCTCCTGCATGTGTTTTTTAATACATATGGGTGAATTTTAAATTCTTATTGCAGCAAACAGGGATAATAAGAAATTATAATTATCAAGGTATATACTAGAACAATGGTAGTCATTCCGAGTTGATCGCTCGTTGCCGATTTTCGCAGCACAGCGAACAAGTGAAAAAAATGAAAAAATGAGCATGCGCATGGTACGCAGCACGCATGCGCTAAGTACTTTCACACAAAACTTTGTAGATTTACACAAGCTCGAGCAACGTTTTTTCATCGCTTGAGTGATCGTAGTGTGATTGACAGGAAGTGGGTGTTTCTGGGCGGAAACTGGAGTGTGCTAAAAAACGCAGGCGTGTCAGGTAAAATCGCAGGAGTGGCTGGAGAAACGGGGGAGTGGCTGGCCGAACGCAGGGCGTGTTTGTGACGTCAAACCAGGAACTAAACGGACTGAGGTGATCGCAGTCTAGGAGTAGGTCTGGAGCTAATCAGAAACTGCAAGGAATTATTTAGTAGCAATTCTGCTAAGCTAAGATTCACTCCCCGAGGGCGGCAGCCTAGCGTTTGCAATGCTGCTAAAAGCAGCTAGCGAGCGAACAACTCGGAATGAGGACCAATTTGTATATCGGCTTACATCGCGCCCGATAGGACCAGATGTCAGCCGACCATACACACTAAAATGATATAGAGCGCAACTGCATGATATATCGTTCATTGGTGTCATTCAGCAGATAGTCGTGCAGCACAGCAGATGGGATGACCCCGATATTGTCAGACAGGCGTGCCCAGTAATGGATACACACTACACGAAGTACACATGTCAGTAAGATCCACAGGATCAGACGACATATCGTTAGTGTGTACCCAGCCTTAGCTCTAATAATTATTAAATATGCACCATATAGAGAAGTTGGTAAACAATTAGATAAACTCAACTATAATCTATTTCTACAAGACTCCAAATAACAACTATCTTGCGCTGTACGTAGGGCCCGGGATGCTGATGCCTCTGCCTGCTCACCTCCATCCCCGCTGTTCTGCTGCTCTCCTCCGTCCTCCTGCAGCTGTATTGAAAACGTCCCTCCCAAAATGGCCGCAGCCACAGAGAAGACAGTTATTCAGGATACTAGAGGGCTCCTCTAGTATCTTGAATAACTGTCTCCTCTGTGGCGGCGGCCATTTTGGGAGGGAAGTTTTCAATACAGAACTGCTGGAGGGTCGGAGGACAGCGGCAGAACAGCGAGGAAGACCGCGGAATGGCGGGGACGGTGGCGAGCGGACAGGTGGCTGCATGAGCATCCTAGGCCCTCCTCTCTCTGTCAGAGAGGCTGGGCCCGGGACAACTAGATCCTTGCATACAGTAAGTGGATTATAGTCTGACTGACACAGTACCCAAATATAAATTAAACTGGAGAAATATATGACTCTGCATTCGCAGTGTGAAAATATGCAAGATCCATCTTCAAAATGGGCTTGAGTACAACTTTGCATCAGCCCCAATATGTTGTTTAGATCAGTGGTTCTCAAACTTGGTCCTCAGGACCCCAAACAGTTCATGTTTTCAAGGTCACCTGTGGATTTTTAAATTGTAACAGCTGGTCATACAGTACCACTGCTTAGTGACCTGGAAAACATGAACTGTGCGGGGTCCTGAGGACTGGGTTTGGGAAACTGTGGTTTAGAGCATTCTGTACAATGCTCATTCTACAGCAGAGGTTCCCAAACGCGGTCCTCAAGGCACCCCAATGGTCCTGGTTTTAAATATATCCATGCTTGGCCACAGGTGACTTAATTAGCACCTTAGTCAATTTGATTTAACCATCTGTGCTGAGTCATGGATATACCTAAAACCAGGGACGTGCAGTCAGGGGAGGCAAGAGAGGTAGTGCCTCCCCTGTCATTAGTGGTTGAAATAATACAAAGAAGATACTTATGATACAGATTCTGTATCATAAGAATCTGCTTTATATTATAACAACCAATTCTCCATTAAAAATAGGTTTGGGAGGCACCGATAGTAGTGCCTCCCATTTATAATAGGAAAGCTGCTGGAGCGGGGGGCGGCGGGGGCATGGCCAAGCCATTGGCATTTAAAGCCCATTGGAAATAGAATGTATAAGTGCCTCGGTAACAGGGGCGTACTTTCACTGCACATGAAAGCACGCCCCTGTCAATCACCCTGATGTGATTGGACAGCGGATCTGTCACTGGATACAGCTGTCCAGTGATGGATCCGCTGTCATCACTTGTTGGGCAGTGGGATGTGCGGCGTTAGCGGCGGCACCGGGACCCGGTTGGCAAGGTGGCAGGCCTGGATCCAAGAGGATCCAGTGCCTGCCTGTCATTTTTGCGGAGTGCAGCAATTCCAATTTCAAAAATGGAGCCGTTAGCATCATTTTTAATATCTAATATGGCCGCCACGAGCCAATCACAGCTCACCGCGTCATTGTTTCGCCCCTCGGGGCTGGCTTATAAAAGCCAGTGTGAAGCAGCAGCTGTCAGTACGCTGGCGGAGAGGGGACGTGCAAGAGCTCCCGAAGACAGAAGACGCCTGGAAGTTCTGGGAGGTGGCGGCCATGCAAAAGAGCTGCACAAAGGTCGCCGCCCCACAGGTGAAGATGCTGCACAATAAACTTTTTAAAATAAATTGTGTCTTGTATTTATTTTAATATTTTCTTTACAGGCGGACTACAGGTGCCAGCAGGCCCTTAATGTCCGGGCATGCTGGTACTTGTGGTTCTCCAAGTGCCGGCAGGCTTGCTGGGACCTGTAGGCCGCCTGTAAAGAACAATATTACTGTGTCATGAACCCCGCACCCACCGCCACTAGGGGTGCGAGGCTGGTTGCTGCTCAAGAGGGGGGACCCCTTTTTTTTGGGTGGGGGCGTCCCCGCTTTCCGAGAAATTCCAGCCCTGGGCTGACTGGTTTGGGGAAGTTTAATGTGATGGCAGGGGGGACCCCACACGAGTGTCCCCCCTGCTATGGCATTACTCCCTCGGCTGGTTCAGCCTGGTGCTGGTTTTGTTTAGGTATGGGGAACCCCAATCCTCAGCAGGCACTGACCCCACCGCACGTAACCTCTGTTCTACAGTATATAAACTATACTATTTATTGTCAACTCTGCAGATGCCTTTAAAAGGCAGCTGCTGTCTTTACAAAATGGAAACATTTCATGAACTGAATCAATGGCCCTCATTCCGAGTTGTTCGCTCGCTAGCTGCTTTTAGCAGCATTGCACACGCTAAGCCGCCGCCCTCTGGGAGTGTATCTTAGCTTAGCAGGATTGCGAACGAAAGATTCGCAAAATTGCGAATAGAAATTTCTTAGCAGTTTCTGAGTAGCTCGACACTTACTCTGCCACTGCGATCAGTTCAGTCAGTTTCGTTCCTGGTTTGACGTCACAAACACACCCAGCGTTCGCCCAGGCACTCCCTCGTTTCTCCAGCCACTCCCGCGTTTTTCCCAGAAACTACAGCGTTTTTTCACACACACCCATAAAACGTCCAGTTTCCGCCCAGAAACACCCACTTCCTGTCAATCACACTCCGATCACTAGAACGAAGAAAAATCCTCGTAATGCCGTGAGTAAAATACCTAACTTTTGAGTAAAATAACTAAGCGCATGCGCTCTGCGAACATTGCGCATGCGCAGTAAGCGACTAATCGCAATATAGCGAAATTCGGCAACGAGCGGACAACTCAGAATGAGGGCCAATATTCAGTCTGTTGCTAAACAATTCTCTATTGAGCAATAACTGTGTGTAGCTGACAGCTGCTCTGTTTAACTAGGTTTATGTTACATGTGCAAATCTGATGTTCAGCAGCTTGAAGTTGGTCTATATCAGTCTCTTGAAGGGTAGAGGTGCTGCATGAAATGCTGGTGCTGATTTGCATTACGTTTTTCTACATATTTATTAAATGAACCTGTGCAGCTTAAAAAATGTGTTTAGCGTGCACAATATTGTAATTGACAATGGCCCTCATTCCGAGTTGATCGGTCGCAAGGCGAATTTAGCAGAGTTACACACGCTAAGCCGCCGCCTACTGGGAGTGAATCTTAGCTTCTTAAAATTGCGACCGATGTATTCGCAATATTGCGATTACTAACTACTTAGCAGTTTCAGAGTAGCTCCAGACTTACTCTGCCTGTGCGATCAGTTCAGTGCTTGTCGTTCCTGGTTGACGTCACAAACACACCCAGCGTTCGCCCAGGCACTCCCACCGTTTCTCCGGCCACTCCTGCGTTTTTTCCAGAAACGGTAGCGTTTTCAGCCACACGCCCCTGAAACGCCGTGTTTCCGCCCAGTAACACCCATTTCCTGTCAATCACATTACGATCGCCGGAGCGAAGAAAAAGCCGTGAGTAAAAATACTTTCTTCATAGTAAAGTTACTTGGCGCAGTCGCAGTGCGAACATTGCGCATGCGTACTAAGCGGATTTTCACTGCGATGCGATGAAAAATACCGAGCGAACAATTCGGAATGAGGGCCAATGTACAACACAAGCATGTTTAACTTTTATTATTTGCTAGACCATTCAAAAGCAAATTTGGAATCATATCAATTATTGTGCAAGGTTATTGTCTATGGTTTGCTGCATTTTATGTGTAATGAAGTATGATTTGTTTGTGCTTTTATTGTGCGTTATTTTCTCATTGCTATTATTTTAAATTGGTATGTTATTATGGTATTGTTTTTGCATGTTATGTTTCATTTTTTTGTTTAATCATTTTGCTGTTCTTCCATTCTTGCTGCCTATATCTGTTATGACAATCTGTGGACAGACTGTGCTTGTTGGGAATGAAAGCACGGAGTCGGTAAGGCGCATGAATGGATTGCGGAATACAGATTCCTCAGCATACGGGACTTTGAACCAAATCTACAACTCAAGCTTAAGGGTAAAAAAAAATAAAAAATAAGAGTGGCTTTTAGAATGAGAATAAGAGCAGAAAAAGTAAAAGACAAAACAATAATAATAATAATAATAATAATAATAATAATAATAGGGTGCTGGTTTATTTAATATTTTCCCAGTATAGAATGTTTGTGACATTTATGTTGACTGATATATTTTATGATCCTTCCGTATAAAGAGGTTATTAAGAGCAGGATATGTGTGTCTTTACACCCTTGTTGGTGTGTACAGAGGGCATGAGGCATAGTGAGTACTATGCCAGCTGGTAAGGCCAGGGGTATATTAAAAGAGGAGGGCACCCATATGTAGTCTCAGAAAAAGAAAAAAAATATCTGGTCCCCCTCCAGCCTGCACAGTGCTGCCCCCCCCCCCCCCACGCTACTGACTTCTGCCCCAGCTGCTAGTGCCATGTTACTGCCTGAACATTGCTGCCCGCCTCCCACTGTCCACCCCCTGCTACTTACTTCAGTGAAGTGAGATACGAACTGGTTGGTAGCTGGGCGACATAGTGCCACGGCCGGACTAGAGGGCTGGTGAGTGACTGGTCAAGGATAGAGGCAGCAGGGCGGATGTGGCAAACACACAGACACACACACACAGACACACACACACACACACACACACACACACTCTCTCTCTCTCTAGAGGGACTCTACCTGGTGCAATGTGTATAAGAAGCTCTTCCTGGTGTAACATGTGTAAGGGGCTCTACATGGCATTACGTGCATAAAAGGGGCTCTACCTGGCATAATGTGTATAAGGGGCTGTGCTCTACTGTGGTGTAATACATGTAAGGGGCTCTAACATGGCATAATGTGTATAAGCGGTACTACTGTGTGGTGTAATGTGACTGACGGATACTACTGTGCGGTGTAATGTGAATAGGTACTATTCTGTGGCCACGCCCCTTTCCCATGAAGCTATGCCCTTATATTTTTGATGCAAACCTTCAGCATGCACTGTCCCTGTTTTGAATGGGGGGGCACCAAAGGAAACGTTCACCCTGGGTGCCACAAGGTCTATAACTGGCCCTGCCTGCACCCATTATAGATATGCCACTGGGTGAGGCGTACAGTGGGCTAGATGCATCATCGCTTGGAGAGTGATAAAATGGAGAGTGAGAAAGTACCAGCCAATCAGCTCCTAACTTCCATGTCACAGACTGTGTTTGAAAAATGTCAGTTAGGAGCTGATTGGCTGGTACTTTTTCACTCTCCATTTTATCACTTTCCAAGCGATGAAGCATCTGACCCAGTATCTAAAATGAAATAATTCTTCTCATGCCCAGAATACTGGACACAGGGAGGTGTAATTCTGCCCATTACACCTCCCTGCACTGAGATGGGCACAATGAGCAGCACAGGGCATTATAACATGGCTGAGAACATTAATTCTAGATACAGGCTGTTATAAAGATGCATTTGCACCTCAGAAAGCTGTATTATTTGTGTGGTACAAATAATTGATTTTTATGATGATGATGATGATGATGATGATGATGATGATGTTGGCCTAGAACTACTGTAGTTAACCTCTTGTGACTGGCTGTTTGTATATGTTCCACAGACACTGAAAGGTGATGGCTACACACTTGGACATTTACTGTATTATACTTTTATGTGCAATTCTACTTTTTACTTTGTATAAAGTACAGATGGAGGTGTTTCTGTTGCATTATCTTTTACCAGTTTTATTGAAGGCTGATGACTAATGCATTTATTGAAAATACAATAAATAGTTTAAAAAAATGGGTATAAGTGGGATGTGATTGTTATGTAAACCAGGCGTATATGTTACTGTTGCCAACCAGTATATATCATGTGCTAGTCTTGCTTTACATAGTATTGCAAATTGTCCCTTTGATTTGGGAAGCATCTGCAGCCAACTCTGCATCAGACACTGAGGGCTATATTTATGAAGCAGCAACTTCCCGGTGAGTTGAGCTAAAAAATGAAAGCGGCACTAACATTCAGCGCAAAGCCGTGGCGTGCTTTATTCTGGATGTGAGCTATATTTATGAAGTCGCCGCTTTGTATAAATATAGCTATGAGTAACTATTTTAATCTTGATTTGGAAGTTTTTTGTGAAAGCTAATGCTTTGTATTTTGATTTATATAAAGACTGCTAATGTACATATGCTGTAACTTTGACCTAATGTATATAATGACTGTTAATGTACATACTGTATGCTGTAACTTTTGACCTACAGTATATAATGACTGTTAATGTACATATGCTGTAACTTTTGATCTAAAGTATATAAGGACTGTTAATGTACTTATGCTGTAACTTTTGACCTACAGTATATAAGGACTGTTAATGTACTTATGCTGTAACTTTTGACCTACAGTATATAAGGACTGTTAATGTACTTATGCTGTAACTCTTGACATACAGTATATAAGGAATGTACTTATGCTGTAACTTTTGACCTACAGTATATAAGGACTGTTAATGTACTTATGCTGTAACTTTTGACCTACAGTATATAAGGACTGTTAATGTACTTATGCTGTAACTTTTGACCTACAGTATATAAGGACTGTTAATGTACTTATGCTGTAACTCTTGACATACAGTATATAAGGAATGTACTTATGCTGTAACTTTTGACCTACAGTATATAAGGACTGTTAATGTACTTATGCTGTAACTTTTGACCTACAGTATATAATGACTGTTAATGTACATATGCTGTAACTTTTGATCTAAAGTACATAAGGACTGTTAATGTACTTATGCTGTAACTTTTGACCTACAGTATATAAGGACTGTTAATGTACTTATGCTGTAACTTTTGACCTACAGTATATAAGGACTGTTAATGTACTTATGCTGTAACTCTTGACATACAGTATATAAGGAATGTACTTATGCTGTAACTTTTGACCTACAGTATATAAGGACTGTTAATGTACTTATGCTGTAACTTTTGACCTACAGTATATAAGGACTGTTAATGTACTTATGCTGTAACTTTTAACCTACAGTATATAAGGACTGTTAATGTACTTATGCTGTAACTCTTGACATACAGTATATAAGGAATGTACTTATGCTGTAACTTTTGACCTACAGTATATAAGGACTGTTAATGTACTTATGCTGTAACTTTTGACCTACAGTATATAAGGACTGTTAATGTACTTATGCTGTAACTCTTGACATACAGTATATAAGGAATGTACTTATGCTGTAACTTTTGACCTACAGTATATAAGGACTGTTAATGTACATATGCTGTAACTTTTGACCTACAGTATATAAGGACTGTTAATGTACATATGCTGTAACTTTTGACCTACAGTATATAAGGACTGTTAATGTACTTATGCTGTAACTTTTGACCTACAGTATATAAGGACTGTTCATGTACTTATGCTGTGACTTTTGACCTACAGTATATAATGACTGTTAATGTACATATGATGTAACTTTTGACCTACAGTATATAAGGACTGTTAATGTACTTATGCTGTAACTTTTGACCTACAGTATATAAGGACTGTTCATGTACTTATGCTGTAACTTTTGACCTACAGTATATAAGGACTGTTAATGTACATATGCTGTAACTTTTGACCTACAGTATATAATGACTGTTAATGTACATATGCTGTAACTTTTGACCTACAGTATATAAGGACTGTTAATGTACTTATGCTGTAACTTTTGACCTACAGTATATAATGACTGTTAATGTACATATGCTGTAACTTTTGATCTACAGTATATAAGGACTGTTAATGTACTTATGCTGTAACTTTTGACCTACAGTATATAATGACTGTTAATGTACATATGCTGTAACTTTTGATCTACAGTATATAAGGACTGTTAATGTACTTATGCTGTAACTTTTGACCTACAGTATATAAGGACTGTTAATGTACTTATGTTGTAACTTTTGACCTACAATACATAAGGACTGTTAATGTACTAATGCTGTAACTTTTGATCTACAGTATATAAGGACTGTTAATGTACATATGCTGTAACTCTTGACCTACTGTATATAATGACTGTTAATGTACATATGCTGTAACTTTTGATCTACAGTATATAAGGACTGTTAATGTACTTATGCTGTAACTTTTGACCTACAGTATATAAGGCTGTTAATGTACTTATGCTGTAACTTTTGACCTACAGTATATAAGGACTTTTAATGTACTTATGCTGTAACTTTTGACCTACAGTATATAAGGACTGTTAATGTACATACGCTGTATCTTTTGACCAGTAGTGGATCTTGCTACGGGCAAGCAGGATTTTTGCCCGGGGCGCCGCCGCCGTTGCAAGATCCGCTACTGGTGCTGTGCAGTGCTGCACGGTGTGCGATGAAGTAATCGCACACCCGCACTGCATTGTGGGAGTGCCACATAGACTTTAGAGGTAATAATTGACCTCTAGGGTCTATGCGGTGCTATGGGAGAGACGTCAGGATGTCTCTCCAATAGATCCGAGGAGCGGCGTCGGCGGCCGGAGACGGAGGGCAGCAGCGGTTGGGAAGCAGGAGTGGGGATTGTAAGTATTAATTTATTTTTATTTTTTATTTCTCTAACGTCCTAAGTGGATGCTGGGGACTCCGTAAGGACCATGGGGATTAGCGGCTCCGCATGAGACTGGGCACAACTAAAGAAAGCTTTAGGACTACCTGGTGTGCACTGGCTCCTCCCACTAAGACCCTCCTCCAGACCTCAGTTAGATTCTTGTGCCCGGCTGAGCTGGATGCACACTAGGGGCTCTCCTGAGCTCCTAGAAAGAAAGTATATTTAGGTTTTTTATTTTACAGTGAGATCTGCTGGCAACAGACTCACTGCAGCGAGGGACTAAGGGGAGAAGAAGCGAACCTACCTAACAGGTGGTAGTTTGGGCTTCTTAGGCTACTGGACACCATTAGTTCCAGAGGGATCGACCGCAGGACCCGACCTTGGTGTTCGTTCCCGGAGCCGCGCCGCCGTCCCCCTTACAGAGCCAGAAGCATGAAGAGTCCGGAAAATCGGCGGCAGAAGACTTCGGTCTTCACCAAGGTAGCGCACAGCACTGCAGCTGTGCGCCATTGCTCCTCATGTACACCTCACACTCCGGTCACTGATGGGTGCAGGGCGCTGGGGGGGGGCGCCCTGAGGGCAATATATGACACCTTGGCTGGCAAATCTACATCATATATAGTCCTAGAGGCTATATAGATGTAAAATTACCCCTGCCAGTATTCCAGAAAAAGCGGGAGAAAGTCCGCCGAAAAAGGGGCGGGGCTTCTCCCTCAGCACACTGGCGCCATTTTCTCTTCACAGTGCAGCTGGAAGACAGCTCCCCAGGCTCTCCCCTGTAGTTTTCAGGCTCAAAGGGTTAAAAAGAGAGGGGGGGGCACTAAATTTAGGCGCAATATATGTATACAAGCAGCTATTTGGGGAAAAATCACTCAGTTATAGTGTTAATCCCTGCATTATATAGCGCTCTGGTGTGTGCTGGCATACTCTCTCTCGGTCTCCCCAAAGGACTTTGTGGGGTCCTGTCCTCAGTCAGAGCATTCCCTGTGTGTGTGCGGTGTGTCGGTACGGCTGTGTCGACATGTTGGATGAGGAAGGTTACGTGGAGGCGGAGCAGAGGCCGATAAATGGGATGTCGCCCCCTATGGGGCCAACACCAGAGTGGATGGATAGGTGGAAGGTATTAACCGACAGTGTCAACTCCTTACATAAAAGGCTGGATGACGTAACAGCTGTGGGACAGCCGGCTTCTCAGCCCGCGCCTGCCCAGGCATCTCAAAGGCCATCAGGGGCTCAAAAAACGCCCGTTACCTCAGATGGCAGACACAGATGTCGACACGGAGTCTGACTCCAGTGTCGACGAGGTTGAGACATATACACAATCCACTAGGAACATCCGTTACATGATCTCGGCAATGAAAAATGTGTTACGCATTTTCTGACATGAACCCAAGTACCACATAAAAGGGGTTTTATTTTTGGGGAGAAAAAGCAGCCAGTGTTTTGTTCCCCCATCAGATGAATGAATGAAGTGTGTAAAGAAGCGTGGTTTCCCCCGATAAGAAACTGGTAATTTCTAAAAAGTTGCTGATGGCGTACCCTTTCCCGCCAGAGGATAGGTCACGTTGGGAGATATCCCTTAGGGTGGATAAGGCGCTCACACGTTTGTCAAAAGGTGGCACTGCCGTCTTAGGATACGGCCACCTTGAAGGACCCTGCTGATAAAAAGCAGGAGGCGATCCTGAAGTCTGTATTTACACACTCAGGTTATATACTGAAACCTGCAATTGCCTCAGCATAAATAGTGCTGCTGCAGCAGCGTGGTCTGATACCCTGTCAGATAATATTAATACGCTAAGACAGGGATAATATTTTGCTAACATTGAGCATATTTAAGACGTTGTCTTATATATAATGGATGCACAGAGGGATATTTGCCGGCTGGCATCCAGAATTAATGCAATGTCCATTCTGCCAGGAGGGTATTAGAAACCCGGCAGTGGACAGGTGATGCTGCCTTTAAAAGGCACATGGAGATTCTGCCTTATAAGGGTGAGGAATTGTTTGGGGATGGTCTCTGGGACCTCGTATCCACAGCAACAGCTGGGAAGAAAAAAATTTACATAGAAGGGAGACAAGACAAAAGAAATCCTTTTCGGGAGCACTCTTAATTGAAAAATGGTAGTGATAATTAATCAATATATAGTGAAATGATATGATGATAAATAATCTAAAACTTAACTTTTATTTTATTCCATTAAAATATCGACCTGAGTGGTCCAAACATATTATATATCTATTAATCAAAAATAGAAGAGAGAAAAAGGTGAAATATAGATAAGGTGAGTGAGAGTGAGCAGATTAGAACTGCCCCACCAGTGTTTTCACATGAAGATATAGGTGATCATCTTGGTGATATCCACAGTGCCTGGTATTCCTAAGTGGTCCCCCTTCAAAGTACTAACCAGGTCTATCCTATCAGCTTCCGAGATAGAAGATCGGGCTACTCTCAGGATAGTAAGACCTTGAATGATGAAGATGACATATGAAGGAAGAGAGAACCCACTTCTGCTGTCTGTACTCTGCCTGCTATACGTCACTGGATAAATTGGCCCCAGGCTTTTCCAGATGAGAGAGTGTTGGAAAAGAGAACCATCACCAGTTTTTGAATAGGGGAAGATCATGAATTGGTTAGTCTACCTCCACTTAGGATCAAGGCAGAAGGAAGAAAGGAGCACTTCTACTTTCTGTTGTGATAGCCAAGTGTACGCTGGGAAGGGCGGAACCCAAGTCAGCACAGCTATCAGCCAGATGAGAGGGTGCTGAGAAGAGATAAAGCTCTGATGGATAATCAGAAATGTATAATTTGTTTGAACTAATTAATTCAAATAACATTCAAAATATTATAGTTAATCTCCTCTTATTCTCCTATGCCAAAGTGCATAAGAATAATACAGTGATTTTCATAAACAGGAAATCAATTAATATTCACACACTTTTTCTAATTAAATTATATCCTGAGCATTTATCAATCAACATGTGCTGGTAATTCAGATGAGGCATTTAGGCAGAGGTGGCAACTCGTGGTAATCATACAAAATCATAAATATCTAAAGTACCTTAAATGATAAATAATTATTGGCAGGAAAGTCCTAATCTCTCACATAAAGATATAAAGAAACAGTGTTGCAGAGAAATACTCCAGCAGAAAGTCTGCAAAATCAATTGGTTATCACATGAAGATATAAGAGAAACAATGTTGCAGAAAAAGTTTTCCAGCAATAGGTCTACAAAATCAATCACTTGGTAAATTAACCTTGTATAGGCATGTAACAATTCTGCAATCAGAGAAAACACTATCTCCTAGGCTTGTAACAATTTAGCATTAAAGTAATCCCCAATGCACATAATTACATGAGCTCATTGAATAACATTTCATTGCTACAAGTACGTCATCAAGCTTTGATGCATTAATAAAATTCCAGAAATTTGTTTATTCATTATATTGCACTGTGCTACGTATATTAACAGACCTATCGGTCTTAATCTTTTGTCAACGCAAGAGGTACAGTTAATCAGCAAACTAATTATGGTTTATACTGATTGAAAACAAATGCATGACTGTCAGATATGATAATATCGCCTTGCTAGCATCAGAGTACAATGAAACTTCCAAGCAGAGTTCTTTTGTCTTGTCTCCCTTCTATGTAGTTAATCTACAAAAGTTTTTTTGGGAGCACCACCAATAACCAAGGTGCTTTTAAAGGATTTGAATATTGGCACTGTTTATATTGGTCATTTTCAGATTTTTCCATATTTAAATGTGGCTTTACTGTACACAGCTAGTGCGGAACTGACAAACCATTTTTTAAAAGAAAAAAATGTAACCTCAGGTTTCCTCACAAAAGCCTAAGAAAGCAGCGTATTTTCAGGTACAGTCCTTTCGGCTTCAGAAAGGCAAGCGGGTCAAAGGCGCTTCCTTTCTGCACAGAGACAAGGGAAGAAGGAAAAAGCTGCACCAGTCAGCCAGTTCCCAGGATCAAATATCTTCCCTCGCTTCCTCTGAGTCCACCGCATGACGCTGGGGCTCCACAGGTGAAGACAGGTGCAGTGGGGGCGCATCTCGGGAACTGCAGGGACCAGTGGGCTTGCCCACAGGTGGATCCCTAGGTTCTGCAAGTAGTAGTTCGAGGCGACTCCCCCTCGCCATTGCCTCACATCAGCCTTGCCTGCTGCCCTCAGAGAAAGGTAGTACTGGCGGCAATTCACAAGCTGTACTTCCAGCAGGTGAAATCAAGGTACCCCTCCTTCAACAAGGCCGGGGTTACTATTCCAAATTGTTGTGGTACCGTAACCAGACGGTTCGGTGAGACCCATTCTAAAATTGAAATCCTTGAACACTTATATACGAAGGTTCAAGTTCAAAATTGAATCGCTCAGGGCGATTATTGCAAGCCTGGAAAATTTCAGGGTATCACTGGACATCAAGGATGCTTACCTGCATGTCCCTATTTACCCTCTTCACCAGGTGTACCTCAAAATTGTGGTACAGGATTGTCATTACCAATTCCAGACGTTGCCGTTGGTCTGTCCCCGGCACCGAGGGTATTTACCAAGGTAATGGCCGAAGTACTTATCCCGTACTTGGACGATCTCCTTATAAAGGCGAGGTCCAGGGAGCAGTTGTTCGTCGGAGTAGCACTATCTCGGGAAGTGCTACAACAGCACGGCTGGATTCTAAATATTCCAAAGTCGCAGCTGGTTCCTACGACGCGTCTACTGTTCCTGGGTATGGTTCTGGACACAGAACAGGATAAAAAGGGTTTCTCCCAGAGGAGAAGTCCAAGGAGTTGGCGTCTCTAGACGGAGACCTCCTAATACAAATACAGGTGTCGGTGCATCATTGCACGCGAGCCTTGGGAAAGATGGTAGCTTCTTACGAAGAATTTCCATTCGCCAGGTCCCATGCAAGGATCTTCCAGTGGGATCTGTTGGACAAGTGGTCCGGGTCGCATCCTCAGATGCATCGGCGGATAACCCTGTCTCCAAGGGCCAGGGTGTCGCTGTGGTGGTGACTGCATAGTGCTCATATTCTAGGGGGCCGCAGATTCGGCATACAGGACTGGGTCCTGGTGACCACGGATGCCAGCCTTCAAGGCTGGGGGGCAGTCACACAGGGAAGAAACTTCCAAGGCCTATGGAAAAGTCAGGAGACTTCCCTACACATAAATGTTCTGGAACTATGGGCCATTTACAATGCCCTAAGTCAGGCTAGATCCCTGCTTCAACACCGTCCGGTGCTGATCCAGTCAGACAACATCACGTGGTCGCTCATGTAAACCGACAGGGCGGCACAAGAAGCAGGATGGCAATGGCAGAAGCCACAAGGATTCTCCGATGGGCGGAAAATCATGTGTTAGCACTGTAAGCAGTGTTCATTCCCGGAGTGGACAACTGAGAAGCAGACTTTCTCAGCAGACACGACCTCCACCCGGGAGAGTGGGGACTTCATCCAGAAGTCTTCCAAATGATTGTACACCGTTGGGAAAGGCCACGGGTGGACAGGATGGCGTCCCGCCTCAACAAAAAGCTACAAAGATATTGCGCCAGGTCAAGGGACCCTCAGGCGATAGCTGTGGACGCTCTGGTAACACCGTGGGTGTACCAGTCGGTGTATGTGTTCCCTTCTCTGCCTCTCATACCCAGGGAAATGAGAATTATAAGAAGGAGAGGAGTAAGAACTATACTCATTGTTCCGGGTGGCCAAGAAGAGCTTGGTACCCAGAACTCCAAGAAATGATCTCAGAGGACCTATGGCCTCTGCCGCTCAGACAGGACCTGCTGCAGCAGGGGGCCTGTCTGTTCCAAGACGTACCGCGGCTGCGTTTGACGGCGTGGCGGTTGAACGCCGGATCCTGAAGGAAAAGGGCATTCCGGAGGAAGTTATCCCTACGCTATTTAAAGCTAGGAAAGAAGTGAACGCAAACCATTATCACCGCATATGGCGGAAATATGTTGCGTGCTGTGCGGCCAGTAAGGCCCCAAAGGAGGAATTTCAGCTAGGTCGATTTCTGCACTTCCTACAAGTCAGAGGTGACTATGGGCCTAAAATTGGGTTCCATTAAGGTCCAGATTTCGGCTCTATCGATTTTCTTCCAAAATAGAACTGGCTTCACTGCCTGAAGTTCAGACTTTTGTTAAGGGAGTGCTGCATAGTCAGCCCCCGTTTGTGCCTCCAGTGGCACCGTGGGATCTCAACGTAGTGTTGGATTTCCTGAAGTCGCATTGAGTTGAGCCACTTACATCCGTGGAGCTACAATACCTCACGTGGAAAGTGGTCATGCTGTGGGCCTTGGCGTCGGCCAGGCGTGTATCAGAATTGGCGGCTTTGTCATGCAAAAGCCCTTATCTGTATTTTATATGGATAAGGCGGAATTGAGGACTCGTTTCCAATTCCTTCCTAAGGTGGTAGCAGTTTTTCATGTGAACTAACCTATTGTGGTGCCTGCGGCTACTTGGGACTTGGAGGATTCCAAGTTTCTGGACGTAGTCAGGGCCCTAAAAAGTATATGTTTCCAGGACGGCTGGAGTCAGGAAAACTGACTCGCTATTTATCCTGTATGCACCCAACAAGCTGGGTGCTCCTGCTTCTAAGCAGACTATTGCTCGCTGGATCTGTAGCACGATTCAACTTGCACATTCTGCGGCTGGACTGCCGCACCCTAAATCTGTGAAAGCCCATTCCACGAGGAAAGTGGGCTCTTCTTGGGCGGCTGCCCGAGGGGTCTCGGCTTTACAAATTTGCCGAGCTGTTACTTGGTCGGGTTCAAACACTCTTGCAAGAGTCTACAAGTTTGATACCCTGGCTGAGGAGGACCTAGAGTTTGCTCATTCGGTGCTGCAGAGTCATCCGCACTCTCCCGCCTGTTTGGGAGCTTTGGTATAATCCCCATGGTCCTTACGGAGTCCCCAGCATACACTTAGTACGTTAGAGAAAATAAGATTTTACTCACCGGTAAATCTATTTCTCGTAGTCCGTAGTGGATGCTGGGCGCCCATCCCAAGTGCGGATTGTCTGCAATACTTGTATATAGTTATTGCCTAACTAAAGGGTTATTGTTTAGCCATCTGTTGAGAGGCTCAGTTGTTATCATACTGTTAACTGGGTATAGTATCACGAGTTATACGGTGTGATTGGTGTGGCTGGTATGAGTCTTACCCGGGATTCAAAATCCCTCCTTATTGTGTCAGCTCTTCCGGGCACAGTATCCTAACTGAGGTCTGGAGGAGGGTCTTAGTGGGAGGAGCCAGTGCACACCAGGTAGTCCTAAAGCTTTCTTTAGTTGTGCCCAGTCTCCTGCGGAGCCGCTAATCCCCATGGTCCTTACGGAGTCCCCAGCATCCACTACGGACTACGAGAAATAGATTTACCGGTGAGTAAAATCTTATTTTTTTTTTGTAAGCGGCGCAACTAGGGGGCACAACTCTACAGGGGGCACAGTACTGGGGGCAATACTACTGGGGGCACAACTCTACAGAGGGCACAACTCTACAGGGGGCACACTACTGGGGGCAATATTACTGGGGGCACAACCCTACAGTGGGCACAACTCTACAAGGGGCACAGTACTGGTGGCAATACTACTGTGGGCACAGCTACAGGGGGCACAACTACTGAGGGGACAGCTACAGGGGGCATAACTGACTACGCCCCTTCTCCATGAAACCACGCCCCTACTTTTTCGCCCTGGGCGCCACAAGGTCTAGATCCGGCCCTGCTTTTGACCTACAGTATATAAGGACTGTTAATGTACTTATGCTGTAACCTTTGACCTACAGTATATAATGACTGTTAATGTACATACGATGTACCTTTTGACCTATATAAGGACTGTTAAGAAATATTTTTTGTGGACTGCAACATTTTAGTTCTATTTAATAAATTAGCAAGATATCTTCTGTCGGAATCTAATTCTGTATGCAGCATTTTAAATCTCTTTCAATTCTCTAAAGACATCTTTAGTTTCAAATCACAGATATGTTTTAGTATATTTAAAGAACTGTAGCACTTTAAATATACTTTTGACACCCATTAATAGTATCAATAAAACCCCCAAAATTATATTTTTATACCGTACATGAAAGCCATGAATCATGAATATATGAACTACTTTATCGCAGTCAGCTGCAGCTGCACCTGCTTCTTTAGGACAGTGTCCTGATGCCGGTCAAAAAGCCGACAGTGCAGTGGGTTGTTGTGAAATCATTTCTGCCAGTCCCTCTGTGGGGGTCATAGACAGAATGGAAACATATTTGCTGTGCAAAAGCCGTTTTTACCCACCATGCTCCTTGAGCATATTTATACAGAGCAAATCAGCAACCTTTGTTGAGGGGTAGAAGTTTTCACAGATAAAAGAGAGGAGTTGGGCCGTCCTAGCAAAGTGTAGAGTAGGTTTTGCAGATAAATGATAATAATTATTTTATTTCTATAATGCTCTTTCTCTGAAAGAACTTAAGGCAGTTAACAGGGAGTTTGAACGTAATGTGGCAATTTTCAAAACAGAAACTATGAACATAATAAGAGGTTATATCTATGGGGGTAAATCCAAGTTGATCGCAGCAGGAAATTTTTTAGCAGTTGGGCAAAACCATGTGCACTGCAGGTGTGGCAGATATAACATTTGCAGAGAGAGTTAGATTTGGGTAGGTTATTTTATTTCTATGCAGGGTAAATACTGGCTGCTTTATTTTTACACTGCAAATTAGATTGCAGATTGAACACACCACACCCAAATCTAACTCTCTCTGCACATGTTATATCTGCCTCCCCTGCAGTGCACATGGTTTTGCCCAATTGCTAACAGAATTCCTGCTGCGATCAACTTGGAATTACCCCCTATATACGTGAAAATACAAAAAACATGGCAGTAATACGTCATCAGTTACTAGGATTATTCATCCAGGTGAGACAGACATTTAACTTGCACTACGTAGGATTTCACTGGGCAAAAGCCCTCATTTCGAGTTGATCGCTTGCTAGCTGCTTTTAGCAGCATTGCACACGCTAGGTCGCCGTCCTCTGGGAGTGTATCTTAGCTTAGCAGAATTGCGAACGAAAGATTAGCAGTTCTGCTATTAAATATTTCCCTGCAGTTTCTGAGTAGCTCCAGACCTACTCCTAGATTGCGATCACCTCAGTCCGTTTAGTTCCTGGTTTGACGTTACAAACACGCCCTGCGTTTGGCCAGCCACTCCACCGTTTCCTCAGCCACTCCTGCGTTTTTGGCTGGCACGCCTGCGTTTTTTTAACACACTCCCGGAAACGCTAAGTTACCACCCAAAAACACCCACTTCCTGTCAATCACTCACCGATCAGCAGAGCGACTGAAAAGCGTTGCACAGCCCTGTGTAAAATTGCATAGTTTTGTGTGAAAGTACTTTGCGCGTGCACCCTGCGGCCCATACGCATGCACAGAATTGCCGTTTTTTAGCCTGATCGCAATTCTGCTAAAAACGGCAGCGAGCGAACAACTCGGAATGACCACCAAAATGAGTAATGCCTGGAACTGATAACACACAATGGAAGAGATGTACTAGGCAAGATCCTTGCAGGTCCTTTTGAATAATGCATTGTTCATTCTACACAGAGAACAAGACGAGGCAGTCATGCTAGGTGCAATACATTGGTTGTGATGTGCGAATAAACAATAAATTAAAATAGGGGCGGATTAAGAGAGGATGGGGCCCGTGTGCAGATTCTGGGTCGGCCCCCTCCTCTCTATGGCACCGTAGGCTCTGGCACTGTGCTGGAATCTACTGCGCATGTGCAAGTCTCCAGAAACATGGCGTCCTCCAAAGTCTGGAGACTATTTACTTACTGCGCATGCATGGCTGCCATTTTGGGAGTGCTTTTTTGCAGCACCCATCACGGGACTCCAGAAGGTGAGTATTAAAATAATATGGGTGCAGTGTGTGAGGTATGGGCCCCCCTGTACCCAGGGGTCCATGTGCCCAGCACACATTGCACCCATGATAGAAACACCTATGAATGGTAATGAGACATACTTTACCAGGAATAAATGAGCAGTGAGCTGACGGGAGCCCACCACATAGCCCACATAGCCCAGGAGATACAGCCAACTACAGGGCACTATGAGAATGCTACTCTGGACAGAATGAGCAGGAAATAAGATTTTTCTTTGCAAAATGGTATTGTTAAATAGGTGGCAACAGCATATTCCTTGATGTATGGAGGATAGTAGGAGATATCCACTCTGTAAAAATGCTTGAATTTATATTCAGGTCTCGGTCTATTTAGAGATGAGCAGGTTCGGTTCTCCGAGATCCGAACCCCCCCGAACTTCACCTATTTTACACGGTTCCGAGGCAGCCTCGGATCTTCCCGTCTTGCTCGGGTAACCCGAACGAGGCCGAACGTCATCATCCCGCTGTCGGATTCTCGCGAGATTCATATTCTATATAAAGAGCCGCGCGTCGCCGCCATTTTCACTCGTGCATTGGAGATTGAATGGAGAGGACGTGGCTGCGTTCTCTCCCTGAAAAGCTCCGTAATCTGTGCTCAGTGTGCTGCAAATATCTGTGCTCAGTGTGCTGAAAATATCTACGTTCTCTACCTGAAAACGCTCCATATCTGTGCTCAGTGTGCTGCAAATATCTGTGCTCAGTGTGCTTTATTGTGGGAGTGGTAGGTTTGGTATCTGCACACTCAATACAGTATCAGGATTTTATAGATGTGTGAGATTCATCACCACACATCCATTAGGAAGAAGCCCCTCTTTTCAAATAGTAAATAATATCCTATATTTTCAGGGGGTGCTGTCAACTACAGTATACATTCATTAGGGTTTGGAGAGAAAAAGAAACAGAGGAATCTGTATTGTTGACGCACTTAAATAGAACTATTTTTTAAAATATAACCTTTATTAGATATACATTAAATTATGTTATGAATAATTGGTCCAGACTACAGTGAAACATAGAATTAAAAAATTGACAATGACTAACATATATGTGAATTAAAGAGATGAAAAAATGTGAATAAAGATTTATTAAAAAGTGTGTCCACGTGTGTTTTGGTATAAGGTCTTATTTGGTAACCGTATGGGCATATGTATTGCCAAAATCTATGATCTTTATTGTCCCAAATGATCTATCCCCACTGAGTCCATATTCCTAGATCATAAATCACTATGAAGTGATATTTCTTCACTTTGAGCTGATGGGAATATGGCAGTTCCCGTTTTCAAGTCTCACAGCTCACAATTATACCTGTACTCGACTAATGTTCTATTATGCTGGGAGTATCAGCAGCACTATATATTGCTTTCCTTAGAGGTATGCCAACCCCAATTGTATTAGAAAGCCAACTATCTGTCAGCACAGAACATCACTTGCATAGCCCACACTGTTAAAGGGAGTAGCCCTTAATTTTATACAGTGTGATTGGACTACCCCGTAGGGATATAATGATCCTGCTTCTTATGTATATATATATATATATATATGTATATAGTGATAATGATCTTGGTTCAGTGGTTAATAATATGGATAAGATCATTCATTAGATGGCAACATATGCCCTCCCACTTATGTAAATGAGAAGGATATTATTAAAAAATTTTAATGCCAGGTAATTCAAATCTATACACATTAAGTATAATAATATATGGAGGGATAGAGCTAACCTATCCAAAGGATTTGTTAATATGGATGGAAACAAAACACAACTTCAGACTTTATTGTTGCACATAGAGTAAACTGTGCTGTCTCACTGACAGTTTATGTAATTTTTCAGATGCTAGCTGGCTTATTAATGTTGCCAGTGAGATTGATACAATGTGCTGAATTAAGTGTGCCTGTGGAGTATGTTGCAATTTTCTTGTTCTCATATATTATCAGTCATGTTTGTTACAAAGTATTAGAACAAGAAACTGCTCATATCACACTGATTAAATGGTGCAGATATTGTAACTTGCACAGATACTTAAATAGCTGGTGCTATTCCAGTATATTATACCATATATAGCACTTTGCAGCTATCTATCATGCCATTTACATATTATATATTATATATGTTCCATCCAAAGCTATTATGGCATACATATTCATTTATTTTTTAAATTTTTTAATATTTTTTAATATGTAGCCTAAAATCCAATCAGGCTCTGCTGGGTAAAGATTACAAGACAATTTTTTCTTTCCAGTCAGGCTCTGTTAGCTCGATCTGGTGTGAATAGGCTTATGTAAATTTCTCTTCCTCCTGAGTCAGTGGATATATACTACAGGTTGAGTATCCCTTATCCAAAATGCTTGGGACCAGAGGTATTTTGGATATGGGATTTTTCCGTATTTTGGAATAATTGCATACCATAATGAGCTATCATGGCGATAGGACCCAAGTCTAAGCACAGAATGTATTTATGTTACATATACACCTTATACACACATCCTGAACGTAATTTTAGCCAATATTTTTTATAACTTTGTGCATTAAACAAAGTGTGTATACATTCACACAATTCATTTATGTTTCATATACACCTTATACACACAGCCTGAAGGTCATTTAATACAATATTTTAATAACTTTGTGTATTAAACAAAGTTTGTGTACATTGAGCCATCAAAAAACAAAGGTTTCACCATCTCACTCTCACTCAAAAAAGTCTGTATTTCGGAATATTCCGTATTTCGGAATATTTGGATATGGGATACTCAACCTGTACTAATCTCTCCGCTATCCACTGGCACTGTTGGCATGCACTAATCATTGTATGCCTACTCAGGCATTCACTAGTAATAAGGCTTGGTCTCTCTCATAAGTGGAAACAGTTTTTAGCAATCATATAAATTAAACATTCATATATGTGTACACACGTGGACACACTGTGCCCAACACGCGTGTTTCACTGCGCTATTGCAGCTTCGTCAGGGCTTTATTGTGGGGACTGGGGACCACCAGTATAATAGTAGTACAGTACAGTAGGCCATTGCTGTATCTTGCAGCTCTGTGTCACTGCAAGTACCCATTCCATATCTGTGCTGCATTATTGTGAGCAGTATATATAGTATTACAGTGCAGCATTTTGGTGACCAACAGTATATAGTTGTACAGTAGGCCATTGCTGTATCTTGCAGCTCTGTGTCACTGCAAGTATCCATTCCATATCTGTGCTGCACTTTTGTGAGCAGTATATATAGTTTCTCTGACGTCCTAGTGGATGCTGGGAACTCCGTAAGGACCATGGGGAATAGCAGCTCCGCAGGAGACTGGGCACAAAAGTAAAAGCTTTAGGACTACCTGGTGTGCACTGGCTCCTCCCCCTATGACCCTCCTCCAAGCCTCAGTTAGATTTTTGTGCCCGGCCGAGAAGGGTGCACACTAGGGGCTCTCCTGAGCTGCTTAGTGAAAGTTTAGTTTTAGGTTTTTTATTTTCAGTGAGACCTGCTGGCAACAGGCTCACTGCATCGAGGGACTAAGGGGAGAAGAAGCGAACTCACCTGCGTGCAGAGTGGATTGGGCTTCTTAGGCTACTGGACACCATTAGCTCCAGAGGGACCGAACACAGGCCCAGCCTCGGAGCTCGGTCCCGGAGCCGCGCCGCCGGCCCCCTTACAGAGCCAGAAGCAAGAAAAGGTCCGGAAAAAATCGGCGGCAGAAGACATCAGTCTTCAACAAGGTAGCGCACAGCACTGCAGCTGTGCGCCATTGTTACTCAGGCACACTTCACACTCCGGTCACTGAGGGTGCAGGGCGCTAGGGGGGGGCGCCCTGAGCAGCAATGTAAAACACCTTGGCTGGCATAAATACACCACATATAACCCCCAGGGCTATATGGGTGTATTTTAACCCCTGCCAGAACTCACCTAAAAAGCGGGAGAAAAGGCCGGCGAGAAGGGGGCGGAGCCTATCTCCTCAGCACACGGGCGCCATTTTCCATCACAGCTCCGCTGGAAGGACGTCTCCCTGACTCTCCCCTGCAGTCCTGCACTACAGAAAAGGGTAAAAAAGAGAGGGGGGCACTAATTTGGCGCAGTTTTATACTAACAGCAGCTATAAAGGGAAAAGCACATTTTATAGTGGTATTCCTGTATATATATAGCGCTCTGGTGTGTGCTGGCATACTCTCTCTCTGTCTCCCCAAAGGGCTAGTGGGGTCCTGTCCTCTATCAGAGCATTCCCTGTGTGTGTGCGGTGTGTCGGTACGATTGTGTCGACATGTTTGAGGAGGAAAATGAGATGGAGGCGGAGCAATTGCCTATTATACAGTTGTCACCCCCTAGGGAGTCGACACCTGAGTGGATGAGCTTGTGGAAGGAATTGCGTTACAGTGTCAGCTCCTTACGACAGACAGTTGACGACATGAGACAGCCGGCTACTCAGCTTGTGCCTGTCCAGGGGTCTCAAACGCCATCAGGGGCTTTAAAACGCCCGTTACCTCAAATGGCAGACACAGACACGGATACTGACTCCAGTGTCGATGATGAGGAGACAAACGTGACTTCCACTAGGGCCACACGTTACATGATTGAAGCAATAAAAAATGTATTGCATATATCTAATAATACAAGTACCACTAAAAAGGGTATTATGTTTGGTGAGAAAAAACTGCCTGTAGTTTTTCCTGTATCCGAGGAATTAAATGAAGTGTGTGATGAGGCGTGGGTTTCCCCCGATAAAAAACTGATAATTCCTAAAAGGTTATTGGCATCGTACCCTTTCCCGCCAGAGGATAGGGCACGTTGGGAAACACCCCCTAGGGTGGATAAAGCGCTCACACGCTTGTCTAAACAGGTAGCACTACCCTCTCCTGATACGGCCGCCCTAAAGGAACCTGCCGATAGAAAGCTGGAGAATATCCTAAAATGTATATACTCTCACACGGGTGTTATACTGCGACCAGCAATCGCCTCAGCCTGGATGTGCAGTGCGGGCCTGGCGTGGTCGGATTCCCTGACTGAAAATATTGATACCCTAGATAGGGACAGTATATTACTGACTATAGAGCATTTGAAGGATGCATTTCTATATATGCGTGATGCACAGAGGGATATTTGCCGACTGGCATCAAGAGTTAGCGCGCTGTCCATTTCTGCAAGAAGAGGTTTATGGACGCGGCAGTGGTCAGGTGATGCGGATTCTAAAAGGCACATGGAAGTATTGCCTTATAAGGGGGAGGAGTTATTTGGGGTAGGTCTATCAGACCTGGTAGCCACGGCAACTGCTGGAAAATCCACATTTTTACCCCAGGTAGCTTCTCAACCTAAGAAGACGCCATATTATCAGGCGCAGTCCTTTCGGCCCCATAAGGGCAAGCGGGCAAAAGGCGCCTCATTTCTGCCCCGTGGCAGAGGGAGAGGAAAAGGCTGCAACAAACAGCCAGTTCCCAGGAACAAAAGCCCTCTCCCGCCTCCGCAAAGTCCTCAGCATGACGCTGGGGCTTTACAAGCGGACTCAGGCACGGTGGGGGCCCGTCTCAAGAAGTTCAGTGCGCAGTGGGCCCACTCGCAAGTGGACCCCTGGATCCTTCAGGTGGTATCTCAGGGGTACAAATTGGAATTCGAGACGTCTCCCCCTCGCCGTTTTCTAAAATCTGCTTTACCGACGTCTCCCTCAGACAGGGAGGCAGTATTGGAAGCCATTCACAAGCTGTATTCCCAGCAGGTGATAATCAAGGTACCCCTCCTACAACAGGGAAAGGGGTACTATTCCACACTATTTGTGGTACCGAAGCCGGACGGCTCGGTGAGACCAATTTTAAACCTAAAATCCTTGAACACTTACATACAAAGGTTCAAATTCAAGATGGAGTCACTCAGAGCAGTGATTGCAAACCTGGAAGAAGGGGACTATATGGTGTCTCTGGACATCAAAGATGCTTACCTACATGTCCCAATTTACCCTTCTCACCAAGGGTACCTCAGGTTTGTGGTACAGAACTGTCAATATCAGTTTCAGACGCTGCCGTTTGGATTGTCCACGGCACCCCGGGTCTTTACCAAGGTAATGGCCGAAATGATGATACTCCTTCGAAGGAAGGGAGTTTTAGTTATCCCTTACTTGGACGATCTCCTGATAAGGGCAAGATCCAGGGAACAGTTGGAAGTCGGAGTAGCACTATCTCAGATAGTGCTGCGCCAGCACGGTTGGATTCTCAATATTCCAAAATCGCAGCTGATCCCGACGACACGACTTCTATTCCTAGGGATGATCCTGGACACAGTCCAGAAAAAGGTGTTTCTCCCGGAGGAGAAAGCCAGGGAGTTATCCGAACTAGTCAGAAATCTCCTAAAGCCAGGCCAAGTCTCAGTGCATCAATGCACAAGGGTCCTGGGAAAGATGGTGGCTTCTTACGAAGCAATCCCATTCGGCAGATTCCACGCAAGAACCTTCCAGTGGGATCTGCTAGACAAATGGTCCGGGTCGCATCTTCAGATGCATCAGCGCATAATCTTGTCACCAAGGACAAGGGTGTCTCTCCTGTGGTGGTTGCAGAGTGCTCATCTTCTAGAGGGCCGCAGATTCGGCATTCAGGACTGGGTCCTGGTGACCACGGATGCCAGCCTGAGAGGCTGGAGAGCAGTCACACAGGGAAGAAATTTCCAGTGCTTGTGGTCAAGCCTGGAGACATCACTTCACATAAATATCCTGGAGCTAAGGGCCATCTACAATGCTCTAAGCCTAGCAAGACCTCTGCTTCAAGGTCAGCCGGTGCTGATCCAGTCGGACAACATCACGGCAGTCGCCCACATAAACAGACAGGGCGGCACAAGAAGCAGGAGGGCAATGACAGAAGTTGCAAGGATTCTTCGCTGGGCGGAAAATCATGTGATAGCACTGTCAGCAGTGTTCATTCCGGGAGTGGACAACTGGGAAGCAGACTTCCTCAGCAGACACGACCTCCACCCGGGGGAGTGGGGACTTCACCCAGAAGTCTTCCACATGATTGTGAACCGTTGGGAAAAACCAAAGGTGGACATGATGGCGTCCCGCCTCAACAAAAAACTAGACAGGTATTGCGCCAGGTCAAGGGACCCTCAGGCAATAGCTGTGGACGCTCTGGTAACACCGTGGGTGTACCAGTCAGTGTATGTGTTCCCTCCTCTGCCTCTCATACCCAAGGTACTGAGAATCATAAGAAGGAGAGGAGTAAAGACTATACTCGTGGCTCCGGATTGGCCAAGAAGGACTTGGTACCCGGAACTTCAAGAGATGCTCACAGAGGACCCGTGGCCTCTACCTCTAAGAAAGGACCTGCTCCAGCAGGGACCCTGTCTGTTCCAAGACTTACCGCGGCTGCGTTTGATGGCATGGCGGTTGAACGCCGGATCCTGAAGGAAAAAGGCATTCCGGATGAAGTCATCCCTACCCTGATCAAAGCCAGGAAGGATGTAACCGTACAACATTATCACCGTATTTGGCGTAAATATGTTGCGTGGTGCGAGGCCAGGAAGGCCCCTACAGAGGAATTTCAACTGGGTCGTTTCCTGCAAACAGGACTGTCTATGGGCCTAAAATTAGGGTCCATTAAGGTTCAAATTTCGGCCCTGTCGATTTTCTTCCAAAAAGAACTGGCTTCAGTTCCTGAAGTTCAGACGTTTGTCAAGGGGGTACTGCATATACAGCCTCCTTTTGTGCCTCCAGTGTCACCTTGGGATCTCAATGTAGTTTTGGGGTTCCTAAAATCACATTGGTTTGAACCACTCTCCACTGTGGACTTAAAATATCTCACATGGAAAGTGGTAATGCTGTTAGCCCTGGCTTCAGCCAGGCGTGTCTCAGAATTGGCGGCTTTATCCTATAAAAGCCCTTACCTAATTTTTTCATACGGACAGGGCAGAATTGAGGACTCGTCCTCAATTTCTCCCTAAGGTGGTTTCAGCGTTTCACTTGAACCAGCCTATTGTGGTACCTGCGGCTACTAGGGACTTGGAGGACTCCAAGTTGCTGGACGTAGTCAGGGCCCTGAAAATATATGTTTCCAGGACGGCTGGAGTCAGAAAATCTGACTCGCTGTTTATCCTGTATGCACCCAACAAGCTGGGTGCTCCAGCTTCTAAGCAGACTATTGCTCGTTGGATTTGTAGTACAATTCAGCTTGCACATTCTGTGGCAGGCCTGCCACTGCCAAAATCTGTAAAAGCCCATTCCACAAGGAAGGTGGGCTCATCTTGGGCGGCTGCCCGAGGGGTCTCGGCTTTACAACTTTGCCGAGCAGCTACTTGGTCAGGGGCAAACACGTTTGCTAAATTCTACAAATTTGATACCCTGGCTGAGGAGGACCTGGAGTTCTCTCATTCGGTGCTGCAGAGTCATCCGCACTCTCCCGCCCGTTTGGGAGCTTTGGTATAATCCCCATGGTCCTTACGGAGTTCCCAGCATCCACTAGGACGTCAGAGAAAATAAGAATTTACTTACCGATAATTCTATTTCTCGTAGTCCGTAGTGGATGCTGGGCGCCCATCCCAAGTGCGGATTGTCTGCAATACTTGTACATAGTTATTGTTACAAAAATCGGGTTATTATTGTTGTGAGCCATCTTTTCAGAGGCTCCTCTGTTATCATGCTGTTAACTGGGTTCAGATCACAGGTTGTACGGTGTGATTGGTGTGGCTGGTATGAGTCTTACCCGGGATTCAAAATCCTTCCTTATTGTGTACGCTCGTCCGGGCACAGTATCCTAACTGAGGCTTGGAGGAGGGTCATAGGGGGAGGAGCCAGTGCACACCAGGTAGTCCTAAAGCTTTTACTTTTGTGCCCAGTCTCCTGCGGAGCCGCTATTCCCCATGGTCCTTACGGAGTTCCCAGCATCCACTACGGACTACGAGAAATAGAATTATCGGTAAGTAAATTCTTATTATTACAGTGCAGCATTTTGGTGACCAACAGTATATAGTTGTACAGTAGGCCATTGCTATTGATATATTACTGGCATATATTTCCACACATTAAAAAATGGAGAACAAAAATGTGGAGGGTAAAATAGGGATAGATCAAGATCCACTTCCACCTCGTGCTGAAGCTGCTGCCACTAGTCATGGACGAGACGATGAAATGCCATCAACGTTGTCTGCCAAGGCCGATGCCCACTGTCATAGTAGAGAGCATGTAAAATCCAAAAAACTAAAGTTCAGTAAAATGACCCAAAAAATCTAAATTAAAAGCGTCTGAGGAGAAGCGTAAACTTGCCAATATGCAATTTACGACACGGAGTGGCAAGAAACGGCTGAGGCCCTGGCCTATGTTCATGGCTAGTGGTTCAGCTTCACATGAGGATGGAAGCACTCATCCTCCCGCAAGAAAACTGAAAAGAGTTAAGATGGCAAAAGCACAGCAAAGAATTGTGCATTCTTCTAAATCACAAATCCCCAAGGAGAGTCCAATTGTGTCAGCTGCGATGCCTGACCTTCCTAACACTGGACGGGAAGAGGTGGCGCCTTTCACCATTTGCACGCCCCCTGCAAGTGCTGGGAGGAGCATCCACAGTCCAGTTCCTGATAGTCAAATTGAAGATGTCACTGTTGAAGTACACCAGGATGAGGATATGGGTGTTGCTGGCGCTGAGGAGGAAATTGACAAGGAGGATTCTGATGGTGAGGTGGTTTGTTTAAGTCAGGCACCCGGGGAAACACCTGTTGTCCGTGGGATGAATATGGCCATTGACATGCCTGGTCAAATTACAAAAAAAATCACCTCTTGTGTGGAACACCTCGGTGTGGAATTATTTTAACAGAAATGCGGACAACAGGTGTCAAGCCGTGTGTTGCCTTTGTCAAGCTGTAATAAGCAGGGGTAAGGATGTTAACCATCTAGGAACATCCTCCCTTATACGTCACCTGGAGCACATTCATTAGAAGTCATTGACAAGTTCAAAAACTTTGGGTGACAGCAGAAGCAGTCCACTGACCACTAAATCCCTTCTTCCTCTTGTACCCAAGCTCCTGCAAACCACACCACCAACTCCCTCAGTGTCAATTTCCTCCTTAGACAGGAACGCCAATAGTTCTGCAGGCCATGTCACTGGCAAGTCTGACGAGTCCTCTCCTAACTGGGGTTCCTCCGATGGATCCTTGAGTGTAACACCTACTGCTGCTGGCACTGCTGTTGTTGCTGCTGGGAATCGATCGTCATCCCAGAGGGGAAGTCGGAAGACCACTTGTACTACTTCCAGTAAGCAATTGACTGTCCAACAGTCCTTTGCGAGGAAGATGAAATATCACAGCAGTCATCCTGCTGCAAAGCGGATAACTCAGGTCTTGGCAGCTGTGTTGGTGTTAAACGTGTGTCCAGTATCCACCGTTAATTCACAGGGAATTAGAGAATTGCTTGAGGTACTGTGTCCCCAGTACCAAATACCATCTAGGTTCCACTTATCTAGGCAGGCGATACCGAGAATGTACACAGACGTCAGAAAAAGTCACCAGTGTCCTAAAAATTGCAGTTGTACACAATGTCCACTTAACGACGGACATGTGGACAAGTGGAGCAGGGCAGACTCAAGACTATATGACTGTGACAGCCCACTGGGTAGATGTATTGCCTCCCGCAGCAAGAACAGCAGAGGCGGCACCAGTAGCAGCATCTCGCAAACGCCAACTCATTCCTAGGCAGACTACGCTTTGTATCACCGCTTTCCATAAGAGGCACAGAGCTGACAACCTCTTACGGAAACTGAGGAACATCATCGCAGAATGGCTTACCTCAATTGGACTCTCCTGGGGATTTGTGACATCGGACAACGCCACCAATATTGGCCCTGATTCCGAGTTGTTCGCTCGTAAGCTGCTTTTAGCAGCATTGCACACGCTAAACCGCCGCCTACTGGGAGTGAATCTTACCTTATCAAAATTGTGAACGAAAGATTCCCAATATTGCGAAAAGACTTCTCTGTGCAGTTTCTGAGTAGCTCGAGACTTACTCTGCCAGTGCGATCAGTTCAGTGCTTGTCGTTCCTGGTTTGACGTCACAAACACACCCAGCGTTCGCCCAGACACTCCTCCGTTTCTCCAGCCACTCCCGCGTTTTTCCCAGAAACTGTAGCGTTTTTTCACACACTCCCATAAAACGGCCAGTTTCCGCCCAGAAACACCCACTTCCTGTCAATCACATTACGATCACCAGAACGAAGAAAAAACCTCGTAATGCCGTGAGTAAAATACCTAACTTCATAGCAAATTTACTTGGCGCAGTCGCAGTGCGATCATTGCACATGCGCAATTAGCGGAAAATCGCTGCGATGCAAAGAAAATTACCGAGCGAACAACTCGGAATGACCACCATTGTGCGTGCATTACATGTGGGCAAATTCCAGCATGTCCCATGTTTTGCACATACTGTACATTGAATTTGGTGGTGCAGAATTTTTTAAAAAACGACAGGGGCGTGCAAGAGATGCTGTCGGTGGCCCGAAGAATTGCGGGCCACTTTCGGCATTCACCACCACGTGCCGAAGACTGGAGCACCAGCAAACACTCCTGAACCTGCCCTGCCATCATCTGAAGCAAGAGGTGGTAACGAGGTGGAATTCAACCCTCTATATGCTTCAGAGGATAGAGGAGTAGCAAAAGGCCATTCAAGCCTATACATCTGCCTACGATATAGGCAAAGGAGGGGGAATGCACCTGACTCAAGCGCAGTGGAGAATGATTTCAACGTTGTGCAAGGTTCTGCAACCCTTTGAACTTTCCACTCGTGAAGTCAGTTCAGACACTGCCAGCCTGAGTCAGGTCATTCCCCTCATCAGGCTTTTGCAGAAGCAGCTGGAGAGATTGAAGGAGGAGCTAAAAAATAAGAATTTACTCACCGGTAATTCTATTTCTCGTAGTCCGTAGTGGATGCTGGGGACTCCGTCAGGACCATGGGGAATAGCGGCTCCGCAGGAGACAGGGCACAAAATGTAAAAGTTTGACCACTAGGTGGTGTGTACTGGCTCCTCCCCCTATGACCCTCCTCCAAGCCTCAGTTAGGATACTGTGCCCGGACGAGCGTACACAATAAGGAAGGATTTTGAATCCCGGGTAAGACTCATACCAGCCACACCAATCACACCGTACAACTTGTGATCTGAACCCAGTTAACAGTATGATAACGTAGGAGCCTCTGAAAAGATGGCTCACAACAATAAACAACCCGATTTTTTTGTAACAATAACTATGTACAAGTATTGCAGACAATCCGCACTTGGGATGGGCGCCCAGCATCCACTACGGACTACGAGAAATAGAATTACCGGTGAGTAAATTCTTATTTTCTCTGACGTCCTAGTGAATGCAGGGGACTCCGTCAGGACCATGGGGATTATACCAAAGCTCCCAAACGGGCGGGAGAGTGCGGATGACTCTGTAGCACCGAATGAGAGAACTCCAGGTCCTCCTTAGCCAGGGTATCAAATTTGTAGAATTTTACAAACGTGTTCTCCCCTGACCACGTAGCTGCTCGGCAGAGTTGTAATGCCGAGACCCCTCGGGCAGCCGCCCAAGATGAGCCCACCTTCCTTGTGGAGTGGGCATTGACAGATTTAGGCTGTGGCAGGCCTGCCACAGAATGTGCCAGTTGAATTGTGCTACAAATCCAACGAGCAATCGTCTGCTTAGAAGCAGGAGCACCCAGCTTGTTGGGTGCATACAGTATAAACAGCGAGTCAGATTTTCTGACTCCAGCCGTCCTTGAAATATATATTTTCAATGCTCTGACAACGTCCAGCAACTTGGAATCCTCCAAATCGCTAGTAGCCGCAGGCACCACAATAGGCTGGTTCAGGTGAAACGCTGATACCACCTTAGGCAGAAATTGAGGATGCGTCCTCAATTCTGCCCTGTCCGAATGGAAAATCAGATATGGGCTTTTATACGATAAAGCTGCCAATTTCGACACTCTCTTGGCTGAAGCCAGGGCCAGTAGCATGGTTACTTTCCATGTAAGATATTTCAAATCTACCGATTTGAGTGGCTCAAACCAATGGGATTTGAGAAAATCCAAAACTACATTGAGATCCCACGGTGCCACTGGGGGCACAACCGGGGGCTGTATATGTAGTACTCCTTTTACAAAAGTCTGGACTTCAGGAACTGAAGCCAATTCTTTCTGGAAGAAAATCGACAGGGCCGAAATTTGAACCTTAATGGACCCTAATTTGAGGCCCATAGATAATCCTGTTTGCAGGAAATGTAGGAATCGACCCAGTTGAAATTCCTCTGTCGGGGCCTTCCTGGCCTCACACCATGCAACATATTTTCTCCAAATGCGGTGATAATGTTGTGCAGTCACCTCCTTCCTGGCTTTGACCAGGGTAGGGATGACCTCTTCCGGAATGCCTTTTTCCCTTAGGATCCGGCGTTCAACCGCCATGCCGTCAAACGCAGCCGCGGTAAGTCTTGGAATAGACACGGTCCCTGCTGGAGCAGATCCCTTCTTAGAGGTAGAGGCCACGGATCTTCCGTGAGCATCTCCTGAAGTTCCGGGTACCAAGTCCTTCTTGGCCAGTCCGGAGCCACTAGTGTTCTGCTTCCCAGTTGTCCACTCCCGGGATGAACACTGCTGACAGTGCTATCACATGATTTTCCGCCCAGCGAAGAATCCTTGCAGCTTCTGCCATTGCCCTCCTGCTTCTTGTGCCGCCCTGTCTGTTTACGTGGGCGACTGCCGTGATGTTGTCCGACTGGATCAACACCGGCTGACCCTGAAGCAGAGGTTTTGCCAGGCTTAGAGCATTGTAGATTGCTCTTAGTTCCAGTATATTTATGTGAAGAGACGTTTCCAGGCTTGACCACACGCCCTGGAAGTTTCTTCCTTGTGTGACCGCTCCCCAGCCTCTCAGGCTGGCATCCGTGGTCACTAGGACCCAGTTCTGTATGCCGAATCTGCGGCCCTCTAACAGATGAGCACTCTGCAACCACCATAGCAGAGAGACCCTTGTCCTTGTCGACAATTTTATCCGCTGATGGATCTGCAGATGCGATCCGGACCATTTGTCTAGCAGATCCCACTGAAAAATTTGTGCATGGAATCTGCCGAATGGAATCGCTTCGTAAGAAGCCACCATTTTTCCCAGGACTCTTGTGCATTGATGCACAGACACTGTCCCTGGTTTTAGGAGGTTCCTGACGGGTTCGGATAACTCCCTGGCTTTCTCCTCCGGAAGAAATACCTTTTTCTGAACAGTGTCCAGAATCATCCCTAGGAACAGCAGACGTGTCGTCGGGATCAGTTGGGATTTTGGAAAATTCAGAATCCACCCGTGCTGTTGGAGCACTACTTGAGTTAGTGCTACTCCGACCTCCAGATGTTCTCTGGATCTTGCCCTTATCAGGAGATTGTCCAAGTAAGGGATAATTAATACGCCTTCTCTTCGAAGAAGGATCATCATTTCGGCCATTACCTTGATAAAGACCCTGGGTGCCGTGGACAATCCAAACGGCAGCGTCTGAAACTGATAATGACAGTTTTGTACCACGAACCTGAGGTACCCTTGGTGTGAAGGGCAAATTGGGACATGAAGGTAAGCATCCTTGATGTCCAAGGACACCATAAAATCCCCTTCATCCAGATTCGCTATCACTGCTCTGAGTGACTCCATCTTGAACTTGAATTTTTGTATGTACAGGTTCAGAGATTTCAGATTTAGAATAGGTCTTACCGAGCCGTCCGGCTTCGGTACCACAAATAGCGTGGAGTAATACCCCTTTCCCTGTTGTAGAAGGGGTACCTTGATTATCACCTGCTGAGAATACAGCTTGTGAATGGCTTCCAATACCGTCGCCCTGTCTGAGGGAGACGTTGGCAAAGCAGATTTTAGGAACCGGCGAGGGAGAGACTTCTCGAATTCCAACCTGTAACCCTGAGATACTACCTGCAGGATCCAGGGGTCCACCTGCGAGTGAGCCCACTGTGCGCTGAAATTCTTGAGGCGACCCCCCACCGCCCCTGAGTCCGCTTGTAAGGTCCCAGCGTCATGCTGAGGCCTTTGCAGAAGCCGGGGAGGACTTCTGCTCCTGGGAAGGGGCTGCTTGCTGCAGTCTCTTACCCTTTCCTTTGCCTCGGGGCAAATATGAATGTCCTTTTGCTCGCTTGTTCTTATAGGAACGAAAGGACTGCGGCTGAAAAGACTGCGTCTTTTTCTGCTGGGAGGGGACTTGAGGTAAAAAGGTGGACTTCCCGGCTGTTGCCGTGGCTACCAAATCCGATAGACCGACCCCAAATAATTCCTCCCCTTTATACGGCAATACTTCCATATGCCGTTTGGAATCCGCATCGCCTGACCACTGTCGTGTCCATAGACTTCTTCTGGCAGATATGGACATCGCACTTACTCTTGATGCCAGAGTGCAGATATCCCTCTGTGCATCTCGCATATAAAGGAATGCATCCTTTAATTGCTCTATAGTCAATAAAATACTGTCCCTATCCAGGGTATCAATATTTTCAGTCAGGGAATCCGACCAAGCCACCCCAGCACTGCACATCCAGGCTGAGGCGATTGCTGGTCGCAGTATAACACCAGTATGTGTGTATATACTTTTTAGAGTATTTTCCAGCCTCCTATCAGCTGGATCCTTGAGGGCGGCCGTATCCGGAGACGGTAACGCCACTTGTTTGGATAAACGTGTGAGCGCCTTGTCCACCCTAGGGGGTGTTTCCCAGCGCGCCCTAACCTCTGGCGGGAAAGGGTATAACGCCAATAACTTCTTTGAAATTAGCAGTTTTTTATCAGGGGTAACCCACGCTTCATCACACACGTCATTCAATTCCTCTGATTCAGGAAAAACTACAGGTAGTTTTTTCAGACCCCACATAATACCCCTTTTTGTGGTACTTGCAGTATCAGAGATATGCAAAGCCTCCTTCATTGCCGTGATCATATAACGTGTGGCCCTACTGGAAAATACGTTCGTTTCTTCACCGTCGACACTAGATTCGGTGTCCGTGTCTGGGTCTGTGTCGACCGACTGAGGCAAAGGGCGTTTTACAGCCCCTGACGGTGTTTGAGACGCCTGTACAGGTACTAACTGGTTTTCCGGTCGTCTCATGTCGTCAACCGACTTTTGCAGCGTGCTGACATTATCACGTAATTCCATAAACAAAGCCATCCATTCCGGTGTCGACTCCCTAGGGGGTGACATCACCATTACCGGCAATTGCTCCGCCTCCACACCAACATCGTCCTCATACATGTCGACACACACGTACCGACACACAGCAGACACACAGGGAATGCTCTGATAGAAGACAGGACCCCACTAGCCCTTTGGGGAGACAGAGGGAGAGTTTGCCAGCACACACCAAAGCGCTATAATTATATAGGAACAACCTTATATAAGTGTTGTTTCCTTATAGCTGCTTAAATATATATAATATCGCCAAAAAATGCCCCCCCCTCTCTGTTTTTTACCCTGTTTCTGTAGTGCAGTGCAGGGGAGAGCCTGGGAGCCTTCCTAGCAGCGGAGCTGTGTAGGAAAATGGCGCTGTGTGCTGAGGAGATAGGCCCCACCCCCTATTCCGGCGGGCTCTTCTCCCGGTTTTTCTGAGACCTGGCAGGGGTGAAATACATCCATATAGCCTCATGGACTATATGTGATGTATTCTTTTTAGCCAGAAAGGTATTAACATTGCTGCCCAGGGCGCCCCCCCCAGCGCCCTGCACCCTCAGTGACCGCCGGTGTGAAGTGTGCCTGAGCGCAATGGCGCACAGCTGCAGTGCTGTGCGCTACCTCATGAAGACTGAAAAGCCTTCAGCCGCCGGTTTCTGGACCTCTTCTTACTTCGGCATCTGCAAGGGGGTCGGCGGCGCGGCTCCGGTGACCCATCCAGGCTGTACCTGTGATCGTCCCTCTGGAGCTAGTGTCCAGTAGCCTAAGAAGCAAATCCATCCTGCACGCAGGTGAGTTCACTTCTTCTCCCCTAGGTCCCTCGTTGCAGTGAGCCTGTTGCCAGCAGGACTCACTGAAAATAATAAAACTATCAAAACTTTTACTCTAAGCAGCTCTTTATGAGAGCCACCTAGATTGCACCCTGCTCGGACGGGCACAAAAACCTAACTGAGGCTTGGAGGAGGGTCATAGGGGGAGGAGCCAGTACACACCACCTAGTGGTCAAACTTTTAAATTTTGTGCCCTGTCTCCTGCGGAGCCGCTATTCCCCATGGTCCTGACGGAGTCCCCAGCATCCACTAGGACGTCAGAGAAATGGAGCGATTCCGCTAGGCATGTGGGACTTGTGGATGGAGCCCTACATTCGCTTAACCAGGATTCACGGGTGGTCAATCTGTTGAAATCATAGCACTACATTTTGGCCACCGTGATCGATCCTAGGTTTAAAGCCTACGTTGTATCTCTCTTTCTGGCAGACACAAGTCTGCAGATGTTCAAAGACCTGCTGGTGAGACAAGTCAAGCGGAACGTGACCCGCCAACAGCTCCTCCTTCATTTTCTCACGCCACTGGAGCTGCCAGGAAAAGGATTACAAGCAGTTGCAGGTTTGCTAATTCTGATACTGACTAACGTCCTGTTTTGTGTCTCCATGTAGCACTTCAACAAAGAAGACCTTATACTCGCATCTAATAAAAACAGTCCCGTGTCCCATCACTCTCATGATTTTTTCCCCTTAAATTAGACAAAATAAAAACAGTATTTTTATAGAGAAACGTAATGGTTTATTTAATGAAAGGGACAGCTCTAAAGTGGTATAATTTGATGTTACATTTATACTTTTGCACAATACTTCTCTCTCTGCACATGGGTACACATCTAGTTTACTAACGCATCTTCCAAGACCAACTTGATGACAGGGGCGTAGCCAGAACTTTGTGGGCCCAATAGCAACATTTTGAAGGGTCACCCATCCCAATGCTTCTAGAGAGACACTTCTCTGCAGCAGTTGTTAATTTTATGCCCTATAACAGTGCCCTAGTTCAATTTCAGAACCATAGTAGAGCCTTATTTAATGTTATGCCCCATAGTAGTGCCCTAGTTTCTTTTATGAATCACAGTAGTGCTTAAGTTCACCCAGAGCTGCCAGTACACATTATACCGCACAGTACCCCCAATTCACATTATGATATAAAGTGCTCCCCGTTCATACTGTGCCTCATTACAGTGTCCCGGTACATATTATATAACATTAAAATGCCCTACAGTTAATTCTATACCACACTACAATGAGCAGGTACAGGGGCATACCTAGATATATTGCAGGCCCCAAGGAAAAAGGTTGTAAGGACCCCTACGTACCACCCAATGGCAAAAAATATATATAACACATGTAACGTTGACAGGGAAGGTGGGCCCCTCTCAGCTCTGGGCCCCATAGCAGCTGCACTGCCTGCACCAATGGTTACTACGCCCTTGCTTGATGATATTATGGCTGCACCATCCAGGATAGGACAGGTATGTGGGATCAGGGGTGCCGAGAGAGGGGGAAGAAGGTACTAATTACCCTGGCCCGGGTCTGTTGGAGGGGCCCAGTGGGGGCCCAGGTCCCACCCACCCCTTACCTGGCAGCTGCAGCTTTTTTCCACAGCCCAACACATGCTGCTGTGTGCTGGTCTGCGTGTGGCCAGCAACGCACTTCAAATACAATTTTTTCTGTATTTTTCTCAAGGGTGCATGGCCACACCTCCTTTTATTAGGCCATGTCCCCTGAAAATTACCTGGGCCCAGTCAGGCTCTCTACTGCCCTGTGTGGGATGTGTGTGTTGTGTGATGCTGCAGTAGTGTCATTGTAACCCCACCCCATCACTATACACAGCAATGAAATGCGGCACTGTAAAGTGAGGAATGGACGACATGATTCATTGCAAACTGCATCATCAAGTCACCAAGTGGGTGGCAGCCGGGAAACCAGAAGAGCAAACTTACATTCAGAAGCCTGAGCCTCCCAGAGAATCATGGGAGACTAGTTAAGCATGGCCCAAGAGTGGGGAGTAGGCTATTACATAGTCCCCATAGTTTAATCTTACTGCTCACATATGGGCCCTCATTCCGAGTTGTTCGCTCGCAAGCTGCTTTTAGCAGCTTTGCACACGCTAAGCCGCCGCCTACTGGGAGTGAATCTTAGCTTATCAAAATTGCGAACAAAAGATTAGCAGAATTGCGAATAGACACTTCTTAGCAGTTTCTGAGTAGCTCCAGACTTACTCGGCATCTGCGATCAGTTCAGTCAGTTTCGTTCCTGGTTTGACGTCACAAACACGCCCTGCGTTCGCCCAGACACTCCTCCGTTTCTCCAGCCACTCCCGCGTTTTTCCCAGACTCGGTAGCGTTTTTTCGCACACACCCATAAAACGGCCAGTTTCCGCCCAGAAACACCCACTTCCTGTCAATCACATTACGATCACCAGAACGAAGAAAAAACCTCGTAATGCCGTGAGTAAAATACCTAACTGCATAGCAAATTTACTTGGCGCAGTCGCACTGCGGACATTGCGCATGCGCATTAGCGACTATTCGCTCCATTGCGAGAAAAATATAACGAGCGAACAACTCTGAATGACCCCCGTAGCCAAGATTTCTGTGGAGTTAAGTACTTTGCCACTGCAAATTAGTAAATTTCTGTATAAATCAGACTCCTGCTGCACCGTGATTAAAATAATTAGTGGGAATAATTTTCCATGCAGCAAGAGTTTTACTGCACTTAGCATCTGATAAGAAACAGTAAGGGTATGATTTAAAGTTAGGAACAAATACTAAAGGTGCAAAAAAAAGAGCAGAATACAGACTGTTTTACACATCCTGAGCAGTTTTGTTTTTACTCTGAATATAGAATCTAGGTAGGACACAGTAGTGTATCTATAATGGGTGAAAGATCTGCAGTGCACACGGGCCCCTGGGTCCCGGAGGGTCCACACCACACACCCTGCACCCATTTTTTTTAATACTCACCTCTCTGTAGTACCCTGTCAGAGGTAGCAACTCTCTAGAAATCACTGGGAAAATAGCGCAGAGGCCATTTTCACTGTGTGTTGCACATATTCAGCAAGGAAATCAATTTCCCCCGGAGATCAACACATGGGCAATACAGTCTGTGCCTCCTAATGTTCAGACTCTACTGTTCTGCACTGCTGCCGGTTAGACAAGAGGGGGCCCGGACGGAGGTGGGTTATCTCTAGGGTTATAACATACTTCACCATTCCAATATTACAGCCATCGATTTCCTACTGCTTCTATTAGCTGGTGATAAATTATATAGCCAAATCCAAGCCACCCACACATCTCCCTTACACATAACAGTATAGAAATCCAGCAAACCTCAAATATGTCACCTTTCTCCCATCAGTGTCTAAATATTTTAAATGCACCCTATGGAATTCACATAATACTCTAAGCTCCATCCATGAACTCTTCCTCACTAACAGGCTTCTGGCAATAACAGAAACATGGCTCACACAAGTAGGCTGAAGCATGGTGGTTTCCACTTCACCCATACTGCCAGGCCTGGAGGCAGACAAGAAGTTGCTGTTGGATTTCTCCTTTCCCCACACTGCCCATTCTAATGTTCCATCACTCACATTCTCATCTTTTAATGCAACCCTTTTTATCTGTTTGCTACTGTGATCTATCGCCAGCCTAGACACGCCAATAATTTCTTAAACATTTATCTGCCTGTCTGCTTAATTATTTAACCTCTGGCATCCCCACAATCAGGGGTTAAAGTGGGGGGGAATGAGGTGAAACAGAATTCCACCACCTGTAATGGTAAGGGGAACTACTTCCACCTCCTCCATTGTCCTGCACAGTAATTCCAACAGAAAAGCCCAGCCCATCACATATGTAAATCAGTGATGCAGGCAGCCCTATTTTTACTGATTAGCTGCACCCACCTCCCCCTTCCTCAGGTACTGGTGGCTCCATGGTCCTCCATCTACAGTACCCCTCCTGGTACTCACACACGCTGTGTCTGTTGGATGGCATTCATCCTCTCCTCAGGTCCCAATGGCTTCCTTTTCCGGCACGGCGTATGTGATGTTATGCTGTCACCACTGCTGAATTGAAGATGAGCCATGAAGAGTAGCAGGCTCTGTGCATCTTGAAGACAAGATGAGAGGGGGCTGGAGGGACAAGAGAGATGGGGAAGATTATGGAGGGATACAGGGCATGGAGCTGCTGGAGGGAGACAGGTGGTGAGCTGCTGGAGTGACAGAGGCAGAGATTTGTATAAGGGGCACTAATGTGGGCATTATGTGTATAAGCAGCACTACGGTGGTCATTTTGTGTAAGGGGCACCACTATTGTGGGCATTATCTGTAAGTGGCACTACTACTGTGGGCATTTTGTGTATAAGCAGCATTTCTGTGGGCAGTATGTGTATAAGCGGCACTACGGTGGGCATTATGTGTATAAGCGACACTACTGTGGGCATTATGTTTAAGGACACTACTACTGTGGGAATTGTGTATAAGGGGCACTACTGTCGGCATTGCATATAAGGGGCACTACTGTGTGGCATAATGCGTGTAAAGGGTACCATGTGTAGTACAACGTGAATAAAGGGCACTACTGAGTGACGTAAGCATAATAAGGGGCACTTACTAAGTGGTGTAATGTGAATAAGATTGTGCTACTGTGTGGTGTAATTTGAATTGGGAGTACTATTGTGTGACCACACTGCTTCTTTGTGAGATTAGTGACTATTTATAAAGTATGGGAAGTAGGGCACTAATTTATAGTTAGCAGAGGGGTTCTGAAAACACTAGCACTGGCCCTGGCTCCACCTCACTGGCCCTGGTTCCATTTATTGTGAGGGAAGGGTTGTAGATGGCGGGGTATATGAGTTCCACCACCTCTCCAGGGCCACTTCAAGCTCTGCCCACAATTGTCATGTGTATATACAAAATTTCTATATTATCTCTGGGCCTTCAGTCTATGCCACAGGTTCTCAAACTCGGTCCTCAGGACCCCACACGGTGCATGTTTTGCAGGTCTCCTCACAGAATCACAAGTGACATAATTAGCTCCACCTGTGGACCTTTTAAAATGTGTCAGTGAGTAATTAATACACCTGTGCACCTGCTGGGTTACCTGCAAAACATGCACTGTGTGGGATCCTGAGGACCGAGTTTGAGAACCACTGGTCTATGCTTTCCAAACATCTTCTCTTCCAGTGTATTGACTCCTGCACTAATCGTTATTGCCACTGCCTTGATTTAATAATCTCTAAATGTTCTCAGTTTCTGATTTCTTGAGCGCTCCTTTTCCTCTCTCAAATCATTGCCATATACATGTGTCCTCATACATCTATCCTCAATACACTATGCACCACGAGAAGCCTGGCAGCTCTGTGAAAGAGAGGCAGACTCTGCTGATTATGATATGCGGCATGCCTATATGTTGTGTGTTCCTGTGGCTGTATCTGCACATAGATACAGTATGCCGTATAACATTTTAATCAACATCAGTAATGTAGTGATGCAAATAAGATTCCTTCTAAGGGAAAAAATGCACAAAAAGACACCAGGGGGGAATGTAATAGGGTGTGAGTACCAGAAAGTTATTGATTTTGCGAGAGTTCAGTTTTTTTTTTTACATTGGAAATCATTTGCATGGCATAATCAACCTGGTTTTGCCATACAAATGATTGCCACTTACAAAAAACAGGAAAACTCTCACAAAATCTCTCACTTTCTGATTCTCACACCCTATTACATTTCCCCCAACTGGTGCTAGGAAACTTGCTCATTACTAGAAGGGTTGTTTAACATTACAGCAGCAACGATGATTTAGGATAAATCTGTATCACTTGCTAGCTTTCCTCCGTTACTTGAAATGAAACTCACTGCTGAAAATGTGTATAAAACTTCCTCATTTGTTAAACATCTCAGTTTCATTACTTATTAACACCTCTCCACCCTTTTGTCTATAATGGGTTTCTGTAATGGGTGCAATGTGTGCTGTGCACATAAGCGCACACTGCACACACTGCATCCATATTTTAATACTTACCTTTCCGGAGTCCCGCATTGGGCACTGCAGCAAAAATAAAAAATGGCCACTGTGCATGCGCAGTAGTAATTAGTCTCTGAAAAATGGTGGGTGCCATGTTTTTTGAAACCTGTGCATGTGCAGTGGAGCCTACTGTTTCGGAGCCTACTGTGCCGTGGAGAGAAGGGGGCCCACCCGGAGCCTGCACATGGGCCCCCTCCTCTATTAAAATGCCCCTGTCTCCACCTTTCTGCATAAAGTTCTTCCCAATGTATTCTTTCTCCTGTCCTGTTGTGACAGTAACACATCTTACCCAAACACCTGCAACAGCACTTGATCATGTGACCTTGGTTACTCTTTACACTCTGTGTAGGTATCAATGTTAGGCATGGCACAGTAAGGAAACAAGACATCTGGTAAAACTTTCATGAAAAGAAGCACATTGGTGCAAAGCCTATACTTTGTATGACTTTGTCGCATATAAGTAGGGAGGCCAATCCCGGGCCGTTTTTTCAATCCCGGGATTCGGGATTGAAAAACGGTCAATCCCGGGATTCCCGGGATCCCGGGATTGCAGTAGGGACCAGTGAAGGTTGTAGGGAGCAGCGCTGGAGGGAGGGTGTAGGTAGTGGTGCGGGAGGTAGGGAGGGTGTAAGTAGTGGTGCGGAAGGTAGGGAGGGTGTAGGTAGCGGTGCGGGAGGTAGGGAGGGTGTAGGTAGCGGTGCGGGAGGTAGGGAGGGGGTAGGTAGCAGTGCGGGAGGGTGGGTGTAGGTAGTGGTGCGGGAGGGAGGATGTAGGTAGCGGCGCGGAAGGGTTGGTAGCGGCGCGAGAGGGAGGGTGGGTTTAAGTAATGACACTTTCTTTTTCAGGGAAGCGGTCGCAGCAGTGGCTCCTGATTGGCTGCCGCTGCTGCGGCAGCTTCCCTGATTGGCTGCCGAGCCGCCAGCTCTGATTGGCTGGCGGCCGACGCTATATTTGAAGTGCTCCCGCGTTCAGTGAGTCCATGGCTGCCGCGGCCGCCCGCCTAATAGTAAGTGACATTACTTACACCCACCCTCCCGCACATGCGCACTGTAATCCCTTGAATCCCAGGATTGGAAGCTCCAATCCCGGGATTCAAATCCCAGCATTTTTGGGCCCAAATCCCGGGATCCCGCCGATCCCGATCCCGGGATTGGCCTCCCTACATATAAGCCTATCTACCACCCCCATAGAAATTCCATAGCATTGCTAAACAAACATACTGTAATTCCAATCTCTTATCTCTGTTCAAGCTTCTATCCCCAAATATCTTTGTGATATGTTTAACTCTTTTCTCACCTCAGCTGCACCAAACCCAAGACCACCGTCAGTGCCCAAGATCTTTCTTCCTATTTTAAAGAAAAACTTGATAAAATATCAGATGTCAAATAGCATCTTCTTCCTCAGTCAGATACCTGCAGATACATCTTTCATGTACCCTCTGGCACCTTCTATTCATTAAAGTCCACAAACTACTGGATTTTACACTGTGGACTACTCTCTTCTCATACAAATGCATATGCTCCTAGGATGCTCCTAGGTCTTCCAGACACTGGGCTTGATTCAGAGGTGGACTCTAAGTGAATGTGAGGCTGATGTTTACGCAGCTGAGCGGTATTTCTTGCACTGCGCATATGTCTGAGTCGCACTGCTCATGTGCTGCGATGTCTTGAGATGGTGGTTGCTGTAAGAATTTGTTCACCTAGTGATTGACAGTCAGTGAGCTTTTATGAGAGGTAATGAAGGGGTGGCTAGTCAAACACGGGCGTGTTGTGGGCATGTCACAGCCAGCGACTGTGAATTTGTACACAGTTGTAATGACTCCAGCGGCTTAGTTGAGATGGACACGTTCATAGCGCGTAGTGTAAATTACCAGTGGCTGTGTCATTATCATAATTACACAGTACCGCTGTGTACAAATATGTAGTTGTGAATAACTCTGCATCTATCTCTGAATCATGCCTCCTCTCCTAGTCGATTAGTGATTGACAGTCTGATGCTGTGTGGGTGCGGGAAAAGTCGTCGACGGACTCTGTTTCTCCAAATTCAGGCGTGCTGCCACCATTGCAGGGGAGGAAAGAGCCAGGATGTTCTTTAGAGGAGAGGTAGCAGCTGCAGCGGCCCGCTTGCGTGACCCCATAGGTCACACAGCCAGCCGATGGTGTCGGGGAAGATCTGGCACCGTGTCCTTGGACACGGGTCCTAATTCAGACCTGATCTCAGCAGCAAATTTGTTAGCTAATGGGCAAAACCATGTGCCCTGCAGGGAGGGCAGATATAACATGTGCAGAGAGAGTTAGATTTGGGTGGGTTATTTTGTTTCTGTGCAGAGTAAATACTGGCTGCTTTATTTTTACACTGAAATTTAGATTTCAGTTTGAACACATCCCACCCAAATCTAACTCTCTCTGCACATGTTATATCTGCCTCCCCTGCAGTACACATGGGGGGGGGTGGTGTAATTCAGATGTGATCGTTGCTGTGCATTTTCGCACAGCGGGTGTTCAGATTCGAACTGCGCGTGCGTATGCACCGCAATGCACCACGCGTCAGACGGCTTCAACAGGTTTCACCGATCAGCGACGGGATGGTGTGAAGAATCCATTCGCATGGGCGTTCGCAAGGTGATTGACAGGAAGAGGCCATTTGTGGATGGCAACTGATTGTTTTCAGGGAGTGTCCGGAAAAACGCAGGCGGGCTCAATCGTTTCCAGGAAGAGTGTCTGACGTCTGCGGCCCGATCAGCCTGATTCTATTGCACCGGTAGAGTAAGTCCTGGGCTTCACAGAGACTGCACAAACTCATTTTTTGCAGCTCTGCTACAAATGCGAACGCACACTTGCACAGCAAAAATACACTCCCCCTGGCGGCGGCGGCTATCTGATCGCAGGGCAGCAAAGAACGCAGCCCAGCCATCAGATCTGAATCAGGCCCATGGTTTTGTCCATTAGCTAACAAATTTGCTGCTGCGATCAGGTCTGAATTAGGCCCACAGTTTGGATCAGTAATGCAGCAGGCGGTTAGATGCCTCCTGTGCATTATCATAATAGTGTTATTGCCACTGCTGCCACGTAAGCAGCAGCGATAGCAACTCCAACCACAGCTGAACGAGGGGTCATATATTGTAAGCTTGCAAATAATGCCTTGGTACCTAGCTGGCTGTTGGTTATTAACCAGTCTAGTTCTATTACTGTTTTCTTCCCAATTGGAAAGTACAATGGAATATGCTGGTGCTATATAGATAACTGTTAAATAAATACATTTGCCCTTAATGATCTACTATATAAAAGCGAAAATCTGTCCTTCTGTCTCTCTATACAAATCCGCAGTTTACAAGCGAAGATCGTGAAATTTTGCATACGAGCCTATTAAAACACGGCAGAGGCAACTAAAACTATTAGAAATCCCTAGCACCCCTAGGGGGGAAACAGCAGCACAGAGTATATCAGGAGACCGCATAACTCCAGAATTATTGGAGCAATGTACTCAAAAATTGGTGCAGATATGCCTTACAATCTGGAAACAAACACTGTGGGGGTCAGACATGCCTAGCACCCCTAGGGATGGGACAGCAGCACAGAGTATGTCACCAGACAGCATAACTGTGGAATACCTGGAGCAATTTACACCAAACTTGGTACACATCTGATTTACAATCTGGGAACAAACTCTGTGGGGATTATACACCCCTAGCACCCCTAGGTGTGAGGCAGAAGCACACAGTTTTTCAGCAGACAGCATAACTCTGGAATGCCTGGACCAATTTACACCAAACATGCTACACAAATGACTTACACTCTGGGAACAAACACTGTGGGGGTAACACAGCACTAGCACCCCTAGGGGTGGGCCAGCAGTACAGACTATATCAGGGAATGCATGATATGTCAGTGATGACAGGGCTGCATGTGACAGGGCCAGTGACATGATGTGAAGAGGGGAATGGAGGTAGCACAAACCCACACACTGAGAGTTATATAGTGGAAGTAGTATGGTCCCCCAGCAGCACAGAGTATATCAGGAGATGCATAATGTGCTGCGCTATATAAGAAACTGTAAAAAAAATCAATAATTTCACAGGGGCACTAACATGATGTGAGGAGGGGAATGGAGGCAGCAGGAAGCCACAGACTGAGAGCTGTATAGTGGAAAGAGCAGGGTCCCTTGGGGGACCAAAAAGGGGTCCACTTACTACACAAAGTACGTCAAGGAAGCAAGATATGCCTATATATTAGATCTCCAACCAACGAAAATTAATTAACAACTATCATTCTAACTTACCATCCTCATCCCGTAGCAAAGCACGGTATTCAGCTATCTACAATGTTATTTATACTGTGTGTTTAATATTTACATTTATTTTTGTAAACAGACATTCTTAAAATCCCGGGCAGCTATGATATAATAAAATTAATTTGTCCCCAAATATGTATAATGAGATAACAGCGATCCCTTTAATATATCTACATATATAAAATCCAAATAAAATCCAGAACCACGAAGACTAGGAATTTGAAATTTGGACAGTAGCTTAATTTTGTGACTTAGGCACCCACTAAGAAGTGTTTTGTCAAAATTCCACCCCCAAAGGGGAGAAAAGGGGTGAAATGTGTTTCGTATAAATTCATTATTATCTCTTAATCCAGATAAGATTTACATTTGGTTTTTGCATAAAAATGTTACCAAATTATGTGCCTAAGTACCTGTTGTCCCGCAAGGGACACAGGCTGATGAGGTCAAAGCATGTCTCAAGATATCCTACTCATGGCCATGAGTGAGTGTCCTTTCACTGAGGGTCAACATGCGAGTGCACCTTAAAGGCGACTTGAAAGCAGAGGAGCTTACTGAATTACTTCTGAAAATAGGGGATGGCAAGTTGTTGGAGGAGGAGGAAGAGTCCGTATTCCGGAAAAACCTCTCCAATTTAGTCTATGACTTGAACGCTTTGACTGAGAGTATCTACCCGGCCTTGAATGAGAATGGAGGTAAAAGCGTCTCTTGGCTGAGGAAGAGGGCTATTCTTACTCCAACAAATGACTCAGCATTTAACATCCACAACACTCTGTTGAAGAAGCTGGCTACTAATATGGTTAGGTACGACTCGGTTGATTCCGGGGTGGAGGTGGAGGACACCATTAATTACCCTGTAGAGTTTCTGCATTCTCTGAACCCAACCAGATACCACCTCATGTATTAATATCTCAAGGTCGGCACCCCCATAATGCTTTTACGCAGCTTTAATCCACCCAAACTGTGCAATGGTACCAAACTGCAGGTGAAGACTCTGCACGAACATGTAATTGATGCAACAATATTCACAAGTGTGCCAGGGAGAAACTGTCTTCATTCCAAGAATTCCTCTAATCCGATCAGACTACCATTTCCAGTTCAAATTGCTGCAGTTCCCGCCCGGTAAAGGTCTGCTACGCCATGACCATTAACAAAGCTCAGAGGCAGAGTGTGAAAGTGGCTGGTGTAGATCTGAGGAGTGTCTGCTTCTCCCATGGCCAGTTGTATGGTGCCTGTTCCAGAGTCAGCTCCTCTGACAGCCTGGCCATTCTACAGCCTGAAAGAAAATGTAGTTTACCAGAAAGTCCGTCAAAATTAAAGTTACACGCATGGAAATACTTGAAATTCCATAGCGAAGCACGGGTATTCAGCCAGTAATGAAATAATATTATTCCAATCCTAAAAATATAAATAATAATGCCCCATTGAATAATATATGTTTGAACCAGCATAAAAAAAAACAGGTGATGGTATTTAGCACTTACAATTGCACATAAGAAGTAATAGCCAGATAGCCAAACAGTAACTGTACAGTATCTTATACCCCAGGCCTATCGCAGAGAGCCTGTTGGATAGATGATTACCTTTTTGAAGCAATTAAGTAATTGCATATATGCAGTTAAGGAAGAATCATGGCAAAGGAGATTTTTCTTCTCTTTGTGCTACTTTATTTCCATGTATAATGCCCAAAAATCACTAATATTGTTATTCCAATATCAAAGCAAAGCTCTATCAGTCATGAAATATAAATAATAGAAAACAAGTGTGTTGACATATGGGTTAATATGTTATTACACCGCTCCAATTGAAAAAAAAACCATCCAGTCACAAATTGGTTAACAAGTTCCAGTGTGAAAAGTAATACAAGTGTATTTCATGGTACAGCCAGGTTCCCTCCAATGGTCTGTTGTAATAAATGCATATCAGCAGTTGCAGTAAACTGTATTTTTCATTCTAAAGTGTGTTCAGTTAAATTGTACCTGTACTCATTATAGAAGGTGCAATGTGTATATAACATTTAGAGATGTGCACCAAAATTAAGGCGAGTTCGGATTAATACAGATTTGTCTTATTGGCTATACAAAACACATGACATCCGAGACCCAATAAGATGCCGTTTTGAGATCCGGGTAAATCTGGGTAAATCCAAATCCGCACATCTCTAATAAAATTATCTGAGAAGCTGTTCTGTTTTTATTGCCTATAAACTTACTGTAACTGAGTATTGAGTGGCAAAAAAGAAGACAAGACATACTAAGTTTTACTATACTGCTCATACATGTAACAGAGCCCTGTAAAGTACTAGGTTATACTGTAAAATATAAAACTGTCAAATACTGGTACTTAAAAGTGTCAGAACATATGTATTCTTCCATTGGTATTGTTATGGTATGGGGCAGCATCTGGATATTTCCACTGTGTTGGAGTGGACTGGAGTTCAACATCGCTGAGCTACATGATTCTTAGGCATTGGGCATCATGAGAGATAAATTCAGCAACAGCTACATTGCAAGTGATTCCCAATATTTAGCTTATAACAACTATAAATACTACATATATATTAATTCTGAAGTTTAGCCTTTCTTTACATTCAATTGAATAGTGACTAGTTAGCAGTGACAGTCGTGCGGAGCTATCGGAGACACAGTGTGCAATTAAGATATAATGGCTGCTATGGAACACATTAATCAAAGAATGGATTTTCCAGCTTTATTTTCTCATATTACTGCTCATGTAATATTTACACAAACTATGCAACATTTATCAAGCAGCCAAGCAAAAGACGCACAATGTGCCATGTAAAAATAGCCAGTAAAGCATCAGTGGTCCAAGGTGTTTTAAGGATATTTTGGGGAATTGGCTCATTTTCAGCGAAGAATTCAGCAATAGCAGAATTTGTCTGTACTGTAACTTATTTATAAATCCAAGTTGTTCTGAGTCTTCGAATATAAGATTGAGCCACTCTCCATTAATGAAACAACACTATTGTATCCCTGCTTCGCTTTGATAAGTTACAAGGATTCATTCAGCACAGCAAAGACTGGACTTCAAACCTTGCAGATTTATACTGTATGTAAACAAAAAGTACATGTAATGAAGACAGAGTTTGGTCATTTAAAATAATATTAGTTTGCGTCAACCCATTATTTGATATAGGTTTGGATTTCATACTAAACTGGCTTATATGTATGGCCGGAATCATTTTGTCTGGTAAAATACTGTATAAATAAAGTTTAGAACAGCTGACCTATCAGAATGTTGAAACGTCACATGATCTCTTTCTATAACTAATTATTGATGACAAGGGCCCTGATTTAGCAATGCATGCAAACAGCATATTTTCTCAGATGAGTCATTATTTGCCATCTGCACATGTGTCTATCGCACTGCACATGTGTCTATCGCACTGCACATGTGTCTGTCGCACTGCACATGTGTCTATTGCACTGCACATGTGTCTATCGCACTGCACATGTGTCTATCGCACTGCACATGTGTCTGTCGCACTGCACATGTGTCTATCGCACTGCACATGTGTCTATTGCACTGCACGTAAACTGCAATGGTCTTTCGATGCATTTCTGTACTGTAAATTTCTGAATCAGGCCCATAGAAGGGAAAACAGTTTTAGCAGGTATCAACAGTCCAGCAAACAGTGATCAGTGGGTTCCTGACTTACAATAATGGGAAGGATTATTATCATATCAATAATATCCTGTTGGAGAATAGACAGCACCAGACAGCTATGTCACTCACATTATCCATACTGTTGTTACAATGGACAGGGGCGTCGACAGCTGTCCTGGGCCCAGGTAATTGGAGGGGATCATAGCCGATGCAGGGAGGTGTATCCAACCCCCACTTAGAAATATTGAAATCCGGGACCAGGGTAAAGTGTACAAGCACCCCTTCCCCCCCCCCCCCCCCCCCCCACACACCTTTTGGCAACACTGACAAGCTTTTGCACCACCAGCTTGCATTTATTTTGTAAAGGTCGACATGATGAAAAGGTCTACATGTGAAAGGTGGACGTGATCAAAAAGTTGATACTGGAAAAGGTTGACCGAGACAAAAGGCCAACACTGGAAAAGGTCTACACGACAAATGGTTGACACACAAAAGGTCAACACAACATTTTTTCATTTTTTTTTTTTTTTGGTGTCATTTTCACCGTCACAGCATATGGAAACCCAGTTAGTTTATCGCATCCCGTCTCATGGCTCGCTTCACTCACCATGCTTAATGTAAGTTGCCTCGCTCCACTATCGATACGCTCGGCACAGGTTACTATTCTCAATCGTAGTCGGCATGGATGGAAAAGTATTAAAGTATTAAAAAGTTTTTAAAAAGCTGTTTTGACCATATGTGTGTTGACCATTTGCACATGTCGACCATAAGCACTGTCATCCTTTTACATGTCTACCTAATACATGTTGACCATTAGTGTTCGACTTATTAAGTAATTAAAGTCGACCTATCATTGGGATACCAGTGTTTCAGTGGGATATTAAAAACTACAAAAGTGATACGTGGACTACATAGTCACGATGTGCCTGTACTGCTATGCAACAGAAGCAGGCTCAAAAGAGCAGTTTTTTAGGAGCAAACTGAGAAAATTTGAATTAATGAAGGTTAAATAATGAATGGGTATTAATGATACTAGAAAGGACTTTGAAATTGCATGTTTACTTTTTTCAGTGTGCTCAGTCCCATCTTGGCCCACATTCCTGACAACAGTTGGGGTTGGAAAATTTGCAGAAGGGCATATGTTGGGCACTTTCCAAACAAGGATCTATGTGCCAGGAGGATAAATATGTTCATATGCATAAATCTTGCATGTCTTCATATTTTAGAATGACTGTACTTTTACTGAGTATTAA